>NC_043710.1:6901981-6924305 GCF_006229205.1 Suricata suricatta
GGCTCCGCAGCTCACGACCGCCCGCCCGCCGGCCCGCCCGGCGCCGGGCAATGGCGCTGCTGCGGGACGTGTCGCTGCAGGATCCGCGGGACCGCTTCGAGCTGCTGCAGCGCGTGGGGGCCGGGACCTATGGCGACGTCTACAAGGTGCGCCGGGCGGCCGAACGGGCGGGAGAGCGGCGAGGAGGGCGCAGACTCTGCGCCCTACCGCGGGATCCAGCCCCCAGCCCCGCCCCCCTCCTCATCCCGCTTCACCTCCTCCGCCCCTGCAGGCCCGAGACACGGTCACGTCCGAACTGGCCGCGGTCAAGATAGTCAAGCTAGACCCAGGTGAGGGCCTGGAGGCGCAGGGCCTCTGCGCTGGTGGGAGGGCAGAGCGCCGGGTGGCGCTGAGAGCTGACCCCCCCACCCCACCCCCGAGAAACAGGCCCCAGAAGGTGCTGTCGCTTGGGATCTGTCTGGCCCGGATAAGCCCATTTTGCAGATGAGGGCACTGAGTTAGAGCAACCCCTAGGCGCCCTCCCCCCATAGTGCCTTGTGCTCCCCAGGGGACGACATCAGCTCCCTCCAGCAGGAAATCACCATTCTGCGTGAGTGCCGTCACCCCAATGTGGTGGCCTACATTGGCAGCTACCTCAGGTGAGGCTGCTTTATCCCCTTGCTCACCCCCAGGCAGCCCCCATGTGGCCCTGCCATGTGCCCACCCCGGTTCTGTGCCCTCGCAGGAATGACCGCTTGTGGATCTGCATGGAGTTCTGCGGAGGGGGTTCCCTGCAGGAGATATACCACGGTGAGGGTCAGGCCTCCAGGCCCCAGAGGGCCCCAGCCTGTCCCTAACCCCCTCTTCCCCGACACGGGGCAGGAGAGGAGAGCTGGGGTCCTGGGCCTAGGCCTTTCTCCACTCCTAACTGGCTGTGTGACCTTGACAGAAATGGTGTCCTTCTCTGGGCTCTGTATCCCGGGCTGTGCAGGGAGGAGATGAGGCCAGCACCTCTTTCACCCAGCAGCTCCTGCTGCTTCCCCCACAAGGGGTGGCCTGGGAAGGTCAGCATATCCTCCAGACCTCCATGCCAGCCCTCACCCCTTCCATTTCAGCCACCGGGCCCCTGGAGGAACGGCAGATTGCCTATGTCTGCCGGGAGGCACTGAAGGTAGCTGGGCCCGCAAGGCTCTTCGCACCCCTAGTCCCCAGGAGTTGTGGGCAGGGAGCCTGGCTGGCCTGTGTGTGTGTGTGTGTGTGTGTGTGTGTGTGTGTGTCTGGGGAGGAGGGGTGGAATGCTTCTGGGCAGGGCTGGCCGGAGGGGCCGTGGGTCCTAGGGGGAAAGGGGCCCCAGCCCTGTTGCCGGAAGCAGCACATTTCCCTCTTGGCTCAGTCACTTCCTGTTTGGGGAGAGGGGAGGAGGAAGCTGCTTGGGTGGGGGGCCCCAGTCCCGAGAGAGGGGTCAGGAGAGGTGGGATAGTGCTGGATGGCTGCTCTCAGGCGCTCCTCTTTGTCCCCAGGGGCTGCACCACTTGCACTCTCAGGGGAAGATCCACAGAGACATCAAGGTAGGGGTCTGGCCCAGGGCAGCGTGGGAGGCTGGAGGAGGCTCCTGGGGGCACCAGACGGGATTCTCTCTCCTCCATTCCCACAGGGAGCCAATCTTCTCCTCACCCTCCAGGGAGATGTCAAGCTGGGTCAGTACCCCGGGGAAACAATCAGGGTGAGGGTCCTGTGGGAGCTTAGAGTCTGCGTTCAGGTGCTGGGTGTCCTCCCTGTACCACTGATCCCTCAGTTTCCCTGCTGAGAACGCGGAGTCCTCCTTTCCCGCTAGAAGTTGGATGTGGTTGGGTCTGTATGAAGTCTAACCTGGGACTTCGCGCTTCGTCAGGGATAGAAAGGGGTTGACCCCTCCCGGAGGGGGGACCTGGCCTTGCCTTGGACCTGGGGCAGTTGTGGCTGAACCCGGGCCGCCTGCTCTCTGAACCCTTCGGGTGCATTCCGAGCCTGGGCCCTGGAGGGGGAGGGGGGAGTGGTAGGCAGAGGGCGGATGGGAGTAGGTCTCTCTCCCACCGCAGCTGACTTCGGGGTGGCAGGCGAGCTGACGGCGTCTGTGGCTAAGAGGAGGTCTTTTATTGGGACTCCTTACTGGTGAGGCTGTGCCCTGGGCTGAGGGGGGCTGGGGGCCGCAGGTGGGACACCTGGCCATCCCGTCTGTGACCCTGCCTCTAGGATGGCCCCAGAGGTAGCTGCTGTGGAACGCAAAGGAGGCTACAACGAACTCTGTGACGTCTGGGCCCTGGGCATCACCGCCATCGAGCTGGGCGAGCTGCAGCCCCCTCTATTCCATCTGCACCCCATGAGGTCCGCTGAAAACTTACTTGCCCCTTGCCTGACCCCGAGGGCCCTGCTGACCTTGTCCCCTGACCTTGTACTCTCCACAGGGCCTTGATGCTCATGTCGAAGAGTAGCTTCCAGCCGCCCCGGCTGAGAGACAAGACTCGCTGGTGAGGGCCCACATGCCCCTCCTTTCCAGCAGTTTCCATGGGGGTGGAGAGCCTTCTTGCCAACCCCCAGCCCTGCCCTCTCAGCCTTTGCGGGTCACCTGCGGGAGGGGCTTGAGCCCTGCCTCTGGGTCAGGGGACCCAGCGTGGGTAGGGAGGAAGGGCAGATGGTTCATGACGGAGGGGGCTGCCATGTCGTGACGGCAGCGTTGCTTGGGCTAGCTGCCCTTGGCCTCCAGCTGGCTCCTTCCTGGAGTGGTGGCAGGGGGCAGCTGGCAGGATGTGCCACATGAGGGCTAACTTGGATCTGGGGACTGGGGGGGGGGGCTCTTGTGCCTACTAGGACCCAGAATTTCCACCACTTCCTCAAGCTAGCCTTGACCAAGAACCCCAAGAAGAGGCCAACGGCAGAGAAGCTTCTGCAGGTGGGAAGCAGGGGCAGGGCCGGAGCCTGGATGCTCGAAAGCAGAGCCCTGGAGGCCAGGAACCAACCTGTGACACCCCCCCTCGGTCTTCCAGCACCCATTCACAACCCAGCAGCTGCCTCGGGCTCTCCTCACACAGCTGCTGGACAAAGCCAATGACCCCCACCTGGGCACCCCTTCCCCAGATGACTGTGACCTAGAGGTGAGCGAGGAGAGCCAGGGAATGGGTCCTGGCCTGGCCGGGTGGGAAGGAGTGCGGGGGTGGTATGAGTCAGGTCCCTTTAACTTAAATGTTGCCAGCCCTGAGAACTTTCCTCCGGGCAAGCCCACCCATTAGAAGTCATCCCCGGGCTCATCTTGCCCCTGGTACCACCCTCCCCACCCCCGCCTGATAAATTCGTACCCTTGGTTCAGGCTGACCTGACCCCAGCTTAGCTATCTTCCGGTTTCTGTGTGATCCTCGGCCAGTCGCTTGCCTCTCTGTGTCGGTTTTCTCATCCTTGAAACGAGGGTGCCATTTAATCTTATGATCGTCTCAGAGGGTTGTGAAAATCCGGCACGTCGGTGTGCACAGGGCACTTCCAGAGCTGCCCGGCATGTGCTGGGTGTGTGTCTGCGGTTTCTCTTCTCTCCTAGACTTACGACATGTTTCCAGACACCATTCACCCCCGGGGCCAGCACGGCCCGGCCGAGAGGACCCCCTCCGAGATCCAGTGTGAGTCTGCTGGGCGGGCTGGGTCTGTGGGTTTAGCATGTGGATCTGGTGGGGGGGTGGGGGTGGACTTGATGGGAGGGCTGAGGGTGGATTTGAGGGGAGGCTGTATGTGTGGATTTGGTGGGGGTTTGTGTGTAGGTTTGGGGGGGCTGTGTGCATGGATTTGGGGGGGCCTGTGGTATGTGGAATTGGTGGGGGGCTGTATGTGGGGATTTGGTGGGGGTCTGTGTGCATGGATTTGGGGGGGCCTGTGGTGTGTGGAGTTGGTGGGGATTTGGTGGGGGTCTGTGTGTGGATTTGGCGGAGGGCTATGTGCATGGATTTGGGGGGCCTGTAGTATGTGGAATTGGTGGGGGGCCGTGTATGTGGATTTGGTGGGGGGTAGACTTGATGGGGGACTCAGTGTGGATTTGGTGGGGAGGCTGCATGTGGGGACTTGGGGGACTGGTGTTTGGATTTGGTGGGGGGCTGTATGTGGGGAATGGTGAGGGGGTCGTGTATGTGGATTCAGTGGGGGCCCTGTGTGTTCGGACTTGCTGGGGAGCTAGGTGCGTAGGTCTGCTGAGGGGCTGCGTGCACATCTGGCAGACGGCCGTGTGGGGGTGTGTGTGTGTGTGGATTTGGTGGGGGCTGTGTGGGGGCATTTAGTGTGAGTGTCAGGGTCAGTCAGGAGCCCACCTTCCTAACCTGGGTACCCTGGGCCCCCAGTTCACCAGGTGAAATTTGGCGCCCCACGCAGGAAGGAAACGGACCCACTGAACGAGCCGGTGAGGGTGTGACGGTGAGGGAGGGGGGTGTGCAGGGGTGAATGTCTAAGACTCCCGCAGCAGCAGCAGCAGCAGCCTGGCCCTCAGGCCGAGGAAAGTGCTGTGCAAGCAGGCTTGTCCCACCCAGGACTTCGGGGGCGGGGGGGGGGGGGCACAGCAGGGGGGGGGGGACACACTTCTTCCTGGGCACAGGGACTGCACCTTTGTAACAAGTGGGCCTGTCCCCAACCGTAGCCTGCACCTGCGTCTGGTTGTCCCCCTCTTCCTCCTGCCCTTGCTGCCTGTCTGTCCCCTCCTCTGGCTGTTTGTCCCCTTGCGTCGTTTCTTTGCCTTTCGTTGTCCTTCTCGGTCACAGTTCTCTTGCCTGTTACCGTGTCATTTTCCATCTGTGCATCCTGTCCTTCCCACAGTCTCTTGCTCACCCTCTCACGTTGCTTCTCTTGTCTCTTGACTCTCTTTTGGTCTTTCGGACTCGGTTTCCCTGAAGTGGGAGGAGGAGTGGACGCTTCTGGGAAAGGAAGAGCTGAGTGGGTGAGTGAGGAAGAGGGAGGCTACAGGGGCGCGGTGGCGGCAGCAGGGAAGGCTGACCTCTGACCTCATCCCCTCCTGCCCAGGAGCCTGCTACAGTCGGTTGAGGAGGCCCTGGAGGAAAGGTGAGGGGCTGGGCCCGAAGGGTGGGGGTGGGGGGCCAGCTGGACCTGACACCTGCTCACATTTCACACTTCATGTCCCTCCGGTTCATCCCCCACAGGAGCCTGACCATCCGGCCAGCCTCAGAGCTCCAGGTATGGAGGGGGGAAGGGCTGGAGAGGGTGCAGTTGGGGCCGGGCCGGGTTACGGGCGACCCCCTAACAGCCAGGCTCGGCCCCCTGACTCTCCTGCCAGGAGCTGGACTCCCCAGATGATGCTATGGGGACCATCAAGAGGGTGCCATTCTTGAGGCCGTCTGCCGCCGAGCCTCCAGCCGAGAACCCTCTGTCCAGCCCCGTGGGTGAGTCCAGGCTTGGGGGACTAGGAGGCAGGCTCAGGGCGGGGCTGGAGCTGGAATTCACAGCCGGTCTGTGCCTGCAGGAGCCCCACCCCCGCCTCTCCCGGGCCCTAACAGCCCCCCACTGCTCCCCACTGCCTGGGCCACCATGAAGCACAGGGAGGATCCTGAGGTGAGGGGGTGCTACGGAGGGGCTGGGAGGCTGGGAGGCTGGGGGTGTCATGTCAGCCCTGACTTCCTCCCTCCCTTCCAGAGATCATCCTGCCATGGGCTCCCCCCCACCCCCAAGGTGCATGTAAGTGTCCGCGGCCCTGCCACCCCGGAGACCCCCTGCCCGCTACTGCACCCCCTCACCCCCTGTCTCCTTCACCAGCCTCTTGCCTTCTCCCCAGATGGGCGCCTGCTTCTCCAAGGTCTTCAACGGCTGCCCGCTTCGGATCCACGCTGCCGTCACCTGGATTCACCCTGTCACCCGTGGTAGGCCGGGGCAGGGAGGAAGCAGGAGCCTGGGAACCCCCAGCCTGGGCCAGGGGGCACCACTGACCTCTGACCCTGTACCCGAACCTGCAGACCAGTTTCTGGTGGTGGGGGCCGAGGAAGGTATCTACACCCTCAACCTGCATGAACTGCACGAGGATACACTGGAGAAGGTGAGGCCGGCTGGCTTTGTCTTTTTTTTTGTTTTTTAATGTTTATTTATTTTGAGAGAGAGAGAGACAGAGGGCGAGCAGGAGAGAGACAGAGAGAGGCAGAGACACAGAATCTGAAGCAGGCTCCAGGCTCCGAGCTGTCAGGCCAGAGCCCGACACGGGGCTCAAACCCACGAACTGCGAGATCATGACCTGAGCCGAAGTCGGGTGCTTAACCGACTGAGCCACCCAGTCACCCTGACCGGCTGGCCTTGGAGGGGAGAGGACCTCAGGGGCGTTGGGGTGCTGACTCCCCATCCGTCTGTCCACCCTGCGGCCTCCAGCTGATCTCGCACCGCTGCACTTGGCTCTACTGCGTGAACAACGTGCTGCTGTCACTCTCAGGTACGGGGCAGGGCGTGGAGGGCCCGGGGCCTGCCCCCTGCCCCCCAACACTGTCTGAGCCCCTCTGTCCCTCCCCGGCAGGGAAGTCCACGCACATCTGGGCGCATGACCTCCCAGGCCTGTTTGAGCAGCGACGATTACAGCAACAGGTTCCCCTCTCCATCCCCACCAACCGCCTCACGCAGCGCATTATCCCCAGGTCTGGGACTCCGGGGGAGGGGGGTGCAGTGGGGTGGGAAGGGCGGGGGAGGCAGAGGGGCAGAGCCAGGGTTGAACGCGGCCCTGCGCATGACCAGTGACCTCTGGTATGTCACTTTGCCTCTCTGAGCCCAGTTGCCTCCTCCATCAGTGCCTCCTCCATACCCCTTCCCTTGCCCCCACCCCGGGCCCGTTGGGGAGCAGGGAGACCACAGCGAGGCAGCTGCGGTTGTTAGGGTGGGGGGGGGGCGCCTCAGTGAACCAGAGCAAGAGCCGGGGGCTGGGGGGCCCGGCCATGTGAGGGCCTGGAGGTGGAAAGTGCACAGTGGGTTTCCAGGCAGATGAATTAGGGAACCGCCTTCCAGGGAGGGAAGAGTATGTGTGAATGCATGCAGGTGACGGGACGGGGTGGGGGTGTGGGGTGGAACAGCCCCGCCTTTGAGGCCAGGTCCTGGGATTTTTGTTCAACGGGCAGCGTCACCATAAGCATTTTAAATTTTTATTTATTTATTTTTATGGGAGGGGGAAGCGCAAGTGGGGGAGGGGCAGAGAGAGGGGTACAGAGGATCTGAAGCAGGCTCTACGCTGACAGGCTGACAGCAGTGAGCCTGATGTGGGGCTCGAACTCACGAACCGTGAGATCATAACCCGAGCTGAAGTCGGACGCTCAACCAGCTGAGCCCCCCAGGTGCCCCCGTCGTGAGCCTTTTAGAAGGACCCGCCTGTGTGTCGGTCAGGACCCTTCCCGCAGCAGGCAGTGCAGCTTACTAATTTAAGCGCAGAAGAGTGTCTCTTGGCTCACGTAACTGAAAGTTGAGGAGTAGGGTGAGCTTCAGGCCCAGCTGGATCCAGTCTTAAATGGCCTCGTCAGGAATCTGCCTGCCTCCCTTGGCTCTGCTATCCTCTGTCACCTCCATTCTCAGGTGGGCATTCCTGTCCGCTGATGGATGCCCACACAGTTCCACGCCAGGGTGCCGTTAGCTAACAGCCCTGCGGTTCTAGAACTTCTGCTTCTAAGTAATTCCCACAAAGTCCAGGGGCCAATTCTTTTTGGTCTAGCTTAGGATGGGGCCCACTTCTGAGCCTGTCACTGTGACCAGAGGATGAGGAGCTCACGGGGTGGGGGGGTCCGTCCAGGCCAGGGTCATGTGCAGTCTCCTAGAGCTGGGGGTCAAGAGAGGGGTTCGGCAGACCGGCGAAGACTAGAGGCGTCTGCCGGCTGTGCCGACGGTGGCGACAACGGACGGGAGGGGCGGCTGGCGAGAGGGCACCCGGGAAGGAGGTCTGTGTAGTGACCTGAGGCAGCGGAGGCCAGGCCACGGGGTGGACAGACTTGAGCCCCATTCAGAAAGTGCAGCTGACAGGATTTGGGGCCTGACTGGAGTGAGCAGGAGGGAGAAGGAGGGACCAGGAGGCCTCAGCGGAGCAGATCGTGTCGTGTGTTTTAGGAGGTATCCAGGGGGACGTCCAAGACAGAGTCCCCTGTTGCGTCATTCAGCGAGTATCGACTGAGTACCTAGTATGTGCCCGGGGGACTCTGAACCAGGGTCCCTCACATTCCCCAGATTTTCTTGTCACAGGAGACCCGCAGCAAACAACCAACATAAGATTTGTTGCCAGGGGTGGGGCGGAGGACGGCCAGTGCAACGGCCCTGGGGCAGGAACAGGCCTGGCCTGTTTGAGGAACAGTAAGGAGACTGGAGTCGCCAGATGGATGGAGCGTGGGGAAGAGGATCTGGGAGGGCCCTGTAGCCAGTGAGGCTTTTGGTTTTGACGCAGAGCAGCCCGAGCGCCACTGCAGAAGAGCAGCAGGGACTAAGGTTTTCAGGGGGTCCCTCTAGCTGCTGTGCTGAGAGTAGCTTGAAGGGCTGAGGGGAAACCAGGGAAGCGTGTCGGGAGCTTACTGTGATCATGACAGCAGAGGTGACGGGGGCGTGGGCCAGGGCAGCTGGGAAGGAGACAAACAGCGGCTGGATTCTGGTTTTATTTTGGAAGTTGAATCAGCAGGATTTCCTGACAGTTGGTGGATGGGAGAGAAAGAGGGGTCAAGGGGAAGGTCCAGGGGTTTTGGCGTGGGCAACGGGAAGGATAGAGCTGTCATCAGGTGCGGCGGGGGGCAGGACTCGGTGTTGTCATACGGGGTTAAAGGTGCGTAAGTGGGGCCTTCGTTGGCCGTGGGCCAGGTGATGCTGAACTCCAGGAGGGGTCTGGGCTGTGGGCTTAGATGCTCCCCTACCGGCCGGGCGGTGGGCACTGGTAGAGGCGGTAGGTGAAGTCAGGCCAGGGGCTTCACCAGCCGGGAAGCCGGGGGCACAGGCCCTCCTGCAGTGGGCTCACTTGTCCGGCATCTGGCGCCCTGTGGCCCTGGGGCTTCCTGAGCTCAGCCCCCGAGCACACCTCTGCTTTGTCCCAGGACCTGCAGGAAACAGGCCCGTCAGCGCCCCAGCGAGTCACTGGCAGCTTTAGGGGGTGTGTGGCTGGGAAACCAAGGAGTCACACTGTCCACTGCGGACATAAAGAGCAGAGAGCCAGAGTTGTCTGGGGAAAAAACAAATACAGAACTATCTGCCCCTGTCCCATCCAAAGTCCAGGTGGGGAAGAGAGTAGGGGGAGTCAAGAGAGAGAGAAGAGGGAGGGCAGAGGGACGGAGAGAGACAGGCATGGGCTGCCTGGTGCCGGGAGGGCCCAGACAGGTCGCCTGGAGAAGGTGGCAGGGCTGCGGACATATTCCCCAGAGGCTCAGAAGGTCCCCTGAGGGCTTGGGGCACAGCCAGTAACCAGAGCAAGGATGAGGCCAAGGCAGGCCCCCCGCTGGTCCCCGGCAGCAGCGCAGGGAGGGGGGGCAGGCCGTTTGTGGTTTTCTTGCAAGTCTTAATCTCCTTGGGCCTCCCTGCCCTTCTGTGACGTGTGGCGTGCGGCGTGCTCTAGCGGCCTGGCAGGGCTAGGGCCTCCGGCGGCTCCCGACCCCTCCGCGCTCTCGTCTCTGCAGTCGTTTCTTCGTTTATCCCTTGCCTTCGCCTGAAAAGGATTTTCGATAAGGATTTTCGATGACTGAAAATAGGCAGGGAAGTAATAATTCAGAATAGCCCTTTGGGAGTGTTCTCAGTGTGCTGGGCTCTGCCACAAACCCTTCTCCTGTATTAACTCATTTTTTTTATTAATCAGAGAGAGAGTATGATCGAGGGAGAGGGGCTAGAGAGATTGAGAGAGAGAGAGAGAGAGAGAGAGAGAGAGAGAGAATCCCAAGTGGGGTCCATGCTCAGCATAGAGCCCGATGCAGGGCTTGATCCCACAACTCTGGGAGCCAAAACCAAGAGACAGACGCATAACTGACTGAGCCACCCAGGTGCCCCTGTATTAACTCCTTTCATCCTTACTGTGGCACTCTGAGGTCAGTGCCACTGTTACCCACCCCCCCATTCTACGGATGTGGAAGGTGAGGCAGGGGGAGGTTGAATGACTTGCCCAAAGTTGCACAGTCAAAGGTACTTCTGTGGTCCAGCCCCATGGACTGGACAGAGACATGCCGACTGTAGAGGTGGGTGACCCGGGCACAGTGCTCTGCCTCTCTGAGCTTCCGTCTCTCACCTATAAGGCCCAGAGAGCGATAGCGCCCATTTTATAGGGCTCTGTGGGGCCTCGACCATGGTTGACACCAGGACATATGTCCTGTTTGTCACCCCCGCAGGCGCTTTGCCCTGTCCACCAAGATTCCAGACACCAAAGGTTGCCTGCAGTGTCGTGTGGGTAAGAGCTGGGCTGGGTGATGCCAGGGAGGGCTGTGGGTCCGGGGCACCGCCCGGGACCCACCGCCTGCCTCTCTCACAGTGCGGAACCCCTACACGGGCAGCACCTTCCTGCTGGCCGCCCTGCCCGCCAGCCTGCTCCTGCTGCAGTGGTACGAACCGCTGCAGAAGTTCCTGCTGCTGAAGGTGTGCGGCTGGGCCGGGGGGCGGGGGGTGAGGTGTGGGGCTGGGCGGGGGCGGGTGTGGGGCTGGGCAGTGGCGGTGGGCCTGGGGGGGTGCATGGAGACCTGAGCACCCCTGCTGCCCCCTAGAACTTCTCCAGCCCCTTGCCCAGCCCGGCGGGGATGCTGGAGCCACTGGTGCTGGACGGGAAGGAGCTGCCGCAGGTGTGCGTGGGGGCCGAGGGCCCCGAGGGGCCCGGATGTCGGGTCCTGTTCCACGTCCTGCCCCTAGAGGCCGGTCTGACTCCTGATGTCCTCATACCACCTGGTGAGCTGGAGGGCCCCATGTGCGTGTGCGCCTGTGTGTGTGTGCATGCGGGACAGAGAGACAGACAGACAGAGACAGAGACAGACAGAGAGAGAGGGATTGCATGTCCCCTGCAGCGAATGGCTCCACAGAGGCCAGCCTCCCTCCAGCTGGGCTCCCATAAGAGATTTCATTAGACCAAAGGTTTCGGCAGCTAAGAAAACCCAACCATCCCTGCAGGGGCCTCACACACAAGCTGTCATTCTCAGTGCCCCGCAAGGTGGGCATCGTCCTGCCTGTGTTACAAAGGGGGAAACTGAGCCTCAGAGATTTGTGGTCCCGCAGTGAGGGAGTCACACGTCGTGCTTCTCCCAACTCCCGAAACCCTGCCCTCCCATGGCTCCCTGGGACTCATCCCCGCTCTGTGTGCCTGCGGGCTGGCCACCTTGCCACTCTGAACTGCAGTTCCCCGGCCGTGCCCTGTGCGGGAGCCCAGTGGGACTACTGTGGGCTTGAAATGAGGTTGTGGGGACGGCTGGCTGTAACTGTCCCTCACGTCTTCCTCTTGGGGCCAGAGGCTCACCGGCCATGTCTCCCTTGTCTGCCTGCAGAGGGTCTCCCCGGCACAGCCCAGCAAGTGACGCAGGTGGACAGGGACACAGTCCTAGTCTGCTTTGACCGTGAGTGCCCCTGAGGTCAGGGCTGGGGGGCAGTGGACGGGGTTAGGGGAAGCGAGGGAAGCCTTGTTGAGTGGGGGCCTGCCTCCCCAGAAGGGAACCACGCAGTCCCCCCACCAGCCCTCTCCCTGTGCAGGCTGCGTGAGGATTGTCAACCTGCTGGGTGAGCCCACGGCCATGCTCGCGCCTGTGCTGACCTTCGACTTCCCCATTGAGACTGTGGGTGAGTGGACCAGATGGCACCGGGGGTGGGAATATCCCCAGCCTGGAGCACACGGTGTGGCCTGGGGGCCTGGGGCTGGCGGTGGGACCAGGAAGCAGGCGCCGCAGCCCCTCTCTGGGGCCACCGAAGTCTGTGAGGACCTCTGGGGCCCAGATGCGGGCCCAGGGCATGGCTGGGGGAGCTTGCGTCCTTGGGGCAGGGGCAGGGCTGATGGCAGCCGGATCCCTCCTAGTATGTCTGCAGGACAGCGTCCTGGCCTTCTGGAGCCATGGAATGCAAGGCCGAAGCCTGGACACCAATGAGGTGAGCGGAACTCAGGAACCTGGCTGCCCCTGACCTGCTTGTCCCCGCCTCTTGGGAGAGGCCCTGCTGGCGTGGCCTCAGTGCCCCTTTTCTTCCCAGGTGACTCAGGAGATCACAGACGAGACAAGGATCTTCCGAGTGCTCGGGGCCCACAGGTAGGACCGGGTGCCCCAGCCTCCCCTTCAGGTACTCCGAGGCCGTATGGACATGCGCACGGGCCTTCCCTGCCTTGCTCACCTCCACTTCTGTCTCCCCTCCAGAGATATCATCCTTGAGAGCATTCCCACCGACAACCCTGGGGCTCACAGCAACCTCTACATTCTCACGGGCCATCAGAGCAGTTACTGAGAGGGCCACTCCGCAGGTGGCACGCCCCCACCCTGTCCCCAGGCCTTAGTGGCCTTCCCCTTCAGGCAAAGGGGCCCCTCCCATGTCAGAGGAGCCCAGGTCCTGCTGATCGGAAGGGCAGAAATAATTCTGAGAAGTTTCGGGACTGGGGCAGGGAGGGGAGCCCTGGACCAGAGGAAGCTGCTGTCCCCTCCCCCACCCTGTGGGCAACCAGGGCCCTGGCCACAGGGCAGGGTGGGGGCAGGCCCGGTGATCCATTCCATTTTGTTCCACATTTCCTTTCCATTCTTCTTGCCAAGAGCCTGCCCCTGCACCCTGTCCTGGGGAACACAGTATTTAAAAGAGAGACTATATTGGTATTAAAGCTGGTTTGATTTTACTCCGCTGATCCCTCTTTGTTGGGGGGAGCTGAGGAGGAGGAGCCGGGGGGCTTCATCTCCCTCCTCCCTCCAGCACGTCCTTCTGGCACCCGTGCGATGGGCGCACTGTGGAAGGGCGGGCCGCCAGTGTTCCGGTGGGTTCCCTTAATTGAGGAGCCAGGCAGAGGTGATGGAGAGGCAGGTGGCCCCGGAAGGCCTCTCAGGGGCACTGCCTTCCACGGTGCCCCTGCTCACCATGAACCCTCTGCTGTGTAACATGAGGTCTCTCTTCCGGCCAAGGAATCATGCAGATGGGGGAGGCCGACTGAACAAAGGGACTCTCTCCGGGGCCCTCCTGCCCCCTAGAGGATCTCGCCAGGCAGCTGGCACCCAGGAAGGCCAGCCCCTGGCAGCTCCTCCCAGTGCCGGCGAGGCTGTGGTTTGTGGACACTGCCTGTGGTGATCTGCATCCCCTGCCCAGGCCTGGGGCTGCCTCCCTGCCTCCCACCTGCTGCTTAGGTATCAGCGGGCCGCGTCAGACCAGTGCTGCTAAATATGGGCTCATCACCAGGCCAGGCTCCAGGAAGATTGGCCTGTGTCCATTTAACAAGTATTCCCAGACGGACTTTCTCAGTGCCAGATCTGGGGCCCACAGAGAGGTCACTACCAAGATATGGACCAGTCCCCAGGGAAGGGAGCTGTCCTTGCTGGAGCCTGCGTCTTGAGGGCATGTGTGTCTGCCCAGGGCTGACCTTGTGCTTTGCATTGTCATTCACCCACTTTTCCCTCTTGAGGGCTCCATACCCTCAGGCCAGGGAGCCCCCACTGCCCCCATTGTCCCAGACACTGACCAGGCTGCTTTTGTCCAGAGCTTGTGGGCAGGTGAGGCCAAAGAGGTCGGAGGGCAGCTGGCCTTGAAGGAGAGGTGAGGTGCACACTGATCGTCAAGGTAACTGTTTGAATTAAGAACTTCTCTAGCCGGTGGGCTGCTGGTATTTGATAAACGGATGCATATGGCAGCTTATGTGAAGACCCGCAGCAGCCCAGTCCCTATACCCCTTGCCAGGGGTCCAGGATGATCCCAGGCTGTCATAGTGTCCCCTTGTCCACTCTCCCGCAGAGCCCTGACTGCTTTGACTCCTGGGGTTTCTCGGCTGAAATGGACTGTCAGGCAGGGAAGGAGATGAAGCTGCCGTGCATTGGCACTCATACGTGTGCAGATCTCCCTGAGACCCAAAGGAGGGTGACAAGTACCTCCCAAGTTCGGAAGGTCTGCACCTACGTGGCAGACACTTGATGGGCCAAATGGTGGAGCGACAGGGACAGAATTCCTAACTTCCCCATCTCCAGATTTCTTGGCGGGGGTGTGGGATTCAGTTGAAGCGAGCCAGGGATGGGAAGGTGAGCTCCCACTCAGCAGAGGCCCCTGACCCTGATCCCAGGTGCCTGGGGAGGACAGACCTTCCACCCACGGAGCAGCGGGCGGCAGAGAGCGCCACCTTGTGGCAGGTTGCCCCAGTCCTCCGCTGCCACCCACGTCTGAAAAGGGTTTTACAGGGAGTCAAGAGCGTTAACATGCCAAAGTGGGAGATCAGGGAAAAGCAAGGGCTTTGGATAAAATATTCGCTGGCAGCACCGGCTGGCCACAAGCCAAAGAAAGCCCAGGAAGCTGGGAGTTTGCGCTGAAAGCCTGAGTATTATTTTGTGTATTTTTAAATAGGTAGCTCTTGTCTGTGGCACACTATTTTTTAAAAATACAAAAAAGATACAATGAAAAGTCACCTACCTAGGTCTCAGTTACTTATGAACCTTTCTGGAAGGACTTAAGCCATTCAATATGATTTCTTCTTCCTTTTTTTATACCTGTGGTAACATATTCCACATACCTTTCTGCTCTTACCCTTTCAAAATCTGCCCTGGAGGGCTTTCCATGATCACTGCCTCCCTCTTTGTTTTTTTTTCTAGCTGGTGGTGTTCCATCCTATGGGCTTCCCACAACTCCTGTTCATTAACCGTGATTAGATCTCTTTGGTTGTAAATTTGTTTCTACGACTTTGATATCATAGACGACACTGCAATAAATATTCTCGTGCAATAAATATTAGGCTGTTGGGGTGTCCTATAGGAATTCCAGAAATTCTGGGAGCGGCATTGCTGGGTCAGAGTGGCCGTGTTCGTTCTTGTGAGAGCTACTGTCAAAATTGCTCGCCCTTCTGGGCGGAAGCCTCTGAGATCGCTCAGCTTGGCCTCTTTAAGCCATTCTGCGGGTAAGTGGAAGAGGCACGAGGTGCCGCAGGAGGTTCAGGTATCTGGCTCATAGCCAAGTGAGGGTCAGAGGTCAAGGAGACAACCAAAACGGTGCGCTCCAGAATGGCGAGGGACTGGCCATCTTTCTGTGGCATCTCCAGGGCCGGGTCACTGGCTGGTGCAGAGGAGGCCCTCAGACATGCTTTCTGAGGGAAGGGATGGGCATGAGGGGGTGAAGAGGAGGCCCTGCAGGCAGCCTTCTGGACCAGCCCCGCCCTCCGAGCCGTGTGTTCCCCGTTACAGCACACCCCAAGTCGGCCTGCAGGGCGGTGGGGAGGATTGAAAATGCCGTAATAACGCAAAAACCCAGTGACACAGGAACCTCAGAGATGGAATACTGAATGAAAACCGCAAACCCCACGAAACTACACACCGCATGATGGCATTTCCTAAAGCTCAACACCCAGCAAAACCAAAGCATTTATTGTCTGGTGATACATGCAGAGGGGATAAAGCTTTCGGATCAGGGGAAGAGAAAGTACCAAATTCAAGATGATGGTCTCTGAGAGCCGAGGAGCGGTGGGATGAGGAAGGACCCCAGGAATTTGCAAGGGTTTTGGGAAAATCTTCTCAGGTTGGGTGATGGGCTCATAGGCATTCAACGTATGTCCGCTCTTTTTGTACGTCTCAAATACTGTGTAGGAACATGTAAGTTTAAACATAAAAATAATCACTCAAAAAATAAAACCCTGTAATGACTTCAGAAACAAAAAGCCAAGATACCCCTTCCCTACGTTACAAAATCAGTTCTGTGAGTAGAACTATGGGCAGATCCCCCCCTCTCTAGTTTCCTCTATTGCTTGTTAAAACATCTTTATTGAGAGGTGCCTGGCTGGCTCTCGAGTCAAAAGAGCATGCAACTCTTAATCTCAGAGTCATGAGTTCGAGCTCCATGTTGGGTATAGGGCTTACTTAAATTAAAAAAAAAATCCTCGTTGAGGGATATTTGGTACCCAGCACGCTGCATATATCGAACAGGTACTATTTGATGATGGCATATCATCACCTGGGAAACCATCATCACAATCAGGATAACATCTGTCCTCTCCCCAAGTTTCCACGGCCCCTTGGCAGTCCTGCCTTCCTGCTCATAGTAACCACCAAGCTGCATTTATAGATGAACGTGCATTTTTCAGAATCGCTATAGAGTCGTACAGCTGTATATACATTCCTCTTTGCCTTTCACTAAGCAAATTGGTTTGTGACTCACCCATGTTGTTGCATGTGTGAACAGTTGTTCTTTTTCATTGCCAAGTAGTATTCTGTTTAGTAGGTGTACCACAGTTTGCTTGGCTAGTCACCTGTTGGACATTGGGGCTCTTTCTAGTTCTGGACTATTATGAAATAAAACTGCTGTGAACAGTCCGTGTGTTTGTGTGTGTGGATATAAACTTTCATTTCTCTTGGGTAAATACTTCGGAGTGGAAGGGCTGGAGCATGTGGAAGGGTAGTTGAGCTTTTTAAGGACCTGCCCAACTGGTTTTCCAAAGCGGTCAATCCATTTCACATCCCTGCCAGCAAGGTGGGCAATTCCAACCCCTTCGCTTCCTTGACGACACTTGGTGTGGTCGGTGTTGTTTAATTTTAGTCAAATACGTGTGTTGTGTCATCGCACCGTGGTTTTACTTTTTTTTTTTTCATGATTGATGCTGAGCATCTTTTCCTGCTCTTGTTTACCATCTATGCGACTTCTTTGGGAAAGAGCCTGCGCGGCAGTGGCTGGCCCGCCCAATTGGTAGAACGCGCAGCTCCAGATCTCGGGATTTGAGTGTGCGCCCCACGTTGGGTACAGAGATTACTTAAAAATAAGATTTTGAAGAAAGGAAGGAAAGAAAAAGAAGAGTCTGTTCAAATTTTTGGCTCTTTTTAAAAAGTAGGTTTGTCTTGTTGTGTTTTGAGAGTCTGGATACAAGTCTTTTATCAGATACATGATTTGCACATACCTGTTATGCTATTTTTTTTTAATTTTTTTATTTTTGGGAGAAATAGAGACAGAGCATGAATGGGGGTGGGGGGACAGAAAGAGAGACACACACAGAATTGGAAGCAGCCTCCAGGCTCTGAGCCATCAGCACAGGGCCTGACGTGGGGCCCGAACTCACAACCTGCAAGATCATGACCTGAGCTGAAGTCGGATGCTTAACCAACTGAGCCACCCAGGCGCCCTGTTATAATCTGTACCTAAAGTCATAAATTCCACTACATATCTCCCACTGGTTGAAATTAGCTTTAACAGGAAGTGGTAAGTAGGGGCTCCTTGATGGCTCAGTTGGTTAAGCATCTGACTTCAACTCAGGTCATGATCTTGTGGCCTAGGAGTTCAAGCCCTGACTCGGGCTCTGTGCTGACAGCTCAGAGCCTGGAGCCTGCTTTAGATTCAGTGTCTCCCTCTCTGCTCCTTCCACCCGCCCTTCTCTCAAAAATAAACATTAAAAATTGTTCTGTTTTGTTTTCTTAATTTTATGTTGTGTTTTTTTTTTTTTTTGAGAGACAGAGAGAGAGAGAGACAGTGCGAGCAGGGGAGGGTCAGAGAGAGAATGAGGGAGACACAGAATCTGACGCAGGGTCCAGGTTGCTGATGCAGGGCTCAAACCCATGAACCGTGAGTTCATGACCTGACCAAAGTCAGGTGCTTAACTGACTGAGTCACCCAGGCGCCCCCAAAATTGTTTTAAATAAAAAGTTCAGGAAGTGGCATATAAACATGATTGTGCAGGAAAAACAAAATATGAAAAGTTCTTGGTGCACAATGGGTGCTCACTCCATGGTAGATAGTGTTATTCCTAATTCAGGTCATGGAATCACAGAGGGCGGGGGGCTCTCCAAAGGGTGGACACAGGCGACCACCACGGGCTTGCTACTGCTAGTGTCAGCTAGCTACACGGCACTACCAATCAATCTTGCCACGCTGGGGTTTCTGAACCATCACATGTAGATTTAAAAGACTGGAAATCACAAAGATTAGTAGGAAGGGCTGAAATTTTTTTTAATGTTTATTTTTAAGAGAGAGAGAGAGAGAGAGAGAACACAAGCTGGGGGGGGGGTGGGCAGAGAGAGAAAAGGAGACACAAATCCAAAGCAGGCTCCTGGCTCCGAGCTGTCAGCATAGAGCCCAACACCAGGTTCAAACTCACAAACTGGGAGATCATGACCTGAGCTGAAGTCGGCTGCTTAACCGACTGAACCACTCAGGTGCCCTTGAAACTTCGGACCTTGTACATTCCAACACCAATTCTCTAACACCCACCAATGTCTTACAAGTCCATTCAATTCTGACATGACTGCTCTGAGTTGGTGAAGACCCCACAGGTTAAGGAATTGAGCCACAAGTCCGGGTTCTCCAGGTTACCCACTGGTCTGTCCAACCTGGCTGCAAACTTAGGGTTCCCACAAACCCCCTTCAGGTTCAACGATTTCCCAGAATGACCCATAGAACTCAGGAAAGCACTACATTTATGACTGCTGTTTTACTACAGAGGATACAAGTGAAGCTAAATGGAGACATGAGGCAAGGTCTGGAACGGTCCTGAGCCCAGGAGCTCATGTCCCTGTGGAGTCAGTCAGGTATAGACCACCCTTGTGTCATATCCGTATGTTCACCAACTCAGCTCTCCAAACCTCACTGTTCAGGGTTTCTAACAGGTTTTCTTACATAGGCATGATTGATGAAATCATGGGTCACGTGACTGAACGCAATCTCCAGGCCCTCTCTCTTCTCCAGAGGCCGGGCTGAGAGCTGGGTGGTTTTTCTGACCAGCCAGCATCCTGAAGTGACCTCTGGGCTCTTGGAGCTGGCAATGAGTCACCTGTGAGCTTAAACTCAGGTATGGCCCAAAGGGGCTTGTTATGAATAAGCAAAGACACTCATGTCACTTAGGAAATCCCAAAGGTTTTTGGAGCTCTGTACCAGGATATTGGGACAAAGACAAGATAATCTATTTTTTTTTTATCGTACTGCACCCTCATATAAAATCAGGAGACATCTGTGTCTGAAATCTGTGTTCTTGCCTCTGCAGACCAGGAGGTTCCTATTCAAACCGACAGTGCTCTCTGGTGCTCTCTGAGCTCACTGTATCCGCACCATACCCTGTAGGGGTGGCGTCAATGTCTGCATCATGCAGACAAAGAAACTGAGGTATATAGAGACATTAAATTACTTCCCTGGTTGCCCACTGGTGGATGGCTAGCCTGGGTCTGGAAGACTCCAACCTGCCTCCAAACTGGGAGGAATCAGCCTACTGGTCCCCAGCCACAAAGCGGCATGGACTGCATTCCAATCCCGTTCCGACTGAACAGGAGTCTTGGACCAGGAGGCCACCTATGGGAACACTGCATGTCCCGGGGGCTCCATCTCCTCACCTATAAATTGGAGATGATAACCATCTCTGCAGGGGCTGTGTGGACGGAACGCACAGCCGTAAGAAACTCTAAGAACAGAGCCTGCAGTAGCCAACATCCAAACGCTTCGTTCTTCACTTGTCCTTGGAGCACTTAAATCATACACTTGGCCATAACAAAAAGTGTCCTTTTTGAAAGAGTAGAGATTTTAAAGGCCACATTCTGCAAAAATAGAAATTAATAGATAAACAAGGGGCACCTGGGTGGCTCAGTTGGCTAGTGTCTGACTTTGGCTTAGGTCATGATCTCGCAGTCCATGGGTTCGAGTCTCACAACAGGTTCTGTGCTGGCAGCTCGGAGCCTGGAGCCTGTTTTTGGAATACGTGTGTCCCTCTCTCTCTCTCTCTCTCTGCGCCTCCCCCTCTCGTGCTTTGTCTCTCTCTGTCCCAAAAATAAACCAAAAAAAATTTTTTTTAATTTTTTAAAATTTATTTTTCATAGAGAGAGACAGCGTGAACAGGGGAGGGTCAGAGAGAGAGGGACACACAGAATCCGAAGTAGGCTCCAGGCTCTGATCTAGCTGTCAGCACAGAGCCTGACACAGGGCTCGAACCCACGAACTGTGAGATCATGACCTGAGCCAAAGCCGGACGCTTAACCGACTGAGCCACCCAGGCACCCCCCCAAATTTTTTTTAGTAAAAAAAAAAAAAAGCCAACCAAAACATTTTAACTTGGAACTAAAAGAATACTCTCATGAGGATCCTGGATAAAAGAAGTTGTTCAAGTGAAACCACTAGAGAGCAGCGCCGGTGACTGACTTGTCACACAGAGCTGTAGCCTTTGCAGTCATCTGCAGGCCAGCAGCGTGATTAGCATTGACAGCACACTTTCAGTGGTGCGTTTGTCTCTTGCTTTACTACACAATGATCTCTGAAAGGCAGGGGCTGAGTTTCATTTGCTTTCGCTATCCACCAAGCTGTTCTACACTCAGTAATTGCTCACACACTGCATGACTCCTCTCTCCTCCTCCGGAGAATATGTTGTATTAACTGAATGAATGAACTTTTCCTTCATTTTCAAACAGATGACTTAAACATACAAAAAATTTTTGAATGTTTTTATTTTTGAGAGAGAGACAGAGCAAGTGAGTGCGTAGGGTTATATAGAGAGACGGAGACACAGAATCGGAAGCAGGCTCCAGGCTCTGAGCTGTCAGCACAAAGTCCCATGGGGCTTGAACTCCTGAACCAGGAGATCATGACCTGACCCCAAGTCATGCGCTTAACCAACTGGGCCATTCAGGTGCACCCCCTCTAATGAACTTTGAAGACTTCTTTGCATATAAGCTCTTTTTCATGTGTGGCAAGTATATTTTCCTAATGTATTATTGTCTGCTGACTTTTATCATAGTTTTAATTTCTTTGGTGGTCGTAATGAGTTTCTTATCTTCCTAAAGGTCTCTATCTCTAGATGACTCTAATAGTGTCCTATGTTGTGTTCCGTGTGTTTTATTGTCTAATCGGCACTCCATACCATTTCTTAGCTAAGTCTTTTCTTTACAGAGTCTACCTACATAAAAGGGAATCTATTCCCAGCCTCTTCCTGTTGCATTAATCTGTCTTTCCTACATTACATCGTTTCAGTATGGTGTTTTTTTATACTCTTTGTATTGTCTGAAACGCAAGTTCCTCCTCAACCTCGTTTACCAGTTTCCCCACTATTTTCATTTCATAGTTATATGATTTTAGGATGATGTAATCAACCCCCAACCCAGTTGAAATTCTAATGGAAATGCAACGTGTTTGTAAAATAATTTTGGAATGGACTTTACATTGTTTTTCGCCTCAGATTATGTGCTCTTCTGTCGGCTCTGGTGTTGCTTTTAATCTTTCACAAAGACTTCTTATTCGCTTATTTTCTTTCTTCCTTTTTTTATTTTAACAAAACAGGAAGTCCCTCTTTACCTGCGGCTCCTCAACGGATCCTGTTTACGGGCGCGCGCCGGCCCGTCCCCCCAGTTCCGGGTTACCATGGGAATCGAGAATTGACGTCACTTAGGGCTTCCGCGACAGACCCCAGGGTCGACCGTGAAGCGAAGGGCGGAGAGGCCACATAGTCCCACCTGCGCATGCGCGCTCCAGCTCCAGTCCTCCCCCGTCGTAAATCTCGTTTAGCCGCGGCTTTACCGCCGCGACCTCTCGCTTAATCCCAGCGCAACTGCTCCCCGGGGGAGGGGAGTAGAAAAAGAATCGAACAAACGACAGCCAATCCCTTGACACTACGACGCAACTGAGAATGACTGACTCAGTCAACTTCAGCCAATGAGAGAGCTCCTGGCTCTCACGTCACAAAGTTTGCCCCACCCTACCCCCCTCCTTTCTGGACTCCGAGCTCAGTTCGCGCAGTAACAAATGAAGTGCGCGCTGCGACACCTCCTAGCTCGTCGGGCTCGTCCGCCATTTCTTCGCCTGGCCTAACGGTCCGGCCAATCCCAGCGTGCGTCGAGAAGGGCTGAGGCTCCGCCAATCGGAGGCCGCCGATTCCGACCCCCTTGCCTCGGCTCGGCCCAATCCAGGCCTCGGACCCGTCGCCCCCGGCCCGCCCCCGCGGCGCCCTCTCTCCTCCCTCTTTGTGCGTCTCGCGCCGCCGCCGCCCGCCGCGTGAGAGAAGACGGGTTCCGCGCGCTCCGCGGCAGCGCAGTCGGGTCCCCTCCCCCCGGAAGGTTCGCGAAGAAGCCACCGTCGCCGCCGCCTAAAAGGAGCCGCCGGTGCCGGTCCCCGGGGGCACCATGGCGACCGGAGCGAACGCCACGCCGCTGGGTAAGCTGGGCCCCCCCGGCCTCCCCCCCGTTTCCGGCCCCAAAGGGGGCTTCGAGCCGGGGCCCTCGCCTGCTCCCGGGCCTGGGGCGGCGGGGCTGCTGGTGCCCGGGCCGCCGCCGCCCCC
>NC_043710.1:6924405-6956216 GCF_006229205.1 Suricata suricatta
CGGGGAGGCCCCGGGCGGAGGCGCCACGGGGCGCGCGGCCTGGTTCTCGGGTCCCGAGTGCGCACGCGCGCTGGAGGGGGCGGGGAAGACGAAGGTTGCTGTGCGCAGGCGCAGTGTGGTGGCCGGGCTTCGTCGCCCGACTAAAATCTGGCGGGGGCAGGGGGAGGCGTCCGTGTTCTCTAGCACCTGGTAGAGGTGAAGGGCGTGGAGTGGGTTGATTTGGTGGACGGGGTGGTGGGTGCGTGTCAGGTAAAGTGTGAAAGGGTCAACTGATGACGTGGAGCACCTTCTTCCTGGTTGTAGGGCTGTCCAAAAGGCAGAAAAAAGGCAAGAATAGCTTCTTTCTATAGCAAGGCAAGGTTTTCATTACAGCGAAGGAAAGGTTGGACGTCCTCAGAGTGTGGTTGGGGCCGATGTTCTTTTTGGAGGGAGAGAAATTTTTCGTGGTCTACTCATTTATCATAGAAGTCTGGTAACACCTCCCCTTAGTTGTTGGGGCTCCGCCCCTGGGCCTGCCTGCATCCCTTGGGAGGTAGAGCTGACTTGTGTGTCTCACAAATGTAGGGAGTTCCTGTAAGTTGTATGGGGGAGGTGGATTTGGTCGCTGTTGCACAGCTTGTTCTTGGTTGAATTTTTCGTACCACCGATACTGTCTAATTGGCCAGGAAGATTGAACGCTTGTGTTGGCCAAAATGATGAAGGAAAAATTAGTTTTGTTCAAAAATAGGGCTTTTTCACTTAGTAAATCCTAGGTTTAGGATTTAGTTCCAAATCCAGTTTGGGAGTGTGACTGGTGGGAAGGTGGAGGTGGGAAGAACGAGCAGTTTCCTCAATACTGCTGTACAAACCTGATCCCTCAGTGTATTCTGTCCCCCTTGGGGCTTTTAAGGCATCCACAGGTGATGCAGATCTGAAACTTGAGACCTTAAGACTTATTAGCTCATTTATGTACTCCACCGTGTCTTCGGACGCATTATAAATGTGAAATGTTAACCTTTTTGGGCCCGGGTCCAGGTCCCCCTGTAGTGGCTACGTGTCTCTGACTTCTCTCTGGTTTGTCTTTAATTTTTGCATTTACAAAATGCCTTAGGTCAAGCTCTCAGGCTCCCCGCAGTCTGCCCAGGTTGTATGTAGTGTCCTAAGTATCCTGATCTGCCTGTTATAGTTGGCTGGTTTATATTTGCATTTGATGGGGACTTTATCTGCCTTTAGACTTCCCAAGTAAAAAGCGGAAGAGGAGCCGCTGGAACCAAGATACGATGGAACAGAAGACGGTGATTCCGGGAATGCCTACGGTTATCCCCCCTGGACTTACTCGGGAACAAGAAAGAGCTTATATAGGTAAATACACGTTCTGCACCCAGATGCGTTTTCAGATTGTTACAATTTATTCTGAGCAACATATTCTGTGTGTTGTAAGTTTGAGACCTTAAAGTCTTGTTTTTTTAAGATGAGGTGTCATCGGTGTACATTCTTGACTTTGACGTAACCCATCAGTTTTTGCTGTATAAGTCCTGCGC
This sequence comes from Suricata suricatta, assembly GCF_006229205.1. Lineage (NCBI taxonomy): Eukaryota > Metazoa > Chordata > Mammalia > Carnivora > Herpestidae > Suricata > Suricata suricatta. The sequence goes on from NC_043710.1 coordinate 6,925,926, forward strand.
TTGCAGCTCCTTGTTTTGGTCTGTCTGTAACAGCAGTGTTCTCCATGAGTGCCAGGAAGGTAGAGGGCCCCACTTTAGGAGTGAGGGTAGTCCCCAGTCCAGCGCCCCACCTGCACTTTTCAGCTCCTGGTCATTGCCAGTCGTCAGGTGACTGTCTTCTGCCTCTCTGGACACGGCCCCAGTGGAGAACGCTGCAGGTATTTTAAACTGAGTACCTTTTTCACAGCATGGCTCTTCACCATAATTTCATATTCCTCCCTCCCCCTCAAATGTGGTCTTTTACTTTTTTATAGGTACTTTCTGAAAAGAAAAAAAAACTTAATTTAATCAAAGGCTGTCTCTGAAAGTGTTCACAGTGCACCCCTTTTTACCATTTTGTCGAATCTAACCTTTCCTTCAGCATCTTTTCTGGTTTGGTCTTTGGAGAGCTGTCTTTTAAAACGAGGGCTCTTTTATTATTTACTATCCAAGAACCCTGCTGGGGAAGGGATACTACTTGGATATGGAATGAGGTGACAGGGTGAGAGATCCTAATCGTGGGGACATTTTAAGACTTAACAATGACTGTCCACAATGTAAATGAAGTTAATCTCAACACTACCTTTTTTTTAAGTACAAGGTTTTTAATGCAAGTTTCACCTTTATTCATGTATCTGCAGCTGTCTCTGAAAAGATCGCTTGAAAATATTTCTTACTAACCAAATAAACATCCCCTCTGGAGTAAATTAGGGCCAAGGCTGCCTGGGCCTCTGAGGCTGGAGCCTTCGGCCTTCACAGATACAGGCTTCAAGGCGGGCATGTGTTATTCTTGAGAATCTTCATCTCATGTTTTCTAAATGCTGAGAGTTTTGAGGTGTTGGAATTGTTTATCTTGTTCTCACAGTACTAATATTCTTTCCCCACTGTTCCAATCTACTGCCGCCACCCCCTCATCTCATATATTAGATTGGTCTGGGTCTTTACAACCTTGTGAAATGTCCCTAGTGAGCTAGTATCCCAAGAACGCAAGCAGTCTTGGAAAATGGGAAAAGCAAACAGATTCTCTTCCGTCTCTCCAGCTCTCTTCTGTGTAGGGCGTTAATGCACTGAGCCCGAAGGGCTGTTGTTTACAGTTGTAACCAAAGTGGATAGAGTCAAAGCCAGGCCAGTGTAGAGCTCAGCTCCAAGGAAGATCCCAAACTTTTGGTTTAGTTGCCAGTTATTTTCTCAGGGCAGACCCCACATCACTACGGTACTTAGGACTGCCTCCCCCCACGAGGGGGACTTTCACTTGAGTTCTTGAGCTTAATCCGTGCCCGTCAAGTCAGAACTTTGCTGGTGAGAAGAGTTTAGGGATCCTGAGATCTTACTCCTCTTCTGTCTCTCGTGGCACACACTGCTTTGTGCAAGGCACCCACGTACCTTTTCTGGGTATGAATTTGGATTTCCACTTCTCTGGCCTTGGGGTGGATATATAGTATTGCCTTGTGGGTGTATTTAAAACTAGAAGTAGATCTTGGGCTAGACCTGTAGTAATCCTATATGGGAGTCAACTCGTTAACCCAACCCAGTTAAGACTCGCCCTTGTTAGAGATGCCTGCTCACAACCCTCAGATGCTACAAAGGTAAGAAACAGGTGGCTGTTGAGCACGCTGAAGAAAACGATCTTGCTCTACAGTTCCATTATCTTGAGAAATCAGCCGGGTAGCTTTTCCCTGGAGTCACTGAACTTTTGTGAAACCCTCCTCTTTTTCACGTACAGCCTCATTTATCAAGGTCTGAGGGCCACACACATTCCCCTTGACCCACACTTCTATTTTCCACACCCCTACTTTTCCTCCCGTCATGAGGAGCGAGTCTGAAAACAAACTTATTAACATCTCATGGTTTACTGGTTAATTAAAGCATATGAAGATTTGAACAAAAGCAGCAGGTATTGGGAATTCTTATTAGTACAGATCGGGTTGTACAGAAAGAGCATGTATATGTAATAAACTTTTTATGAGGTATTGAGTCGATTATTAAATGTCTTAACTTGCTTAAGGAATTTTGAGTCTTGTATCAATGAAAATGATCTTTGCTAAACTGGTATTTTTCCTTGTCCCACGTGATTTGGGTTTCATTTTGGGCTATGCTTAATACTTACCGAAGACCAGTAAACTCGCAAGAGTCTTGCCCTCAAAGTCATTTGGTCGGGAACAGGGTATTGGTGATAATGTCATGCTTTGTTCCGGGTGCCGCTTGTGCAGCGAGCCGTGGTGGGGCGGGGGAGGGGGGACAGAACCACTGCCTTGACGTGAGCCTTAGTGAACAGTCTATACTGCTAACCCCTTTTCCAACAAACTGTTTGCTTCCTTAAGTGATAACCATTTTGAAGTGAAAAATACCTGTAGATGTAAATGGACTCCTGCCGATAGGCGGTTGGGGGTTTTTGCCTCAAAGTGTTCACTGATCAGTCGTCCCTTTCAAAGTCTCCGAGTTCTTCATGCTTGTTGTTGAGATTTGAGATGTTTTTTGGTAACATTGTCTTTTTTCCATCCTTTTTTTTTCTTTCCTAACCTGGTTTCTTCCAGTGCAACTGCAGATAGAAGACCTGACTCGTAAACTGCGCACAGGAGACCTGGGCATCCCCCCTAACCCTGAGGACAGGTTGGGAAACAGTTTTAACCAGCTGACAGTAACGCTTTTACCTTTTTCTCAATACGTTTTACTGGTGGCAACATATTGTGTCAGTTCAAAGAAAGTCCTAGTAAGACGACTGATAAAACTCTTGATTATTGGGCTTACGGTTTAATTAGCAAATCTATATGGTTAGTCATCAGTTAGAAAATTGGAGTGAAACTTAATTACTAGCAGAATAAAAAGTTACACGGGAAAATGGACACCTGGTTTCCAAGTGGTAAGCGTGTAGATTTTACCCTGACTTCCCCCCGCCCCCCCCCAGGAGGGTCAGTGAGGTGGCTGGTTCACCAGCCTTTACAGTAACCGCTTCGGTGGAAAAGCCGAGAGTATAGAGTTTTTCTCACAGGTTCACGGTGCAGGGATTGAGAATATTTTTGAGCATCACTGAGTTTGAGCAGGCCAGAAGCTCCGTCTGGTTAGCTCACCACTGCAGTCCTCCTCAAGGTTTTGAGATGGTTTTAAAGTAGATGAGATTTCTAACCGCCTTCCTTCACTGCCAGGGAACTCTCGGCCTCGGCCATTGCCCGGGGGCCTTGGGAGAGGCCAGAACATTCCTCACCTATTTGGGGAAGGCCAGCAACCAACCCCAAGTCACCTGTATTTTTTTAAGAGTGGGGTCTTCTAACAGCTGTGGTCATGTCATTTCAGTTTATCCTTTCTCTCACCTTTGAAAAGTCTGAGGGAAATGAACTTTTTAACCAGGAATTTTACTGACTGGTTGAACTTCAAACCACTGAAGTTGGGTCCATCTAACAACAGAAGAGCGGGGCGCCTCCCTCTCAGGGAAGTTTCTCTGAGTGCACGCAGCACAGTGGAAAGCACTTCACCTTAAAAATTAGCGTTTTCGGCTTTGACTACCCAATTAATGGCTCATTAAATCAGGAAGATGATGTAATGCTTTTAAAGCCACTCACGCATCTTTCTGCTGCCATTTGCCAGGGAACGAATTTCTCCACGTGTTCTCTAATTTTCCATGGTTGAGTTTATAAGTTTTTACCTGTAGATTTTGGTTGGAAGGTTGTGTTTTATATTTTTTGGTGGTGTTTTTCCACCCCCCGCCCCTTCCTCCCCCAAGATTTGCATTGTAGGTTGTAGACCACAACTGTTGAGTTCTTTTTTTGGCCTTTTTCCCTTTAGCAATATGTCTAACAGGTTACCAGGCAATTCCTCAAAAGGTTGAATTTTTAACAGACCTTTGCTTCCTGGAGAACTGGGATTAGAATTTAGTTCATCTATATGATGCCTACTCTCAGAGAAGAAGTTGGGCCAGTCTGACCTCTAGAATATTAGCTATTTATTGCCTTTCACATTCACAATTTGGGAAGAGGTTAAACTGTTGGGAGGCTTTTAAATGATGATTTGGTACTGTAAAACTCGTTTTGTTGATTAGCCAGAAATGTTTAAATTCTAGACAGCTATGGGGTGGGAATTAGAAATGTCGAGCATTTTAGAAATCAAACCAGAGCAGAGTTTTCTTCTCCCTTGTATTCAGTTTGAAAGAGGGCCTCATGCCTGATTGGTTTTGCTTTTGAGCCCAGGTTGGAGGGAACTGCATGAGTTTCTTACCTTAATAAGGTTATGTCTTAAGAAGGTGTATTTTCAATATTAAGCCACTTACTGCTATTTTCATGTTGCTTAAGTTGCACAGTTAAAAATGTTTTTAAGATCTTTTGTAGATTTAAATGTGTAAGCTGATAGTCTAATAAGCTGGGGTATGTTTGCTTTTGTTCACTATCATTGGATTGTGTCAACAGTTTACATAAATGCTAGAAACGGAGGTTTCATTTAGCCGTCATTAGCCATGAACAAACCTGACCTTTTATTCCATCGTGTGTGTAACGTGGTATGACATGGTTCCCTTCAGGCTGAAGACAGTGGGAGCAGCCGAGCTCAGTCCCTGCTCTCCAACTAGACAAGGTTCTCTCAACTAAACCAAGGGTATAGGAGTCTTGACTACTTTCAGGATGTTTTTTTTAAATAACCTGATCCACATGATCTCTTCCCTTCTTGCAGCTGCTACTAAATTTTCATTCAGAATATCAAGCTATGGTCCTTTTTGTAATCTTAACTCAGAATTCTAGGAGCGTAACTTCTCTTTTTTTATTACCGCAAAATCCAGCTGTGGTAAACTGACCATTTTATCATTACTATTTTTTACTTGTAGCAACAGCATTTTACTCCTTAAAAAAAATGAGAGAGAGAAAATCTGCTTTCTGGACTTGTAAACTCTGGTGGAGAATCCTAGGTTTCCCCCTTGCTGTTTGCAGGTCCAGACCCTAGACAAGTACTTGACCAAATCTGCACTTGCAGCCTCTAGCAGAAGCTGCTTTAGCCCTTTAACGTTTTTCTTTACCCAGACTCCCCAACCTCGAACAGCCAGAAAACAGGTTGGCTCCAGGGCCTTGGACACAGCCAGGCCGTTGAAGGAAAAGCAGAGACGAAGCCTTGAACCATCTCTCTCCATTGTGGGGCCAAGTAGCCGCAGCAGCCTTGAGTCCCAGTCGCATTGGGTTAAAGAGCTCGTACTTGCTCTGCGGTAGGGGTGCAGACACTCTTCCCGAGAGGGCGTGAGCTCTGCAGGAGTCCGCATTTTGCCTAAACTTGGGGTTTCCATGGTTCATAATGGAGTCATAATACCGTATAGTTTTTTTAAAACGAAAGAAAAATCCGTAGTTGGCAAGAGGACTCCAGAAGATGATACTGTCCTTGCCAAAATCCAAAGATTTTCCCCCAGAAGGACAGACTTTTTTCTTCTCAACAGTTAGAAGCCAGCTCTTTTTTTTTTTCCTTTCTCACACACACCCCAGTCCCCCTAATGCCAAGCCACCGTTCATTTCCCCCGTCCACACGATCTTGAATAGCACACGTTAATGGTCGGTTCCTCCGAAGAGTGTTGTGTTAGGGTCTGAGAGGCAGAGGGGCTGGGGAAGACTAATATTAGCCCGCGTGGGTGAGAAAAGTGAAGGCAGAGCAGTAACGGGGCGCTGTCTCCCACAGGTCCCCTTCCCCTGAGCCCATCTACAACAGTGAGGGGAAGCGGCTCAACACCCGCGAGTTCCGCACCCGCAAGAAGCTAGAGGAGGAGCGGCACAACCTCATCACGGAGATGGTTGCCCTCAACCCTGATTTCAAGCCGCCTGCAGATTACAAGTAAGCGGAGGGCCTGGGGGGCCGGGACGAGGATACGTGTGGACTGCGTGTGAGCTGGGAGCCCTGTTCTGGCACTCCCGCCTCCTCTCTCAACCCCCAAGTCACGTGTAATTAACACGTGGTACCCAGGTCGGTTCTAGGAGAGCTGTGGCTTGTCTGTGTCCTCAGAAACGTGCAGAGTCCATGAGTCTTTTCTTTCTTAGACCTCCAGCAACACGGGTGAGCGATAAAGTGATGATTCCACAAGATGAGTATCCAGAAATCAACTTCGTGGGGCTGCTGATCGGGCCCAGGTAAGGAAGGGCCGTCCTGTGGGACAGCACGGCGTTCTCCGAACCTGTGAGGTGGGTCTCAGGCCCCCTTGGGTGCGTTGATGCTTACCTTCCTGTTTCTGGTGGGAGTTCATGCCTTTCTGTGAGAAAGCCTCTTTAACTTCTGCATTTTACTGCAGAGAAGTCCTGTGTTGAGGCTTAGTTGCTGTGGCTGGCCTTAACTTGGGGGTCGTGGAACTTTGGGTAGGAAAATCCGTGCACTCAACACTTTCCTGCCGGCGTGATCAGCCCGCTCGGTCTCTTCTGGCATGTGACCTTGCCTGCCAAGTACAAAAACTGTTCTTTCTGCCTCTGACAGAGGGAACACCTTGAAGAACATAGAGAAGGAGTGTAATGCCAAGATTATGATCCGGGGAAAGGGGTCCGTGAAAGAAGGGAAAGTTGGGCGCAAAGATGGCCAGATGTTGCCAGGAGAAGACGAGCCGCTGCACGCCCTCGTCACTGCCAACACCATGGAGAACGTGAAGAAGGCAGTGGAGCAGGTGAGGCGGCCGGAAGTGCGGCCTGTTGCCAGAGGTCGTGTGGTGGCCCCGGCGCTTACCTAACCATGTCTGCTGCATCTCCACTAGATAAGAAACATCCTGAAGCAGGGTATTGAGACCCCTGAGGACCAGAACGATCTACGGAAGATGCAGCTTCGGGAGTTGGCTCGCTTGAATGGGACCCTTCGGGAAGATGATAACAGGTGCGTCGTCAGTTCTGAAGGTAGATGCACGTGGACCTAACGCACCTGTGGGAGGAGGGAGTTTGACCGGAGTTCTTGAGATGACTTTTTTTTGGTTCCTTCCTCAACAGGATCTTAAGACCCTGGCAGAGCTCAGAGACCCGCAGCATCACCAATACCACGGTGTGCACCAAGTGTGGAGGGGCTGGCCACATTGCTTCCGATTGTAAATTCCAAAGGTGGGTGGCTGGCATTGGAGCTCCTTTGTAGCCCGTGGTGTGTTAAGATGTTTTTTTTAGCATGTTGTTGGTTGGTTACTGTTAGTTCTTTGGACCTGAGAGAAGTTTCCTTTATGTGAACATGGACTGTGATGGTGTGATGTTAAAGCCCAAAATAATTAGAATGATTAGGAGCAGCTTGTGCAGAACAGCTGTATTTTGTGGCTCATATTGAGTTCAAGAACACTGGCAACTTCCATCGTGGGTATAAACATTTTTACTGTGGCTCAGTATTAGCTGCCTCTTGCTGCCAAGCAGTCTGGATTCTTGACCGGTTTTGAACCAGCCCTTGAGAGCAACGTTTTTTTACTTTGGAAAACATGGCAAGTGCTCTAGTTTTGCATACATTTTTCTTCCCTCACACTGGGAATGTAGGATTTGATGCAAGTTTGCTTTTTGGCAGAGCCTGTGCCTGCCTGGCTCCCGTGGCTGGCGTGGTCTTCTCTGTTGTGGCACAGGTCCACATGTAATCCCTGATGCAGAGCGGGGCACAGAACTGACAATTTGATGAGACCATTTTGAGGAAGGATGGATTCCTCAAAACTGTCGCTTTTTCAGAAAGTGAAACTTTTCTCTTAATAAGGAGGTATTTTTCTCTTCTCTCTCTTCTCTACCCCACCTTCAGGCCTGGTGACCCCCAGTCAGCTCAGGATAAAGCCCGGATGGATAAAGAGTACTTGTCCCTCATGGCTGAGCTGGGCGAAGCGCCCGTGCCAGCATCTGTGGGCTCCAGCTCTGGGCCCGCCGCCACGCCCCTGGCCAGCGCCCCGCGCCCCGCGGCTCCCGCCAACAACCCGCCTCCCCCGGTGAGTTTCCGGGGCTGGTTCTTGCGGTCTGGCCCCCATTCTCTTCCTCAGAGACCGGGGTGCTATGGCCAGGTGTCTGGGTAGAGCAGGTGGATGGATATGGCTGGCAACATTGTTCTTCCGGATGTCAGGATGTTTGGGGATCTGTCACTTGGGGAAGAGCCTGTCCTTGTGTTCCGGTCCTCTTGGCAGAGCCGAAAGAACAGTGTTGCCACCAGGGGGAGCAGGCGGGGACGTTGGCGGGAAATGCTCTCACATAGTCTCTCATGTCCACCACCCAGAGCCGCCCACCCTGGATGAATTCGGGCCCTTCAGAGAGTCGGCCCTACCACGGCATGCACGGAGGCGGTCCTGGTGGGCCTGGAGGTGGCCCCCACAGCTTCCCACACCCGTTACCCAGCCTGGCAGGTGGGCATGGTGGACATCCCATGCAGCACAACCCTAATGGACCCCCGCCCCCTTGGATGCAGCCGCCGCCGCCACCAATGAACCAGGGCCCCCACCCACCTGGGCATCATGGCCCTCCTCCAATGGGTAAGTAAGTGTCAGACCAGAAACCTTGGGGCTTTGGGATAAGCAAGGGTTACATCGGGTTGCTGCAAGCAGCCCTCAGAGTGGCTGGGCATTGCACCAGGTCTCCCGCCAAGGCTTGGGCTCCAGAAGGAGTAGGACTTCATTCTGGTTCAGGAAGTGTTTTCTGTGTGGGGTAGAGAGACGCCAACCTCTTCAAAGCAAGGTTCTAGAACTATTGCTACGAGGGTGGTGATGGCATGTTGTGTGACCGAACGAGCTGTTGGTGGGGGCATCTTCTCTGGCAAGTTCCAATGTCCTGCTAAGTCCCTGCTCTTTCCTTCCATCAAGATCAGTACCTGGGAAGTACGCCTGTGGGCTCTGGGGTCTATCGCCTGCATCAAGGAAAAGGTAATGCAGCCTCTCCCCTGCTTGCTTTGGGGGTACGCCCTGCCCTGGGCGCGAGCGGGTCTCTGTCCGGCCTCTCCACCCCGCCCCCCAGGCCTCACTCTCGCCCCCACCTCCCTGCAGGCATGATGCCGCCACCGCCTATGGGCATGATGCCGCCGCCGCCGCCGCCTCCCAGTGGGCAGCCCCCGCCCCCTCCTTCTGGTCCTCTTCCCCCATGGCAGCAGCAGCAGCAGCCTCCGCCACCCCCTCCGCCCAGCAGCAGTATGGCTTCCAGTACCCCCTTGCCATGGCAGCAAAGTGAGTGGCATATTTTGGGCCTGTGGGGGTGGGTGGGACGGGGAGGTGGGGCTGAGAGGAACAAGAGAGCCTCCCAGCTCACGCGGGCAGGCGGACACCGAGGGAGAGACGCTAGTCTCTGCTGGGGGCGGAAACTGAAAGGGCCTCGTGGCCCTCCTGGGGATCTTGCGGAAGAGAGCTGATGTTTGGCGTGGTTGTGTCTGGGAAGAGGTTTTGGGGGACCTGGAGAGAACCTGCCATTATAGGTAGGGGACCAGAAATGCAGGCCCGCAGCCAGCTGGCCAGAGTCCGTGCGTCGGGCTCGGGCGGGGAGGGTGCTTGCATGCTGCAGAGAGGGGATGTGACTGGGGCCTGAGCGACTGCAGGGATGGGACCGGGCTGCGGGAAGAGTAGCTGTGGCCTTGAGGTTGAATGTGCCGTTCGGTGGTGGCGGCGGATGGGCGGAGGGATGTCAGAGCCGGTTCTTGTGTCTGGTACCTTTCCCTCAGCCCTTCCAGGGGCATTGGTGACAAAGGGCTTACTCTGTTAAGCCCAGAGACCTCGAGGCTGACCCCAGGGTAGTCCTGCCCACCCCTCCACTCCCCATCGCCAGGACAGCCCCGCCCGCCCGCCCCCCACCACCGTACCGCATGCCAAGCAAGGAGCAGGCGCCCCTCGCCCCCCCATCCCAAGGCAGCAGCCGCAGAGAGCCGCGGTGTGCCCCCCCCGCGCGTGTGACCTTGGGCTTCTTTACCACCCCAGATACGACGACTACCACCACGAGCGCTGGCACAGGGTCCATCCCGCCATGGCAACAGCAGCAGGCGGCTGCCGCAGCTTCTCCAGGAGCCCCTCAGATGCAAGGCAACCCCACTATGGTGCCCCTGCCCCCCGGGGTCCAGCCGCCTCTGCCGCCCGGGGCCCCTCCCCCTCCGCCGCCTCCGCCGCCTGGTTCCGCCGGCATGATGTATGCCCCGCCCCCTCCTCCTCCGCCTCCCATGGACCCTTCTAACTTTGTCACCATGATGGGCATGGGGGTGGCGGGCATGCCGCCCTTCGGGATGCCTCCAGCTCCCCCACCGCCTCCACCACAGAACTAGACTTGGTTTTTTTAAGAAAATATATATTATATATAGAGAGAATTGGTCTCGTTTAAACACACGCCGAACCTCACCATATGGAGCCAGACATTGGGATGCACGCATGTGATTGGTGTGCACGCATGTGTGTGTGTGCACGCACCGGGCTGGGCCAAGCGACTGAGGACTCGCTTGGGAACGGGCAGGTGGTAGTAGGGGCGCCAGCTTGGGCTCTCCTGGCGCCCCGTAGCATCGAGTGTCTTCTTTGTCTTCTTTCTCTCCTCACCCAACTCCCTTTGCCTCTCCCCAAACCGGGCCGCCAGGATCCCTCCCCGCGGCGGCGATGGCCCGAGCCATGAGAGTGAGGACTTTCCGCGCCCATTGGTGACCCTTCCAGGCAGACAGCCTCAGCAGCGCCCCTGGTGGACAGGATGGTTCGGCAAAGCAGCCTGAGTTATTTTTGTGGACGGAATCGGAACACGCTGGCTCCATATCGTGACATTTTTATTAATTTTTTTTCTTTTTCCTTCGTTATTTCCTGATCTCTTCCTGTCTTCAGACTCCGTCCAAGGAGATGCTCTTCCCCGATCTTCTGCTGCAATTAGATTCCTTTCCTTTTTCTCCATTCCTTGTTCTTTTCCCAAGGAGAGGAGGGAGCAAATGGTTTTAGGCTTTGGCCGTTGATGTCCGGCTAGTGGGGGGGGGGGTCTCTTTGGTTCTAAAATTTTCAAGGTTGCCACGACCACCCCAGAACCTTTTTTTTTTCCTTTCTGTAGTGTGAGATTTTCGTCTTTGCCACCTTTGTAGAGAAGTGGGTTAATTTCCAGGTTCAGGGCCAACACCTATCCTGGCATCCTTGCCGGCGGTGGGTGGGGCCCCCCGAGCCACCATGGGCCCGTCTGCCACCCCGGGGAGTCCTTTCCGTGCTCCCTGAGCACCTAAGCAGCCTCAGATGCCATTTGTCCCTCTCCTTCCTGGAAGGTTTTGTTTTAAGTTTTAATCCCAAACATCTGAATGTTTTGCAGTGTCTGAGGGTTTGAGCCCCTTGTTTTTCGTTCTACTTCCTTTTCTCTCCCTTTCCTCTTCATGGAGTGATTATGTTGACAGTAATGTATGATGCGCGTCCTCTTCACTGGTTTATCTGCAGAAATTTCTCTGGGCTTTTTTTTCGGTGTATGAGTCAACACTGCGTTAAAGGGGGGTGTTCCATTGAATAAAAGAGCAGTGTGGTTTTTCTGGGTCTGTTTCTTCATTTTCTTTCTCTAACCCCCCCCCACCCCCCCGCCAGCAGCAACACCAGAGTGACTTTTCCTGTCCCCGTCAGCACCTGGCCCCAGCAGCCCGCTCTCCGTGGGGACGCCTGGGACTCTCATTACGGAGCCTCCCACCTGTGTCCCTGTGTGTGGCTTTGCTGGTAGAAGCCCGAGTGTGTGGGTGGCCCCACGCCTCTCCCTGTTTGCTGGTTAACCACTGAGATCCAGGGTCTTTGCACCCCTCCTGCCCTCATCACCCCTCATTCCCCTGGTCCCTGTTGTTTTGAAAACGTTAACCAGGGGCTTGGAGACCCCCCATCCCTACGCTCATTCTGATGAGCTCTGGTTGCTGGAAGCTGCCACCTGACCAAGGCCTCGGGCCTAGGGAGGCATCGGCACTAAAGGTCAAGCCAACTAATCCTGCCCGTGAGGCACAGAGCAGCTAAAATTAAAACCGCCAAGTGGCTGCTTCTTCCTCTGCTGGGGACTTGCAGCCTGCCAGCACTGCAGGCCTGGGGGCTGGGGGGCGGGGGGCAAGTGCCCTTCCTTGCAGAGGGTCTCCGGCTGCTCTGTTCTTCCACGTGTGGGTCCAGGAAAAAATCTGTGTCAGGGCTGCACGAGGCGGTGAGGTCCTTGCCCAGCGGCAGCTGCTATAGCTGTCCCACACCGTGTCCCACACTGTCCCTGGGAACACCTGCATTGAGCCTCCCCTTTCCCACCTGCCTTTCCTTCCTTTGGGGGAGGTTAGGGGACGGCCAGTCCCCGTCCCCCAGCACCTGGCCAGTGGGGGCAACTCCGGCCTGGGCTGCTTTCCACCTTCAAGTCGGGCCTGCCCAGCGCCGCCTGTGTGGAGCACAGGACATCTGTACCCCTTTGCCGTGGGCCTGTGGGGTTAATGAAGCTCGCAAGCAAGGCAAGTTTGGTGGGGTTTTCTAACGCAGCCCTACAACTACAGAGAAGGCTCTTTTCTCTTTGTCCTTAACTGGTGGAATGGGGGCAGGGCCTGGGGCCTAGCTAGCAACCCTCTTTGACCTTGGCTTCACCTCATTGCTTCCCCCACAAGCCCGGTTTCCCTGGTGGGCGCATTGGGCGGTTAATTAGCTCTTTGAAGCTCTGGAAGAGGCAAAGTGGCGCTATGTGGGTTTTAGAAATAAAATCAATAAATGACTTAACCGCAGCCCAGCTATCTCCTCCGTCTCTCTCCCCTGGGGCCAGCTCCATTCCTGCGCTAGCTCCCTCCCTGCGCCCCGCTGGCAGGTTTTGTCCCCGGGTTCTGGAGAGTAACGAAGTGGCTGGCTAAGGCCTGTCTCAAGCCGCTCTCCGAGGAGCTCCAGGCCCTGAAACAGAACAGAGACAGCAGGAAGGCTTGGCCTTCAGAAGTGTAGGGAACGAGCGACCGTAGGCGGAGTGGGGAGAGGAGAAACGCTTTCCTGGCCGCCCACCCTGGGACCCGAGCACCGAGGGAAAGCCCTTTGCTCGAGCTGGTCTGTCCTGTCCCTTCGGCTCTGGCTCCCTGCCCCCTCAGCTTGGTTGGCGAAAATTCCGGTTGGGAAAGGTCAGTGTTCGCGCTCTGGAGAAACCCAAGACTGGTTCGGAGAAGGGGGCAGGATTTCTGGGTAGAAACCTAGTCAGACAAACAACCTTGAGTTATTCGGGTTGGTCAAGTGCTTCCAGGGTTCAAGATTGATCTGCACACACAGCACTGGGTGGGGAATGAGATCGGAGAGGACGTGGGGACGCAAGTAGGGCAGCTTGAGCCTTCAAGGTGTCCTCATGCTGGCCTGGGGCTTGCAGAATAAAGCGGGGGCGGTTCCCTGGGGTGGCAACACTCCAGGAAGAAAAGCCTGGAAACCATTTTTTGAGTGGGGGCTATTGACAATGAGACCAAACAGACTCCCAAAGGAGGCAGTCGGAGAAACCACTCAGAAGTAATTTCTGGATGCCTGGCTGGCTCAGTCCATACAGCAGAATTCTGATCTCAAGGTCGTGAGTTTAAGCCCAATGTGGGCATGGAGCCTGCTTTAGAATAAAACAAGCGTTTAAAAAAAAAAGTTTCTCCTGGGACATCTTGCTGGCTCAGTTGGTAGAGTATGTGATCCTTAAACTCAGGGTCCTGAGTTCAAGCCCCACACTGGGCACAGAACCTTTATTTTATTTTATTTTTTTTTTAACATTTTTTATTTTTGATAGAGACAGTGTGATCAGGGGAAAGGCAGAGAGAGGAAGGGAGACAGAATCTGACAGGCTCTGGGCTGTCAGCACAAAGCCCAATGCGGGCTTGAGCCCACGAACCGTGAGATCATGACCTGAACCAAAGTCGGATGCCTATCCGACTGAGCCACCCAAGGTGCCCCCAGAACCTACTTTTAAAAAATAATTTGTTTCCTAGTAGAAATGAGACAAGTCCCAGTTGAGCAAGTGGCTTGAGCACAGAAGGGTGAGCACGGCGCTGGCACACCAGGAGGGGCACCCTGGCCTGCCACCTGGAGCCGGATTGGATTCGTCTGGGGAGCCGGATGAGAATTTGGGGATAGTTGGGAGCAGGCCCCTGGCGGCAGGGAAATAAACTTGGAGGCAGTTAGGGGTCTGGGCAGAGGTGTGTGTCACGACTTGGGTGCACGGTGACTGCACAGGTCAGGTCACGGACCCTTCTCCGGGGGTTACTGAGCACCAACTAGCCTCCTGAGCTCTACTCAGAAGAGCAGCCTTTTGCGAATAAGTCCGGGCCCAGCGGCCCAAGATGCCAGCCAAGCCCGAAGACCCCACTCGCTGGAGACAAGGCCTTGGAGGGTGGGTGACCCCCGCAGAGGCACAGCCCTGTGGGCAGGGCTGCCGGTGGGAGCATCTAAGGAAGTTTTCTGTATTCCCACTATATCCGTGTGGGCACATATTGGTGTTTTCCTGATCTTTCTCACTATGAAGCATGGCAGCTGGCGGGGCAGGGGGCAGGAGAGTGCCAGGAATTGGAATTCAGACCCCGCCCCACGCTTGTGGTTCCAGGGCTGGGCTGGGCTCGGGGTCCCCAGGCCAGGCGCTCAGTGACGTCCTGCGGCCATCCAGGCCTCTGTGACCTGCTTCCTTGGCCCTCAGACCAGAACGCCCAGTTCCTTCTCTCCACCAGCCCGCTGCCTGGGAGGCCCAGGCAGCCTTTGAAAGTGTACAAAGCCCTGGGCTCCTTTGGCTCAAAGAACAAAGCAGGATCCAAAAGGCAGCCTCCCTAGGGGAGGAGGAGGCAGCAGCTGGAGGAGGCAGGAATTTATATTCTTATTTGAGAGTATAAATTGGATGAAGGCATTCAAGGCTCAGAATAGTAAAGCAACCAGCCTAAGGTCACACAGCAAATCAGTGCCTGGGCCAGGGCGTGTGCAGTGGATTGGGGACAGCCAGAGCTTCCAAAGGAAGGTCCTGTAGCTACCAGGCCATGACAACGAGTAAGTGGCAGAAAGTTTCCGGTGCAGAGGCCCCCACTTTACAGGTGAGGTCACAGCTGTGAAACTTGGCCCCCTGAGTCCCTGTCCAGTATTGTGGCCCCAGGTGGGAGGCATGAGTGGCAGAAGGTCTCCAATCATCTGGCCGCTGCCTCACAGAGACCCAGGACCACTGGCCGATGTTAACGAGTGGGTGGGGGTGCTGGTTGCGCCTGCCCCTGGGGGCACAGGACTACAGTTCCCAGAGGCCCCTGCTCTGGGCTGCCAGCCCCCTGCCGGCCTGTAATCTGATTACCATCACTCTTGAAAGGTCACTTCAGAGCTCCTTGAAGGACAGCGACAGGGGGACTCTCAGCTTGGGCGGGGGTGGGGTGGGGGCAGTGGCCCTGCCTCAGGCGACCTTCATGCCACCCCCTGGAACCCAGGGTCCCGGTCCCCACTTCTCTCAGACACCCAGCGTCCTCTGCTAGGCTACACCTTTCCTGTTCGGGGCACCCTGACCCTTGGCTCCTGGCCCCTGTTGCCCTAATATATGACCTCCGCACCCAAGCGCCGACCCCCACGACCCCCACCGTGGAAACTTGACCAGAAGTCTCTGGGCAAATGCCCAAAGGAGAAACCAAGCTATCTTGACGAAGGCTGGGCCTCCTCACACCTGTCCCCCTGACAGCCTGCCTTGGCCTCTTCAAGGAGCCCTGACTGAGGCTGAAATCTGCCCCTCCCCCCCTCCCCCTGCTCCATCCATAACCCAGGAAAAAGGGCCCAGATCAGGGCAATCTCAGCCAAAGTCACAGCCCAACGGCTCCAGTCAAACTGCGGGCCTCTCAAGGCCACACCGCCTGCTGCATCTTGTCTCTGACTGCGAAAGGCAGAGAAAGCACCGAAGACCCCAGGGGGCGAGGCCCAGAAGAAGTGGGTCAGCACAGGGCTGTGAAGGAGCCAGGCTGGGCCTGGCCCGGCCCTTGTGGAGCTGGGCTCTGCTCTCCCTGCTCCTCTCCCTTCCCCTCCCCTTGCCCCCAAAATAGCTCCCAGAGCTGCTGGGCCAAGACCCTCCCATCGCAGGGGGGAGGCGGGGCACGCTCCCCCGAGCCAGGCTTTAAAACCCCCAGGCAGCTGGGGATCTCCACTCCCTGGCTGGAGGCACTGCTGAGGCCACCCCATCCAGCCCTCAGTCCGGCCTGCCCTCCCGCAGCCATGTCCCGGCCCCTGTCGGACCAGGAGAAGAGGAAGCAGATCAGCGTGCGTGGCCTGGCCGGCGTGGAGAATGTGAGCGAGCTGAAGAAGAACTTCAACCGGCACCTGCATTTCACACTTGTCAAAGACCGCAATGTGGCCACCCCGAGGGACTACTACTTCGCGCTGGCTCACACTGTCCGTGACCACCTGGTGGGCCGCTGGATCCGCACGCAGCAGCACTACTACGAGAAGGACCCCAAGGTGCCGCTTGGGAGCACCCTGGGTGGGAGATGGGCTGGGGGCGCCAGCAGGGGGCCAGGAGATCCCGACTAAGGGGCAGCCCTTCCAGGGGTCTGGGTTTTTCTGCAGCAGGTTCCTGGGGCTGGAGGATCAGGAACAATGGGTGCCATTGCCAAATGCTGGGGCAACCCAGGCAGTGACACCGGGGTCAGGGGGCAAGGTCACGTGGCTCGGATCAGATGAGCAGGGGTGGGGGACCTAAGGTCTAGCGCTCGCTCAGAGCCTGGAGGGGCTTCTTGAGGCCAGGAAGACCCTCGGCGGCCCAGGTTGGACCTGGAATGGAGGGGTGGGTCCTTGTGTGTGAGTGCGGTGTGCCTGTGCAAGTGTGCGGTGGTGCTGGTGCAGGGCTGGGCAGCTGGGGGGTGGTGGCGGGATCAAGTGTCTGTGGGGTCATGGTAAATGTCAGCAACCTGATACTCCTGGGCAGGAGAGGGGGAGGGGCAGGCAAGTGGGGCAGGGAGGGGGCCAGGAAACCAGGACACCCGGCACCTTGGATTCTGGTGCCTCTCTATCCCCTTCTTGGGGCTGAGGCTTGAGGACCAAGGGGAACTGGGCACTGCAAGGACAGAAGGGGGCCGTCTCTAGCCACGAGTCAGTGTGTGACCTTGAGCAAATGACTGATTTCTCTGCCCCTCGACCTTCCCCTCTTGGGGAGCACTTGGAGGTGCTTCTCTGTGTCCCAATTCCCCGAAGGGCCGTCGGGAGGCTTCTGGGCGACGGAAGAGGTCCTCACCTCTCCTCAGGACCTGAGTCCCTGAGGTACATATGGCAGTGCCACTTTCCAGATGAGGAAACCGAGGCCAAGAAAACACAAGTGATGTGTCCAAAGTCAGAGGAAATGCTGGACCAGAATCCTCCAGATGGGTCCTGAAGCCTGTGGTGGGGAGAAAAATAAAGGGGGACAGAGCTTGCCCAGCAGGGCCCTCGGAGTGGGACAGCAGGTGTGAGAGGCCCCAGGCAGACGCTGATGGGCTGTCCTGACCCCTCCCCCACCCATCTGTCTCTCCGGGCAGAGGATCTACTACCTGTCTCTGGAGTTCTACATGGGACGGACGCTGCAGAACACCATGGTGAATCTGGCCTTGGAGAATGCCTGTGACGAGGCCACCTACCAGGTGTGCAGGGGGAGCGGGGTGAGCCTGAGGAATCAGGGGATTCACCTGCGGGCCCTCGGCCTTGACCACTGCCACACCCTCCCCCCCTCCAGCTGGGCCTGGACATGGAGGAGCTGGAGGAGATCGAGGAGGACGCGGGGCTGGGCAACGGGGGCCTGGGTCGGCTGGCCGGTGAGTGGACAGGGTGGCCGGGGTGAGGTGGGCCAAAGGGCTCCTTTGTGCCGGGTCCCTGACACCTGCTTTCCTGCAACCCCCTAGCATGCTTTCTGGACTCCATGGCAACGCTGGGCCTGGCTGCCTATGGCTACGGGATCCGATATGAGTTTGGGATTTTTAACCAGAAGATCTGCGGGGGCTGGCAGGTGAGCAGCCTCGGGCCCTGGCCTTGGGGGGCCCCAGGTACGATGGAGCGGACCCCCATTTGTCCTCCATCTCTGGAGAGATCCAGGACCAGCCTCAGCCTTGAGAGAAGGCCTCCTCGTCCCTGCCCCCTGGCCCCAAAGCCTGCCGGTCACTGCTAGAGCAGGGAGTCCACCTACCCGGGGAGCCTCCCAGACTCCCACACACATACCATGTCCCTCGGGATAGGCCACCAGACAGAGGGCGGGGCCCACCCCAGGGCCCTTAATGTACACTCTGTGGAGGGCCCAGCAGGGCCACTGCCCCTACTCTACCTGTGGTGTGAGCCTGGGTCTGACACCGCCTTCCTTTCTCCCCTGAACGGCCTTGGGCTCAGATGGAGGAGGCGGATGACTGGCTTCGCTACGGAAACCCCTGGGAGAAGGCCCGGCCCGAGTTCACGCTGCCCGTGCACTTCTATGGCCGAGTGGAGCACACCAGCCAGGGGGCCAAGTGGGTGGACACACAGGTAAGGGGGAAGCCAGGGAGTTGGGGGAGCCCCCAGTGAGGGCAAAGCAGGGAGGGGAGAGGCTCTGGAAGAAAACAGGGAGATACAGACAAAGAGCCTGGAGACCACTGGGACCCAGTGCTATTTACAATGGACACTGAGGCTCAGAGAGGTTAAGTGATTTCCTCGAAGTCACACAGCTCAGGTCAGGAGAGGCTGGAGACGGGGTCACAGAGGAGCTGGGCTGAGCACAAGAGCCCAGGGGGAGGAGAGAGGCGACTGTGCTCCAGCAGTGCCCTTCCCCTGGCCTGGCTCCTTGCCACCCCACAACACTCGTCCAAGAATAATTGTGACTCCCTGACACTTCTAAACCGAAGGCTTGACGGGAAGCAGAGCAATAGCCCAGAGAGGGAGTCGTTTAATTTTCAGGGAGAAAATTAAAACGCTGAGAGAGGAACTGACTTGTCCACGGTCACACACCAAGCGAGAGGCAGCTGAAGCCAGACCAGGTGTCCGAACCCCTATCAGTCAGCTCTCTTGCTGTGGCTGCAGGTCAGGCCTCCCGATGGCTACACGGAAACCTCTCGGCTTTCAGAATCGGCCATTTGTTGGGCTGTTATTTATGATAAGATCCAGCAGGGGCTCTGGCTGCCCACTAGTTCTGTGCTCAGTCCCTTCCCTCTTGGAGCCGCACCTGCCATTCTTTTCCAGTCAGGGCTCCGTTACTTAGCGTTGGGGAGAAAGGGCACCGGGCCTTGGAGAAGTGCATATGCCCCCAGCCCCCTGCGATTCCTGCCATTGGCTAATTGGGGGAGGCGTGGCTAGCATGAGTCACTGCTAATTAGCCCTGTGGTCAACCAGGCATATGCCCTTTGGATGGACTTGACATCTGTGTCCCCTTCAGCCGGGCCCCAGGGCCCCCCAGCCATCTGATGAGTCCAGAGTATCTTCTAGATTGGGCTCTGCCAGGCAGGCCCGCTCACCCCCATCACCGTAGGGTGGCCCCCAGCAGAGCCCCGTCTTGGGCTTCAGGCTCATCACTGCCTCCTATAATCCTCAAAGGCAGTCAGGCAAGGCGTCGGTGGGGTTGGGGGCATGGGGAGATCCTGGGGGGCCCCTCTCTCTACGGATGAGGCCCAGAGAGATTGAGAGGTTTGCTCACGGTTACCCAGAGAGGGCCGTAGAACCTGGGGTTGGGGGTTGGCAGAGCATAGGGACGAAGGCAGGAGCTGCCACTCTCGGGGGGGGGGGCCCCACCTCGAGTCATGCGGCAGTTACCCAGCTCCTGCCACCACGCTGATGCCCGTGCAGGTAGTGCTGGCCATGCCTTACGACACTCCTGTGCCTGGCTACCGCAACAACATCGTCAACACCATGCGCCTGTGGTCAGCCAAGGCCCCCAATGACTTCAACCTCAAGGACTGTGAGTTCTGCTGCTCGCCTGCACCCCTGCCCGCACCCCTGCCCGCCCCGGCCTGCGCTCAGCCTGGGCCTGACACTGTCCTCGCTTTCACCCCTCAGTCAACGTTGGTGGCTACATCCAGGCTGTGCTGGACCGAAATCTGGCGGAGAACATCTCTCGTGTCCTGTACCCCAATGACAATGTATGTTAGTTACCTCCTGGGCTGGGTGCAGGAAATGAGGAGGGACAGCCCCTGGCTCCCTAGTCACACCCAGGACATTCCTTTTTTTTTTTTTTTTTTAATTAGTCATCCCTACACCCAATGCAGGGCTCGAACTCACAACACTGAGATCAAGGGTCACATCTCTTCTAATTGAGTCATCTGGGCGCCTCGCACCCAGGACATGTTGTTGGCTCCTGTGTGTCTTGTCCCCCAAGTACTTTCAGTTCTTTAAGAGGACACCTAAGGGCACCCAGTGGCTCAGTCGGTTAAGTGTCCGGCTTCAGCTCAGGTCATGATCTTGCACTTCGTGAGTTCAAGCCCCGTGTCAGGCTCTGTGCTGACAGCTAGCTCAGAGCCTGGAGCCTGCTTCAGATTCTGTTTCTCCCTTTCTCTCTCTGCCCGCCCCCCCACCCCCGCTCCTCCCATTCTGTCTGTCTCTCAAAAGAAATAAATTAACGTTAAAAAATTTAAAAAAAAATAAGAGGACACCTAAGTCCTGGGGGCAGTGAGTTGGGGCAGGCCACTTTGGAGGACCCGTTCCCGGTGATGCTGACCCTACTCTGGGTCCTTGTATGTCCCCACCCTCACACCATCCCCACCACTACTCGGTGGGTGAAAGACCCCTGGCTTGTTCGGGACTCAGGGGTCTTGGAGGAGGCCAGGAGACCCCTGCCCACACTGCAGCACCATGAGGGCCCCTCCACCCCTGCCCCACCCCCACCACCTTGACTCAGCCCTGCCTTGAACTGTTCCCAGTTCTTTGAGGGGAAGGAGCTGCGGCTGAAGCAGGAGTACTTTGTAGTGGCCGCCACCCTCCAGGACATCATCCGCCGCTTCAAGTCCTCCAAGTTCGGCTGCCGTGACCCCGTGCGCACGAGCTTCGACGCCTTTCCGGATAAGGTGCCAGGCCCCAGGGAGGGCCCCTCTACACCTCCCATGATGTATGCCACCACCCCTCCCCGCCAGCCTCAGCCTGCCCCCTCGTTTTATAGATGAGGAGGTGGGGCCTGGGGGTGCGTGGGAGGGTGAGGGGGACCTGTGCAGGATCCTCGATCACCAGGCACGCATCCGGGGAACTTCCCTCCTCCTCCTGCCCCCAGCTGCCCCGTGAGGCCCGCACACCCAGTTCCACCCTGGAACCACGTGGATGGGGCTCTGAAGGGGCACAGGACACTGACCATAGCCTTGGTTTGGACCCCAGCCTGACTCCCAACCCCCTCCCCACAGGTGGCCATCCAGCTAAATGATACCCACCCCTCCTTGGCCATCCCCGAGCTCATGAGGATACTGGTGGATCTGGAACGGCTGGACTGGGACAAGGTGGGCGCCGGGACCCCTCCAGCCCTGCCTGAGCCCCTCTGACTCAGGGTTTCCTTTCCCAGTCTGGGAAGGAGGAATACGAGAGTACCGTCCACACAGAGCAGACAGCAGCGTGAGGCCCAGGAGACGAGTGTCCTAGGACCTGTCCCTCCGTGACAGGGCCCAGGCTCCTGGCTGCACTGTGTGGAGAGCCGTAGGGCTCAGGCCCCGGGGTTCCTGACCCCCCCATCCTGTCCATCAGGCCTGGGACGTGACAGTCAGGACCTGCGCCTACACCAACCACACGGTACTGCCGGAGGCACTGGAACGCTGGCCGGTGCACCTGATTGAGACACTGCTGCCCCGGCACCTGCAGATCATCTATGAGATCAACCAGCGCTTCCTCAACGTGAGCGGAGGAGGCCTGGGCTGGAGGGCGCAGGGCTGTGGGGAGAGCGCCGAGCTTTCGGGGCTGGGGACCAGGGTCCTGAGTCCTCCACGTCTGAGCTCCGGGCTCCCCCTGCACAGCGGGTGGCGGCCATGTTCCCAGGGGACGTGGACCGGCTGCGGCGCATGTCGCTTGTGGAGGAGGGCGCGGTGAAGCGCATCAACATGGCTCACCTGTGCATCGCCGGGTCGCACGCCGTCAACGGCGTGGCCCGCATCCACTCAGAGATCCTCAAGAAGACCATGTGAGACCCGCTCCCCAGGCCCCGCCCCCTGCTGGCCCCGCCCACCCTAGCCCTCTCCCCGCCTTCCCACAGGTAGCACCGCTTTTATGAGCATCATGGCCCTAATGTCCAGGACAGTCCTGACCCCAGAAGGTGCCCTCTCACAGCCACTCCCCTCAGCCCAGGCCCCTCTCAGCAAGAACCCAGGGTAGGGCCTCCGGGGGGAGACCTTCACCCCACAGGGATGGGTAGTGACCGTCCAACCCTATCCTGCAGCTTCAAGGACTTCTACGAGCTGGAGCCACATAAATTCCAGAATAAGACCAATGGCATCACCCCTCGTCGCTGGCTGGTTCTGTGTAACCCTGGGCTGGCAGAGGTCATTGCTGAGGTGAGAGGTCACTGTGTGGCCAGTAGGGTTGAACACGGGTCACCGCAGGGCTCAGCTGCGTATGGACACGTTGGGGGCCTGGTGGAGGGCTGATATCCATCCATCCCCTAGCTTTGCCTGCGCCTGGAGGAGGGGGACCGTTTTCTTGTCTGCATGAGGATGCTCTGTGGGCTAATGGAGGCCTGGCTATGGAGGTCAGCCTTGGAGAGGGTCATAACAGGTCACATCAGAAGTGAGGCTGACAGGAGCAGAGATTGTCAGGGCCTCGAGGTCACTGTCGGAGGAAAAGGCCAGGAGAAAGGCCTGCTGGGGTCCCGTGAGGTCAGCCATCGGAGCTCAGGGGCCAGCGGGAAGATGGACGTGTGCACACCACGTCCCAGCAAGGGGGAGGCTGGAGGAGGAGGGTTGTCTGCAGGGGACCAGGCCTGGCTGACCCCGGAGAGGGACCCCTCTGTGAGGGAGGACAGAGCAGGGGTGTAGGCCTGACCGAGAGCCCGCTCCCCACAGCGCATCGGGGAGGACTACATCTCGGACCTGGACCAGCTGCGCAAACTGCTCTCATACGTGGACGATGAAGCCTTTATCCGAGACGTGGCCAAAGTGAAGCAGGTGCGGAGTGGGGTGGCCTGGGACCCCCACGCCAGGGCGGGCGGGGTACTCGACAGGCGCCAGGCACCTGCTGGGTCAGGGGCGGCCTGCGGAGCCCGTCTCCTGCAGCCTCAGGCCTGGCAGAAGTTGCCTGAAGTCCAAGGTGAGAAGGCATCACCTGAGCCCACTGGAAGCATGCTGGCATCGATTAGCAATGTCTGCTCTGGTGCAGGAGGGGATAAATGTGGCAGGCGAGCCTTCTGGGAAAGAAAGGAGCCTGTAGGATTTCCTGAGGCTGAGGCCTGTTGGTGAGCTCTTTCCCCTCCCTGCCTTCAGGAAAACAAGTTAAAGTTCGCTGCGTACCTGGAGAGGGAGTACAAAGTCCATATCAACCCCAACTCGCTCTTTGACGTCCAGGTGAAGCGAATCCATGAATATAAACGCCAACTCCTCAACTGCCTCCACATTATCACCCTGTACAACCGTGAGTGGCAGGGGTTCACATTCGCCCCCCCCTCTACGTACCTCCCAGCATACCCTGTACTTCCTAATCAGCTCTCCTTTGGCCTTGGGATGACTCTTGGGACATGGAATTATCCCCATTTCATAGACAGGCAGACTGAGGCTCACAGAGGGGAAAAGTGACAGATCTGAGGTCATATAGCAAGCAGTTGCCCAAATCAGGTCTACTGTCTAGGGCCCTAGCTGGATGGGTACTGGTGGGAGGGCAATTGGCCCACTGATCTGTCTGTTTCTCCACAGGCATCAAGCAGGACCCCAATAAGTTTGTTGTGCCCCGAACTGTGATGATTGGAGGGAAGGTGAGTCGCCAGGCCGAAGACCACGGCTCTGATGCTTTGACAGCCAGGTGGAGGTCAGCCTGGCTGGGTTGCAGGATACGGGTAGTGGGCCAGGCTGTGGAGCTGACCCCAGATTGTGCTCTTATAGGCTGCCCCTGGATACCACATGGCTAAGATGATCATCAAACTCATCACGGCCATTGGGGATGTGGTTAACCACGACCCAGTGGTAGGAGACCGCCTCCGCGTGATCTTCCTGGAGAACTATCGCGTCTCGCTGGCCGAGAAAGGTGGGGGGGGGGTCGCCAGAGGGAGGCTCTGATTAGTTCAGTCCCAGGAAAGAGGTATTGGTCCCCTGCTCCTGGGGCAGGCCACATCCCGGCAGAAGAATCTGGAGAGGACAATGCTCAAATCATCTGCCGATGGTGGAGTGTCAGGCAGTACAGGGTGAAATTGTAGGGAAGATTTGCCCTTCGGATGGTGCATGCAGTGGGGCGGGGGTGGGGAGAGAGTCCAGGATTGACCTCAGATGTGCAACAACCACCAGGCGGTGGGGTGGAGGGGCTGGCGGCCACAGGGAGATTCAGTTGGTGACTGTGCGAGGGTTGGGGTGGAAAGGGGTTCTGAATCTGGCTATACCTAGGGCCAACCTAACTCCAGAGTCCCCAGCTGGGGCGGGGCCTTTCCTGGCTGAGCTCATCCCCTGTGCCGCCCCACAGTGATCCCCGCTGCTGACCTCTCCGAGCAGATCTCCACAGCAGGCACTGAGGCCTCAGGCACTGGCAACATGAAGTTCATGCTCAATGGGGCTCTGACCATTGGCACCATGGATGGGGCCAACGTGGAGATGGCAGAAGAGGCGGGAGAAGAGAACTTCTTCATCTTTGGCATGCGGGTGGAGGACGTGGAAAAGCTTGACCAGAGAGGGTATGGGGGTCAAGGGCTCCAAAGTTCACAGTCCGTGGGCAGAAGGCACCTAGGAGGTGTGGCTACTGGAGGGTAGGGCTTGGGAGCAAGGGGCATACCTGGAAAGGCTGGCCCAGGCCGCACAAGGTTTTGGTTATGGACATTAGGATTTTGGAAAACTGTTGAGGTAACTTACAACAAATAAGGTTAATGGCAGGGGACAAGAAAGAAGGAACACAAAACTGAAGGAAAGGGAGAAGAAAATTATATCAACTGTAAGATATCTTATTTCTGGAGTTTCTGGAAGTAAAATTAAATTCTTAGCTCCCTGGCAGCCATGGCAAAAAGGGAAAATTTTTTTTAATGTTTATTATTATTTTTTTAAATTTTTTAATGTTTTATTTATTTTTTGAGAGAGAGAGAGACAGAGCACGAGAGGGGGAGGGGCAGAGAGACAGGGAGACAGAATCCAAAGCAGGCTCCAGGCTCTGAGCTGTCAGCACAGAGCCCGACGTGGGGCTCGAACCCACGAACATGAGATCATGACCTGAGCAGAAGTCAGAGGCCCAACCGACTGAGCCACCTAGGCGCCCCTTTAATGTTTATTTTTGAGAGAGAGACAGAGTGTGAGCAGGGGAGAGGCAGGGAGAGAGGGAGACACAGAATCCGAAGCCAGATTCTGAGCTGTAAGCACAGAGCCCAGTGTGGGGCTCGAACCCATGAACCGTGAGAGCAGGACCTGAGCTGAAGTCAGTCAACCGACTGAGCCACCCAGGCACCCCTGGTATTAGATTTCTTAAAATTAAAAAAAAATTTTTCTTATCATACAAGCAATACATGCTTCTTAGTTGGAAAAATATGAAACCACAAAGAATAAAATAACAGTCATTCATAATTTCATCACCTGCTTTTATTTTTTTAGTGTTTATTTTATTTATTAGGAGAGAGATAATAAGTGAGCAGGGAAGAGGCAGAGAGAGAGGGAGAGAGAATCCCAAGCAGGGTCCCTCCACACTGTCAGGGCAGAGCCCAACATGGGGCTTTGAACTCACAAACTGTGAGATCATGACCTGAGCCAAAATGAAGAGGCAGATGCTTAACCGACTAAGCCACCCAGGTGCCCCTCCTCCATTTTTAAAGCCATGGTCCTTTTCCTTTATTTATTTATGTTTAATTTTTTCTAAATTTTGAACATTTATTCATTTTTTTAAATGTTTTATTTATTTTTGATACAGAGAGAGACAGAGCATGAGAGGGGGAGGGGCAGAGAGAGAAGGAGACACAGAACCAGAAGCAGGCTCCAGGCTCTGAGCTAGCTGTCAGCACAGAGCCTGATACGGGGCTCGAACCCACGAACGTGAGATCTGACCTGAGCTGAAGCCGGAGACTTAACCGACTGAGCCACCCAGGCGCCCCTGACATTTATTCATTTTTGAGAGTCAGAGAGACAGAGCACAAGTGGGGGAAGGGCAGTGAGAGAGAGGGAGACACAGAATCTGAAACAGGTTCCATGCTCTAAGCTAGATGTCAGCACAGAGCCTGACACGGGGCTGGAACTCACGAGCTGTGAGATCATGACCTGAGCTGAAGTCAGATGCTTAACCCACTAAGCCACCCAGGTGCCCTTCCTTTTTTAATTTATTAATGTTTATTTATTTTTGAGACAGAGAGACACAGAATACGATTCGGGGTTGGGCAGAGAGTAAGGGAGACACAGAACCCGAAGCAGGCTCCAGGCTCTGAGCAGTCAGCACAGAGCCGGACGTGGGGCTCAAACCCACGAACCGGGAGATCATGACCTGAGCCGATGTTGGACGCTTAACCAACTGAGCCACCCAGGCGCCCTGCCATAGTCCTTTTTCTATGTGTATTGGTGCGGGTGTGTATTTGCAAGTTTTTAAAAGTCAGGAATAACATGTACAATTTTGAATCCTGATGTCTTAACACTGGTAAGGCTTTTTCCATGTTATTAAATAGTCTTTAAACGATTTAAAGTGTTTGTATAGGTTTCCATCGTATGGACATGTTGTAACTTTTCCAGTTCCACACTGTTGGACATTAAGGTTGATTTCTGCTGTTTGTTAGTGTAAATATCACTGTGATCACCACCCTTTTACATCTAGGCCCACCTCTTTATTTCCTGAAGCTACTTCTTAGAAGGAGATATTTCTGAGTCAAAAAAAGTATGAGACCTTCTCCTCTTCCTCCTCCTTCTTCAAGTATGAGTTCTTTATTTTTTTAATAAATTTTTAAAAATATTTATTGAGAGAGCATGACCAGAGAGAGGCAGAGAGAGAGAGACACAGAATCCAAAGCAGGCTCCAGACTCTGAGCTGTCAGCACAGAGCCTGACACGGGGCTCGAACCCATCTCACAGATGATGACCTGAGCTGAAGTTAGTTTTACCGACTGAGCCACCCAGACGCCCCAGAGTTCTTAAGGCTTTTGATGCCTATTGCCAAATTGCTTTTCAGAAAGTTGGTAGCAGTTCACACTCCCACCAACTGCTTCTGAGAGCTGGCATTAAATATTGAGAGGAAATTTCTCCTGTTGGGCTTGACTGGGAAATTCAGGCTTTATCCTTTGGATGGGAGGGAGATAGGACATGTTTAGAGCAGGCTCCGAAGGACAACTGTGGGTGCAAGGTGCGGAGGCTGGACTGCAGGGGCCAAAGTGCGGTGTGTGGAGGCTGACACCTCAAGACGAGGGGGTGGCCTGTGATGCCGGCGCTGGGGATGGGGAGTATGTGCGAAATTGTTGAGTCAAGGCCTTGGTGGCCAGCTGGCAGTGGGGAGGCAAGGCGAGGGAGGGTTCTGAACCCAGGTGGCTGAGGCGTGGTTGTACGGCCTCGAAGTGGCCCACAGGAAGAAAACTGGTGCCAAGTCAGCCATGGGCTCAGTTGGACAGTCCGAGGATAAGGATGGTCCCGAGGACGTGCCGGGTGGCTCCTCCGGCGGCCTGAAGGCAGATGGACTTGGGAGAGGGAGGGAGAAAAGCCATTCAGGAAGGACACACACTGGTTAGGAGAGGTGGTGGCGTAAGGGAGAAGAAAATAGCACTTGGTTTGGGGCCTTTGGGTTGGACACTTACCTTTTTGCCATCTCCAGGCCTCAACTACCTGAGAGCGGTGAGGGGTGAAAAGCCGAGCAGAGAAGGGAGAGGGCCTCCAGAGGCGGGCGGCAGCTCCAGCGAAGACAGTAGCAGGCTGGGGTCTGCCTTCTGACCCTGGGGCTTAGGACTTCCAGGATTTTCTCTGGAGGAGGAGCCAGGAACTCCTCGCCGCTCTTCCCCCACAGGTACAACGCCCAGGAGTACCATGACCGAATTCCGGAGCTTCGGCATATCATTGAGCAGCTGAGCAGTGGCTTCTTCTCCCCCAAACAGCCAGACCTGTTCAAGGACATTGTCAACATGCTCATGCACCATGACCGGTAAGCTGGTTGGCCAGGGGACCGTGCAGGTGGGGCTGCTGGGCTGGACTGGGCTCAGGGGCCGGTGTGGGGGGAGGCTGAGCAGGGGTCCTGGGCAGTTGGAGCTTCACTCTTCTGGAAGCAGCTTCACTCTCCTGGCCCCCGAACACCATCATCGGGACAGGACGGCTTGGCCCTTGATTTCAGGAAGCTTCCTGACTCTCCGTTCCCCCTCCAGGTTTAAGGTCTTTGCAGATTATGAAGACTACATTAAGTGCCAGGAGAAAGTCAGTGCCTTGTACAAGGTGAGGGGCCCTGGGCCAGGGGTTGGCAAGGCTTTGGTGGCCCTGGCTGGGATGTGGTGGAAGGTGGGGACCCCATCAGCAGAATGAACCCAGGGCTCTCTTTTGGCTTGTAGAATCCAAGAGAATGGACACGGATGGTGATTCGGAACATAGCCACATCAGGCAAGTTCTCCAGTGACCGAACTATCGCCCAGTACGCCCGGGAGATCTGGGGTGTCGATCCTTCGCGCAAGCGCCTTCCAGCTCCTGATGAGGCCATCTGAGCCTCCAGACCAGATCCAAACTGGCCCCTGAGTTTGTTTGCAATCCCTTTGGCCGGTCCCAGGTCCTCACCCAGAGTGGGGGATCCTGGAGTTCGATTTCTCAGCCTTTTCCTGGAATCTCCCATTTCCCCCCAGTCTCAAGGTCCCAGTGTCCAGTGTGACGAAGGACACTGCTCCCATCCTGTCCTCAGGCTTCCTGCCCCCTCCTATTTATGGGTCTGACCAACTGCACCCACTCCTCAATAAACTGATTCTCCTTGGGAGCCTCCTTATTTCTCTGTCTGTTGGGAAATATTTTTAGCTCTGGGCAGGCACAATGGCAGCTGCGCAGTCACCGCTCTTTACACCCCCGGCAGGTGCATCCCCTCCGAAGGAGGGGGCAGCCCCTGGGGGCGGGGCCCGAGACTCTCCAGCCTCCTTTCAGGCGTCACCCTCCACGCCTCTCTTCCCAGCGCTGTGTCCATACTAGGTCAGCGGCCTGCCGGGCTGGCCGGGGGCGGGGCGTCCTCCTGGGTGGGGCCCGTAGGGGCTGGGAGCTGGGACTCGGGCAGAGGCCTCCCGGGCTACCGAGGGTCCACGAGGTCCCGGGCAGGACTCGGGAGGGGGAGGAGCCTGTGGGTGGTTGGCGCCTTCTTGGCCCCGCCCCCAGCCCCGCCCCACTGCGGCGTTTAAGGGTCTCTGAGCAGGTGGCTACGCTTGGTCTAAAGTCGGGGGAGTTAGGGCGGGGGACACTCACCGACGGTCTAGGCTAGGCCAGGGTTGCCCCCCTCACTTTGGGGGGGAATCGAGGACCAGAAAGAGCCTGTTTCTCGGTCTCGAACTACCAAGATTGAGGTGTGGGGGAGGTCCTGCCTCCCCAGCCCTTGAGGCAGGAAGGGGCAAGCCTCGAAAGGCAGGTTTGGGGCCGGTGGTTTCACAGTGAGTGTGTTTGAATCCAAACGGCCGGAAATGGTTACCGGATCTCCTGGGCCCGGCTTGTGGGGACCCCAACTGCCTGTGACTGCCCCTCCCAAGTTCCTCCCTGCGCGGGGTGGGGGTAGCCGCCCGTAGGGCTCCAGTCCCCAAGCTGCGCAGAACTCACCCGCCGGCTGCAGCTGCCCCTTCCCATCTGGCCCCGTGGGGAGCCAGGTTTCGGGGGCCCCAGTCCCTCCTGTGTGAAGTGGGCCCCCCCAACCCCCATCCACAGATATCGAGGCCCCGTTTTCAGGTAGCCGCGTTTTCATTCCTCCCTCCCACAAGGCCCCTGTCCCCAAAATGTTCCCATCTTGTCGTAGCCCCTCCTCCAAGCTATCACAAGGACCCGCTGTCCCCACGCCCCCCGATCTCTATCAGGTCGGTGCCCCCGGCTGCCCGCAGGAAGACGCCCGGCCCCGGGTCGGGTTAGCCCCGTGGGAACGGTTTGTCTCGAAAACAGGAACCCGGGCCGGGGGGCTGGGCGGGGCGCCCCTTCCCCACCGCAGTCCGCTTCCTGCCCCTCCCGGCTTCCTCTGCCCAACACCAGGCAGGGCGGGGGGCGTAGAGGCGTCTGGGTGGGGGGAGAGGGCTCTCGGTTTAGATCCCCCCTCCACGTCCCGCGAGGCCTGACCTCCGCTCGCCCACCCTCAGCGTGGCGGGTGGCGCAGCCCCAGCCCCGCGGCCCTGGCTTCCCCGGGCGGCGCGGCAGGGGAGGGGTTAAGCTGCCGCAGGGACCGCCGCGTGCGGGGCGAGAGGGAGCCCCCGGTGGGGGAGGCGCTGCCGGCGGTGCGGA
>NC_043710.1:6956316-6984903 GCF_006229205.1 Suricata suricatta
CGGGTGGATTGGTGGGTGCGGAGTCTGCGGCCCGGGTCCGTGGTGGGTGGGAAGGAGCTGAAGCGCCCTGGACGACCCCCGGGAGGGGGCGGCATCCGCGGTGCATCCGGCCCTTCCCAGCCTCATCTCAGCGGGACCTTCTCCCGCGGACCCCCCCATTTGACAGATGAGAAAATTGAGGCTGCGAGAGGCCAAGTGACTCTCAAGGTCACACAGCGAAGAGGCGGTAGAGCCAGACGGGGCTGGCTCTGGGTGGCTCCCAGGAAAAGTCCGCCAGAGAACTCAGTAGAGGAGCCCCCTCCAGCCCCGGCTAGTTTGTGTAGGGGCGGAGGGCGGGGTACCTTTTCATGGGGCCAGCCTCTGCCAGCGTCCGGGGATGAGGGGTGTCAGGGCGGTGCGGTCGCAGAGCTGGTTCTGGACTGCGGAGGAAGTGGGGGCGGCGGAATGGGCGTGTGTGCACACCCATGGGGGTGTGTGCATGTGCAGGATTGTACATACGTGTAGGAGCACTGTCGTGTGTGTATGTGCGCGCGCACGTGTGCGATTTCAGAGCCTCTGCGGCCGTGGGACTTCAGGCTGGCCTGGCTCGAGCGAGCCGCGAGTCCAGAACTGGCCCCATCCACGGGTTCGCATTCTGGGGTAGAAAGCTGGGTATGTGTGCCCGAGGGTTCTTTCCTGCAGGTGTGCGCGGGATGTGAGTGCCATTGTGTGTATGAGCCAGAGGATGGGGAGGCAAGTGCCTGAGGCCCAGGTGTGTGTGGTGTGTGTGTGTGTGTGTGTGTGTGTGTGTGTGTGTGTGTGTGTGTGTGTTGGGGAGGTCTTTCACTCCGATGGGGGCCTCTGGCCCCAGGTATAGAATGAGAGTCTGTCCCTGCATGGGTGTGTATCACCCCGCCCGTGACTGGAGTCGCTGGTGGAGTCCTACGGGCATTCTCCACCCCTCAGGACGCTAGCGCCCCCTTCTGGGCGCCCTAGTCTATGTGCTCGAATGTGGCCGGCCTGTGAGTGCGCTCACTGTTAAGACTGTGCAATATGGGGGCCTGGGTCAGGAGCTCCGGCTGGGGAGGAAGATGGTCTGTGGAAGGGCTGAGCCCGGATCCCTGGGGCCTTCACGGAGGAGGTGGCTTGGGAGCGCGTGGTTCCCAGGCTCAGGCTTCCCGCTGACGCCTCCGGGCGCAGCGGGCTCCCCCCACCCCCACCCCGCCCCAGGAATGTTCTGCACTCCAGCTCGCCTCCCCAAGGGCAGGCCCCTGGGGGCTGCCACAGCCCCGCCTCCCCTCCCGGGAGTCCGGGAGGGGGAGATGCGGGCAGGACGCCTGGGTTCCTCCCTCCCTCCCATCTCAGGGAGAAATTCCTCCGAGGTCCCCTCAGGCTCTGGGTTCCCAAAATAACCCTGCGGGGGAAGGGAGGCTGTGGAGGGAGGGAAGCGGGAGGGGCGTAGAGCCGAGCTTGCGGGGTGCTGCAGGTGCCTCCGCGGGGAGGACTCGAGAAGAGGGCCTGCGAGGGGTTGGGGCACAAACCAGTCCCCGAAGTGGCCTGGCTCGTCCCCATCCCCGGGGAGCCCCTCGGCCTTCCCGCGACCTCGAGGGTGAGCCGGAAGCCTCTCGGCCGTTCGGTTTCCCAACTGGTGGGTTGCACCATCCCGGGGCCAGACCGTTTAACCCCGGGAGTGGCCGCGGCGCACGACTCCGCCCCTGCCCAGCAGGGGGCGTGCCCGCCCCGCCCCGTTCCTGCCCGCCTGGCAACTCGCCACCCCCGGCCCTACCCCCAGCCGGCGCCTCCGCAGACTCCCTCTCTGCCTCTCCCGGGACAGGGGTCCGGTCGGAGCCCGGTGGGAGGCTTCGGAGTGCAGCTTGGACCAGCCTACCCGCGCCGGCGGCCATGGCGGGCACCCTAGACCTGGACAAGGGCTGCACGGTGGAGGAGCTGCTCCGCGGCTGCATCGAAGCCTTCGGTGAGTGGCACGGGAAGGCACGCCCAGCCTGAGCCCAGCCCCGAGCCTGAAGCGGGGTCCCTGCCTCCCAGGGCAGTCCCCTGGCCTGGACCCACCCCGTTCCGCATCCTGCAACCTTTTTAACGAAAGCCTCTTCATCACTGGGAAGAGAGATCCACTCGCTTCAGAAAGATAAAATGTTTCCCTTCCCTGCTGCTATGCCGGCATTGAAAGGAGGAACGGGGTCCCTAGACTTTGGCGCACGAGGAGCATTATCTATCTCCCCGGGAGGATCCGGAGGATCCGGAGGAACTCTCTATCTCTAGCCTGGGAGCTGTTTCCGGCTGGTGGGGGGCGGCTTATCTGGCAAAGGGGTGCCCTTTCCCCCAAGCACTCAGGAAATGGCCTAGGGATTCTTGACCCCGGGAAACCCAGGCTTCTTCCGCCCCAGCTGGTTCCCCTCGGGACGATGGGCCCGGATCCGATGCTCCCCTCCTCCAGTTCTTCAGATCCTGCCTTATCCGTCGCCCACCCTACCTTTTCTTTCTAATCTGTCTACAGGATTCATAGTCCTGGAAAAGCAAGTGATGGGCGGGGGGCCAGCTATCCGGCGGGCTGGGGGGGGGGGTAGGCTTTAGGGGCCACAGCTACGGGATGAAGGGTCAACCCGCTTCTCTCTGACCCCTCGGAGTTAGACGACTCTGGGAAGGTGCGAGACCCGCAGCTGGTGCGCATGTTCCTCATGATGCACCCTTGGTACATCCCTTCCTCTCAGCTGGCGGCAAAACTGCTCCACATATATCCTTCGCGGCCTGGCCGTGGGCCCTGCAGCTCTAGTGCTTGAGGGAGCTTGGCTGCCCAGCCCAGGCCAAGAACGGGCTTAACTCCTAGAGTGTGCGCCCCTTATAAGCCTTTCTCCAGGCCCGAGGCTCCACCCCTTTTCTCCTCTCGACTCAGGCCCCGCCCCCGCAGCTCCACAACCTGGGCTCCCTGCAGTCTAGGACCCGTTCCTGCTCCCAGCCCAAGTCCCTCCTCTGGCCTCCTTCCCAGAACCCAGGTCATGCTCTCACCCACCCCTAGAACCTAGCCCCCTTCCCAGCTGTGCACCCTCCCCAAACTCGTCCCTCACCCCAGCCTTCAGCCCCTTTCCTACAGGCCCCACCCCAGGCCCCGCCCCCAGCCTCTCTTCCAGGAGGAGGCTCTGCCCTCAGACTCCCCCCAGAACTCGGGACCGTCTCCTGCCTCCCTTTCTAGAATTAGCCTCCATCCTCGTTTTCCTTAACTCTCCCTCACCTACCAACAATCCCGGAAGGACAACTCCAATTCGCTGCAGGTGAAAACATGCCACCTGGTCAGGTGAGTCTTCCTTTTGGGACCCTGTCCCCTCCTCTTGCTCTCTTCTCTCAGGCTTCAGACTGGCCTGAAGGATTGGAAAGAACACGCTCTGGGAGTTGGTCATGTGGGTTGGAACCCGGGCTCTGTCCATGGTGGGCGGGCTGTCACAGGCTTGCTTCTTCCGGGTTTTGGCCTGGGTTTTCTGATCTGCCCAGTGGGGGTGGGGAAGGAATGAGCTGGGGGCAGGGAGCAAGCCAGGGGGTGGGGGAACCACAGCTTAGGGCGCTTTCCCCCTCTTTGGGGAACTACAATCCCGGGGAATGGCGGGGGTGGGGGGGCCTGCCTTGGGTGACTCAGAACTTCTGCCAGGTACTGGATCTCAGCGTTCCCAGCAGAGTTTGACTTGAACCCTGAGCTCGCTGAGCAGATCAAGGAGCTGAAGGCTCTGCTAGACCAAGAAGGGAACTGGCAACACAGCAGTCTCATTGACATCGAGAGCGTGTGCGTGGGGGCGAGCTTGAGGGCTGGGGAGGGCACTCAGCATCCTCCCCCGTCTGTGCTTAATAAATGTTTGTTGAATTGAATGAGTGAGGGTCATGTCACTCTCTTGCTGAAAAGCCTGTGGCTCCCTGTCGCCTTCACAATGTCTCGGCTGGGGATTAGAGCCTTTGATAGTCTCCAGCCAGCTTGGCATTCCTGCCTCGTCTTCCACAGCCCACTCCCATCCCACGCACGCCATGCTGCAGCTGCACGGGTCTGCTCCTCATTTCCTGCCCCACATCCTTTCCGCCATGGCGCTCTGCTCATGTGGGTCCCCTTGCCTGCTTCTCTGTGTTGTCAAGACCCAGCTCGAGTGTGGAGCGTCTCCAGGCTCTGAGGGCTCCGAGGGCTTCCAAGGGCAGCATCTGTCATTCTCTCCTTGGGCTCTGCGCTCTGTGCAGACCTCTGCACGAAGACCTGTAGACGTGCCACGCGGTCTGGTGACTGTCTGTGTCTGTCTGTCTCTCTCAGTAGACTGTGGGCTCTTCGAGGGAAGGAACTGTGTCTTGCTCATCTCTGTACCGCCCTCCCCCCCAGTGCCCAGCACGGTGCCTGAGTGCATGGTGAGGGGGGAGCTTGCAGGTCCCCAGGGGCTGGGCCTGGGGACATCGGTGTCCAGCACGGTGCCTCAGATCGTGTAGGTCCTCATTCAGCCTGAGTGGGGCGTCCGAACGAGTGTGAGGCCACAGGGGATCTGGTGTCTCCAGCAAAGGGCTCACGGCCCCGCCCCCTCCTCCCAGCCCCACCTATAAGTGGAAGCGCCAAGTGACCCAGCGGAACCCTGTAGCACAGAAAAAGCGAAAGATGTCCCTATTGTTCGACCACCTGGAGCCCATGGAGCTGGCAGAACATCTCACCTACTTGGAGTATCGCTCCTTCTGCAAGATCCTGGTGCGGCCCCGTGGGGCGTTGGGTCAGGGGTGGAGTTGGGGTTGGGGAGGAGTCCCAGGAGGAACACGGTCCCTGGGGGAGGCAGGGTCACAGGGTGGGCTGAGGGGTTCAGGAGCTGGAGGGTGAGGAGTGGTCATCTGTGAGGGGAGAGGCCCAAAGGGGCTGAGGCCACTCCCCCCCCTCCCCCCCCTCCAAGTTCCAGGACTATCACAGTTTTGTGACTCACGGCTGCACCGTGGACAACCCCGTCCTGGAGCGATTCATCTCCCTCTTCAACAGTGTCTCCCAGTGGGTGCAACTCATGATTCTCAGCAAGCCCACAGCCCCTCAGCGGGCCCTGGTCATCACACACTTCGTCCACGTGGCCGAGGTGCCTGCCCCTCCCCGCCCACTCCCCCTCCTCCCACCAGGTGACCATAGGGCGATCCCTTCCTTACCACCAACCCTCTGCCTCCTTGCCAGAAAACCTGGGCCAGAGTTCTGGGCCTTTTCACTGACTCCCTGCCTCTCCCTTCCTCGTTTGCCCCCCAGAAGCTACTGCAGCTACAGAACTTCAACACACTAATGGCGGTGGTCGGAGGCCTGAGCCACAGCTCCATCTCCCGCCTCAAGGAGACCCACAGTCATGTTAGCCCGGAGACCATCAAGGTGCCTGGAACCGGGATTGGGGGGTCAGGGGAACAGGCTGGTCAAGTCCCGGGCCAGCCCTTCCCAGGTCTAGCCTCACTGAGAACCTAGTAGTCTTGGGGGCTGGCCACGCTTGTCCCCATCTGACAGATCCAGAAACTGAGGTTTGGAGGGGTTACATGCTTTTCACAGGTGACAGGACGAAAGTGGCAGAGTGGGGGCTTACCGGTCTGCCTGACCCCAAACCTTGGGTTTTTTCCCTCTGCTTTGCTTTTTCTTCCTTCCTCCCTCCCTCCCTTCCTTCCTTCCTTTCAGTTTATTTATTTATTTTGAGAGAGAAAGTGTGAGTAGGGGAGGGGCAGAGGGATTGGGAGAGAATCCCAAGCAGGCTAGGCGTGGTGCTGTGACCACGGTGCCCGAGGTGGGGCTCGATCCCATGAACCTTGCAACCATGACCTGAGCTGAAACCAAGAGTCGGACGGTAACCACCTGAGCCACCCAGGCACCCCCGTTTATTTATCTATTTAAAAATTTTTTTATGTCTTCTATTTATTTTTGAGGGACAGAGAGAGACAGCGCGAGCAGGGGAGGGTCAGAGAGAGAGGGAGACACAGAATCTGAAGCAAGCTCCAGGCTCTGAGCTAGCTGTCAGCACAGAGCCTGACGCGGGGCTCGAACCCACAACCGTGAGATCATGACCTGAGCCGGAGCCGGCTGCTCAACCGACTGAGCCACCCAGGCGCCCCTATTTATCTATTTTAACACATCGGGTGACGTTCGTAGAGGGAAATATATAAAGCATATGTATGGGTTCAAGGAACATTATAAAGAACATGCCTGCATGACTCAGGTCAAGAAATAGAAGCTTCCAGCACCTTAGACCATAACTCCACCCCCATCGGAGGTAACCAGCGTCATGACTTTTGTAATGATGACGGTCCTGCTGTTCCTTACAGCTTTCCCATACCACAGTGTATGACTCTCAGAATAACGTGGGGGTTTTGTTGCCTGCTTCTGAATTTTCTATGAATGGAATCATGTTGTGTGTTATTTTATGTCTTGCTTCTTTCCTTCTAACATTCTGTTACTTGGAGCAGTTGTTCATTCATTTCCATTGCCGTATAATATTTTATTGTAAGTCTACTGCAAGTTACATATCTACTGCTGAACATTTGGGGGGTTTTTCCAGTTTGGGCTGTTAACAAACGATACAGCGAAGGACATTCTTCTGGGTCTTTGTCCTGTACTGTGCCCTGAGCCTCAGTTTCTTCTCCTGTTCAATGTCGGTGATAGTCTGTGCCCAGGGCTGGTGGAGAGGTGGGGTATTTGGCAGTGGGGGTTCCCTTGAATTGACCTATAAACTCTGACCCCCAGAGGCTAAGGGAGACAGTGTTGGGGGACAGGGAGGGAGGAATTTTCGCCTTTCACCCATCCTTGACTCTGACTCCTCATCCTCTCCCACATTTCCAGGGCTGTGGGGGAGGGGCAGTCGAGCCAGTGATGTGCGTCTGTGTGTATGATTCTCTGCGTTTTGCCCCCCACGCCCCCCCCCCCCCAGCTCTGGGAAGGTCTGACGGAACTAGTGACGGCCACGGGCAACTATAGCAACTACCGGCGCCGGCTGGCGGCCTGCGTGGGCTTCCGCTTTCCCGTCCTGGGTGTACACCTCAAGGACTTGGTGGCCCTGCAGTTGGCACTGCCTGACTGGCTGGACCCTGCCCGGACCCGACTTAATGGCGCCAAGATGAAGCAGCTCTTTAGCATCCTGGAAGAGCTGGCCATGGTGACCAGCCTTCGGCCACCTGTGCAGGCCAACCCGGACCTGCTAAGCTTACTCACGGTGAGGAGGGCTTGGGAACAGGGATGTGGCGGGGCTGGGAGCTGGGCATCAGGGTGGACATCCACCTCTGGTCTTGGGTTTCTGCAAGGCTGCGGGCTTGGCCTTGGTTCTAGGTTCTGCTCAAGGAACTGAGATCCAGCCTGGGCTCCAGGGTTTGGAGTGGACTCTGAGAGGAGGTCCAGCCTCTGAAAGGGGCTGTAGGTTGAGGTCTGATTTCGAGGCTGGCCTGTGGACTTTCTGTGTTGGCTTGAAGCTTAGGCCTGAGTTCTTGATGCTGGGCTGTATTCAAGGCTTGGGGCTCAGCTCTGGATTCCAGGGGCAGGAGTGGTTTCTAAACATGGCCTTGAGCCCTTACTTAGGAAAGGTCTGGGCTTGGGCTTGGACTTGGTTTGGGGGTCGAGTATGAGAGGTACGTTCTAGTGGAGATCTAGACTAGGTTCTAGACAATGAGATGGGACTAGGGTTTTGGTTTCAAGTGAATTCTTTCTTTTTTCTTAAAAAAATTTTTTTTTGGGGCGCCTGGGTGGCTAAGTTGGTTGAGCATCTGACTTCGGCTCAGGTCAGGATCTCACGGTTCATAGGTTCAAGCCCCACGTCGGGCTCTGTGCTGACAGCTAGCTCAGAGCCTGGAGCCTGCTTCAGATTCTGTGTCTCCCTCTCTCTC
Source organism: Suricata suricatta (assembly GCF_006229205.1). Taxonomy (NCBI): domain Eukaryota; kingdom Metazoa; phylum Chordata; class Mammalia; order Carnivora; family Herpestidae; genus Suricata; species Suricata suricatta. The sequence continues at coordinate 6,964,147 of NC_043710.1, forward strand.
TGCCCCTTCCCTGCTTGCCCTGTCTCTCCCTGTCTCTCAAAAATAAATTTAAAAAATTAAGATAAAAAAACTTTTTTTAAACATTTATTTATTATTGACATGGGTCTCGAACCCACAGAGCGTGAGATCATGACCTGAGCTGAAGTCGGACGCTCAGCCAACCAACTGAGCCACCCAGGTGCCCCTTGAGTGAATTCTTTTTTTTTTTTTTTTGGTATTTTATTTATTTATTTTTTATACAATTTATTTTTTAACATATGCAATTATTTTCCGTCATTTACAATACAGTAGTTTCAATGATACTCCAAACAGAAAAGCAAAGTAAAAAATCAAAACCCCCACTTCTATTTCATGTAATTAGACTTGAGTGAATTCTTAACTGTTTCTAGGCTCTGCACTGGGATTGGGATTGAAATCGGAGCTGGATTCTGGATGTTGGGTGGGTTCTAGGTTGAAGCTTAATTTCAGAGTCCTCTTCTGTGTTCTGACCTGGATTCATGGCTGGATTCTTGGCAGCGCATTGTGCTCAAGGTTTGGGGCCAAGCTCGGGGTCTGCTCTGTATGCTAGGCTGGTGTGTGGTCACGGGGGGTGGTTTGTAAGCTGGCCTTTGTCCTGAGTCGAGCTTCTGGACTGGCTGAGCTGTGGCCTCTCAGTGGACCTGTGAGCCTGGGCTCTGGACGGCGGGCTCCTGAGGGCAGCAGGGGCCGAGGGTGTGATCAGATCGGTGTGTCTTAGGTATCTCTGGACCAGTATCAGACAGAGGATGAGCTCTACCAGCTGTCCCTGCAGCGGGAGCCGCGCTCGAAGTCCTCGGTGAGCTAGGGAATCCCTGCTTCCCTACTCTCCCCTTCCTCTTTCTCCCCCACCCCTGCCCTTCCTGAAAAAATCCCAGGAGCTGAGGGCAAGCAGAGCTCTTAGGGCCTCCCTCCCTGCGCGGGCTCCCTTCTCCCCAGGGCTTTCCCTCTCTGCCCCCCTGGGCCCTGGGCTCCCTCACCTCTGGCCCTCACTCAGGCCTGACCCTTCTCATAGCCAACCAGCCCCACAAGCTGCACCCCACCTCCCCGGCCCCCAGTGCTGGATGAGTGGACATCAGCCGCCAAACCCAGGCTGGACCAGGCGCTCATGGTGGAGCACATCGAGAAGATGGTGGAGGTGTGTGGCAGCCAGCCCTGGGACCCGAGGGGTTGGGGGACCGGTCCGGAGGGGGGCCATTGAGAACGATTTTGCCTGGCCACCACCCTCGGAGCCACGTGGGTGCCATGTTCAAGGGCCAGCGCTCAGGCTCCAGAAGGCAAGGGGGCATAGCCAGTGGGTGGGGTTGAGGCGGAGGGAAGGAAAAGGGGAGATAAAACGGGGAGCTGCAGAGCCCCCCACGTCTGAGACAGTCTTCGTAACATGGACTGGGCGTGTGGGCGGATGGGGGCTGATGCCTGTTTCCTTCTCCCGTCCCTGCGTGCCCCTCTGTGTCCTTCAGTCTGTGTTCCGGAACTTTGACGTCGATGGGGATGGCCACATCTCACAGGAAGAGTTCCAGATCATTCGTGGGAACTTCCCTTACCTCAGCGCCTTTGGGGACCTCGACCAGAACCAGTGAGGAGGGCTGGGGGCTGGGGGAGAGGCAAGGCAGGTTCACTTCCCCTCGGGTTTCAGCTTCCCCCTGTGCAAGAGGAGGCCACTGAGCCAGACGATCTGGGCAGAGGAAGCCACCGATGTGGGGAGGGGCTCGTAGTTGAAGGGGGAGGCTGCCAGCTGTGGAAGCTCAGGGTTACCCCACTCGTTCAGACAGATGGGGGCCCCACCTGAATCTTGCAAAGACTGGCCTGGGGACTGTGGCTGCATCAGTGGTGCTTTATTTGCGGAGCTCACAGCTGGCAAAAAGTGTGAGCAAGTTCAACTCCTGGGTAGCCTGTTTTAATGAATAGAAAAGAAAGACCTATAGTTAGCAGCACCCACTTGCTTATCAACAATTCACATACTGACAATTTGGACAAACAGCTGGTTCTCTGCAGTAGGTTAAACATGCCCCTCTGCACCCACCTTCATATCCCTGTTTTGCTGAGCAGACAAAACCCGGGGTCAAAACTTACAGTCCCCATTTCGGTCGAGTTATATTTTTAATGTTATTCAGATTTCAAAACTCTGGGTTTTTCTTTTTTGTTTCACATTGCAGAGCCCATGGTAAAAAAAAGAAATCCAGGTAGTAAAATAGATTTATAGTGAACAAAGCCTAAGAAGTGAGAAGCCAAAGTTCCGTTGCTCCTCCCCTTTCCCATCCGGAGAGGCGCTATTAGTCACATGTTAGCAATGCTAGTAGCTTGGCAGCAGTGTATGCTTCCAGGCTTTTTTCTCCCCCCCTCCCTGCCTGTGCCAATCGCTACAGATTTTGTTGGCCCCTGTTCCATGGACAAATAGGATCATGGTATAAATCTCAATCTGCCCACGGGGCTGATTCTAGTTGCTCTGTTTCTGCTCCCAGAACTGAGATAGAATTGTCGGTTATGTCCCTGGGTTGGTGGGTGGATTGTTTCCGGGTCACACTTTTAGTGAGGGTGCTGCCCTTGGAGACCTTAGATACAGCTTTGGGGAGGGGCCTCAGCCTGCATTGCCCACCAGCTGCACACCCCAAGCCTTGTGCCTGGCCCATCTGGGCACCAAAACCCAGCACCGGGCTCACTAGGGAGACCAGCAAACCCTCCCAGGGCAGCCTCGGCATTGGTCCCAACTCCCTGCCTCAGCTTGACGCTCGTTCTTTGCTTCTGGAACTTGAGGATTTCCATTTCCTTCCTACAAACTCACCTATGCATTTAAAGCAAATTTGGGGCTCATTTAAAAACATTTTTTAATGCTTTTTATTTATTTTTGAGAGACAGAGAGAGCGCAAGCAGGGCAGGGTCAGAGAGAGAGGGAGATACAGAATCTGAAGCAGGCTCCAGGCTCTGAGTCAGCACAGAGCCCGACACGGGGCTCGAACCTATGAACCATGAGATCATGACCTGAGCCGAAGCCGGATGCTTAACCGACTGAGCCACCCAGGCACCCCAATTTGGGGCTCTTTTAACCGGGATCTGGCATTTGTATTTGTAGCAGTAGGGCCTGCAGGGTTTTATTTATTTTTTTGTTTTGTTTTGTTTTGTTTTTTGATCACCGTCTCGATGAAATGGCACATCTCGCTTTTTTGCTTTTGTTCTTGTTTTCCACTTAACCCTCCATCACGGACGTCTTTCCATGCAGCTTCATGCAGAACGACCTCATTCTTTAGAATAGCCGCAGTGTGTCCCACTGTGTCGCGGGGCCGTCATTTGCCTCACCATTATCCCGCTGATGGACACGGAGACTGTTCCCAGTTCTTCGCTATTAATATACGCCACGCTGCTGTGAACATCTTTGTACCCGTGCACGCAGGCCACTATTTCTGCAGGAGAAAATTCCTAGAAGTGGGATAATTGGATCAAAAGATATGCACATTCTAAATTAGGAGAGAGACTGCCAAAGTGACCTCAGGCAAGGTGGTGCCAGCTTGCACCCCCATCAGCAGGAGACAAGTGCCCATTTCCCAACGTCCTTGCCAACACTGGGTCCTATAATAAGCTTTATAATTCTGTCAGTCTAATTGGCAAATGGTGTCTTGGTTAAATTTGAATCTCTTTAATACGAGTGGGGGCAGGATCTCTTTTCATATGTTTATCGGTCCCTTATATTTCTCCTGTTAATTGCTTGTTCATATTCTTTGTCCATGAGTCCGCTGGGTTTGTTGGTCTTTTTTCTCATTGATTTTCAGAATCTCTGTTAATGGATCTTAACTCTTTGCTGTCGAATGTGTTTGCAAATATTTTCTTCCCGTCTGTCATTTATGTTGTCCTTTTCCATATAAAATTTTTAAAAAATGTCGTGTGTTCAATATGTCAGTCTTTTCCTTTATGACTTCTTGGATTTGTGTTATGTCTAGAAAGGCCCTCATCTCCTTGAAATTACAAAGGTGTTCTCTTACACCTTTCCAGATACTTGGATGATTTTCGTTTTTATGTTGGTGTTCTCAGTTCAGTGAGAATTTAGTGTCCAGGCACAGTGTGAGGGAAGAATCTAGGGTGAAATATATATATATGTGTGTGTGTGTATATATATATATATATATATTTTGTTTCTAAACGGCCAGCTGTCCCAATGCCCCACTGAATTGAAGGATCACCTGGACCACATCATGCAGCCCCAGATAAAATAGGCAGGCGTTTCCAACAAGGATGAACACTGACAGAAATAGCTCCGCGGGGCCCAGGACCTACCAACTACACAGATGCTGTTAGAAATGCTTCACACACACTCATTCAGTCTTCACACAAACCCTCTGAAGGGCAGGAATTATTCTCCCCATTTATAGAAGAAGAAACTGATACACAGGGAGATTAACAACCCCGAAGTTCACACAGCCAGGAAGTAGCAGAGCCAGATTTGAACTGGGGTCTACCTCCAGAGCACATGCTGCCTCTTTTCCTAAAATAGGTTAGTAGGTGAGAAAAGGGTTCTGTGGGAAGCCCCGGATTATGTGGGGGACCCTGATTGTAGGTGTCTTCCCAGCGCTCACTCACATGGAGAGTGAGATGCAGGCGGCCGTTCCCAATCTTGCCTGGTCCCAGAGCTCAGTCTCTTGAATCCCAGGACCCCGACCCACAGCTCACTTCGGAAAACAAAGGCTAATAATCTCGTGGGGAAGTGCACACCCCGTGGAGTTAGTTTACATGCCAACGCTGTGGAGTGGCCACGGCAGGAGTTAGGATCTTCATTTTTCTGGGGAGGAAACCCAGGGGAAGTGACTTGCCCAAGGCCACACAAGTAGTTAGTGGTATCCGCAGCCGGGGTTTCTGCCTGACCCCCAAGGGTAGCCTTCTCTTTCCTGCGCCAGGAGTCCAAACCCAGGAGTTGGGTGAGGACTTGTATTTGGTAAGGAAGTTCCCAGTAGGATGGGTTAGGCCGGTGGGTGGGTGGCCCGGGGGAGGGCGGGACCTGAGGCGCCCCCTCTCCCACCCCGCCCCGGACAGGGATGGCTGCATCAGCAGGGAGGAAATGGTCTCCTACTTCCTGCGCTCCAGCTCGGTGCTGGGCGGCCGCATGGGCTTCGTGCACAACTTCCACGAGAGCAACTCCTTGCGCCCAGTCGCCTGCCGCCACTGCAAGGCCCTGGTGAGACCCCCGCCAAGCCACACCCTTCCAGCCCTGGCCCCTCCCTTCGCCCCGCCCTCCCTCTGGCCCCGCCCCCTCGGAGTCTTCTCGGAAGAGACAAACCATATTCATTCCGCCTGCGTCTCCCCTCGCCGTTGTTCTGCGCCTGCGGAGGCCTGAGGGGCTCGAAAGCCCCTGAGTGGGTCAGTCCCCGTCCTTGCCCTTGAGAAGGAAGAAGTAGAATCATTACCTCCCCCAGCACAGTCCCCTCCTCTATTTCAGATCCTGGGCATCTACAAGCAGGGTCTCAAATGCCGAGGTGAGCAAGGCCGGCGGGGCTGAATTTCGGAGGAGAGTTCCTCTCTGGGTCGGGATTCTTAATTTGGTGGGGCAACCGAGGAGGAGCGAAGTACTGGAGCCAGAGAGGCACGCTGATTATATTGAAAGGGGTAGCCCTTAAGTGGGCTTTTCCTTTTGGTGAGACAGTCGCCCGGGCACAGAGAACTTGGGGAGGGCCTGGACCGGCCGGCAGGATGAAGCCCTTTGGAAGGAGACTCTTATTGGGGGTGGGGGGGGGGCGCTGCTCGGGAGCACAGGAAACCGGGGAGAGGTGCAGGGCTGGCGAGCGGGATGGGGGTGGTGGTGTTCTGACTCAGGGCCCTGGCTGGGCCCCCCATCTGCCTCTCCCAGCCTGCGGTGTGAACTGTCACAAGCAGTGTAAAGACCGTCTGTCCGTCGAGTGCCGGCGCCGGGCCCAGAGCGTGAGTCTGGAGGGGTCGGCACCCTCGCCGTCACCCACACACACCCATCACCGAGCCTTCAGCTTCTCCCTGCCCCGCCCAGGGAGGCGAGGCTCCCGGCCTCCAGGTAAGACGGGGTCCCCTTCCATACGGTCCTGTGAAGGGAGGGAGGCATGGCCATTGAGGCAAAGTATTAGCCTATCGGGGATGGAACCCTTCTCAGAGTTTGGATTTCTGTTATTTTGGTGGGGTGATAATGAAGGATTGAAAAGGTCAGGGGGCCAGAAGGTGGCTCAGGAAAACTTGACCTTCTGAAGCTGAGAGAAACGAATAGATATAGAGTTAAAGTGAAGGCACCAGGGTGGTTCAGTCGGTTAAGCGTCCGGCTTCGGGTTCAGGTCATGATAGAAGTCCATGGGTTCGAGCCCCACGTCGGGCTCTGTGCTGGCACTTCAGAGCCTGGAGCCTGTCTTCTGATTCTGTGTCTCCCTCTCTCTCTGCCCCTCCCCCGCTCACACTCTGTCTCTCACTCAAAACTAAACATTTTTAAAAAATTACAAAAATAAATAAACATTAAAAGAAAAGTAAAAGTGGGGCGCCTGGGCAGCTCAGTTGGTTAAGTGGCCGACTTCTGCTCAGGTCATGATCTCATGGTTCGTGGGTTCGAGCCCCGCTTCAGGCTCTGTGCTGACAGCTCAGAGCCTGGAGCCTGCTTGGCATTCTGTGTCTCCCTCTCTCTCTCTGCCCCTCCCCCACTCATGCTCTGTTTCTCTGTCTCAATAATAAGTTAAAAAATTAAAAAAAAAAAGTAAAAATGTAAGAGGCTTCAAGATTCCTGTCACAGGGGCGCCTGGGTGGCTCAGGCAGCAGAGTATGCAACTCTTGATCAGGGTAGTGAGTTCAAGCCCCACGTTGGGCATAAAGCTTACTGAAAAAACAAAACAACCTCTTGTCACACTCTTATTTTGTTAGAGGGATCGACGATGGATTGGAGAGGGAATCCTGTGAGCCATTTGCCTGCATTTCCCTTTTTGGCTGCTCTGGGGGCCGTTCTGAGAAATGTCTCTTGCCCTGAAAATCTTTGGCGGCTCTCTTGGGGTCTCTGGTGGTTTTCGGGCAGCTTGCTGAGCGACAGTCCCCCACATGGCTGTTTTGCTGAGCACACTCTGAACAACCATGTGAAACTGGGGTCGAAGGCAATTGACCACAACCATTTGGATTGGCCTGAGTCCTCAAAAATAGAGGCAGGCACCAGGCATCAGTCCTCAAAAATAGAAAAAGTGAGGCCATTTGCATTGAGCCTTCCAGAAGTGCTGGGGTCTAAAATGTGAAACACACACAAAATTGACGTTTGAAGCAAACTGCACTGATAAATCTGTGGCTGTGATGAAGCTCTGGCGGCATGAAAACTTAGAAGAAGAGCCTGAAAAACAGGGCCGATTGGTCACTCAGTGAATTGATTTTCAGTGGATGGGTCTGCTTCCGGGATGGGGTCGGGTGCCTGCTGTCAGTGGGGGAAGGGTGCTGAAGGCACTGGGACCTAGGAGTTGTTCCTGCGCCCCCCTCCCCTCCTTTCCTGCAGAGATCCGAGAAGAGGAGGTGCAGGCTGTGGAAGATGGTGTGTTCGACATCCACTTGTAATTGATGGTGAGTCCCGGGGTGGGCTGTGCCGCTGAGGGCTGGGGACTTGGGAGGGGCGAGGATCGGGGAAACTGGCACGCTGTCCACATGACCCAGGCCAGGCGGACTCTTACTTTTTTCCTTACTTCCTCTGTTGTTGTTTTCCTTCCCAGCTGTGACTGGATCGAGCACTCATGCCTGTCTTGGAGAAAAGACTTGGACCAGAGCAGGAAGCCTGGGGTGCTGGGGAAGCTGGCTGGGGCTGGGGGGTGGGGTATGAGGGTGGCATGCAGCTGAGGGTTGGGCCGGGGCTGGTGTCCCTAAGGTTGTACAGACTCTTGTGAATATTTGTATTTTCCAGACGGAATAAAAAGGCCCATGTAATTAACTTAGACCATCAGAGCCGAGAATCTTCACGGGGGACAGGGGAGGGTGTCTGTAATCACAGGAGCTAGAATCTTAGCATCTAGAACTTTGTAGTCAGGGAATCCTGGGAGATCTGGAATCTCAGATGTTGGGAACCTTAGGGGGACTGGAATTGGGGGATAGAACTTTAGAACCCGGAAACCTTGAAATGTAATAATCTTGGGGAGGGTCTAGAATCTCCAGAAGTGCAAATCTTGGGGGTCTCAAACTTGTCGCTAGTGCTTCTTTGCACCCAGAATTGCTGGCCCAGGGGCTGTGTGTAACCATAGCCTTGAGCCCGTAGCTGAAATTCCCTTACTTGACAGGTGGCCTCTCAGCCCTTGAATACTTCCAGCAACGGGGATCTCACTGCAGAGAATTGTGGGGGAGAGAGGGCAGTCCTGAGTGCTGGCTGTGGGGGAGGGGAGGGGGGGGGACCTGGGCAGCCCGGGCTGGGCTTGCACGCCTCAGGGTAGGGGCTGCACTTCCTGGGCTGGCAGCCTCTTGGCCTGGTGCTGCTGGCAGCCGGAAGGACGGTGACTTCCAGAGGAAATGCATATTGATCCTGCTCTCAGCCTCCTGTGGCCTCTCCCAACTCAGCTCTTCCCTCCTGAGTCTGCAGCACGGAGGTTTTGGGGGTCACCGCTACCCGAGGAAGACTAAGGCCACTTCAAAGGCTGGTCTGGGTACAGAGGGCCGAGTGGGGGTCTTCTAAAGGTTCTGAAGCTGGGCCAGGCTCAGCAGCCCTGCGAGTGGGAACTGATTCCTCCAACATTGGAGCACCCATGGGGAGCTGCCCCCCAACCAGGGGTGTGTCCTACAGCAGCTGTGGGTTGTCCTGGGGGTGGAGGCTTAAGCACCCCCATTCCTACCTGCGAAGCAATGGCCTCAGCCCCTCCCTCAGGGTTCCCAGACCCCATGCTCCCCTCTCCCCTGAGACCCCACTCCTCCTGGCCTGCTCCTCATTCAGGTCACTCCCTCCTCCCATCCCGTTAGTTCTCAGCCACAGCTCCCCCCTCTGTGGTGCCCCCCAGCCCTGTTCCCCATTGGGTCCCTCACACTAGCCCTCCTTGCGTCCTCAGCCCCCTTCTGCCCTTCCCCCTCTGAAGGCTGTAATATCCGTTTCACGATTTGGGGGCCGAGTTGCTATAACAACAGACGGCGATTGTGTTGTGAAGAGCTGCTCGCTCCCTGTGCCACCCGCCTCCCGCGCTGCCTCCTTCCCTGCAGCCTGGTCGCCTCCCCTCCCTGCAGCCCTCAGCCCCAGCCTGGCCTCTTCCCAGTGCGTGCGTGCATGTGCATATGTGCGCCCAGGTCTGCCCTGTCCGGGAGTGTAACGTGTGTAACTGTCTTTCCATGGTTGCATGTGTGAATTTGGTGTATGAGCCTCACGTGCCTGCGTGTGCATGTGTGTGTATGCACAGACACACACGCTGTATTTGCTGCATTTCCCATCCACCGTGTGTCCCCACTGGACTGTGCCCAGGGAAGGGCCACATTGGGTGGGTGCCTTTGGGGGGTGTGTCTTGAGGTGGTGGGTCCCAACTATGTTGCATAGTCTGAACCTTGGACATTGGGGAGGAGACATATCCCTGTAGCTGGGGGGAGGGGCAAGAAGGTGCAGTGGCTGCCAGGTGACCTTTCCTGCCCTTGATGGGCAAAGGTGGCCCAGGGAACTGGGGGTAGGGACAGGAGACAAATGCTCACTCTTACATCTCTCCCTGCCGCTGCCCTCCTATCTTTTCTCACACCCATCTATAAAGGTCTGAGAGAGTCTCTGAGTCCTGGATCTGTCTGTCCGTCTGCCCATCCATGCCCTGGTGCCTGGCTGCACAAGTCTGTGTGTGTGTGTGTGTGTGTGTGTGTGTGTGTGTGTAGGCTGTAGGGAGGAGCAGTGGGGGGGGGGGGGGGCAGTGGGCTCTGGGGTCAGAGAGGCGATTTCACTTCTACAGGCCCTGACTCAGCAGTTCCCATTCTCTGGCTCCTCTAGTGGCCTTGGTGGGGCCAGCCTGAGGGTCTTTCCAAGGTCAGACTGGGCCTCTAGACTGGGTCCTGGCTCAGAGACCTCTTCCAGATCCCTAGAAACCCCCCACCCCCCGCACTCCGGGTCTCCTCATCCCCCCACAGTCTGGAAAGAAAGACCATTGGTGGGTGGTGGGTGTCCCCCCCACTCATCTACTCAGTAACTGGCCTCTCTGTGCAGAGTGCTTCACGGGGGCAGAATGAGCCTGTAAGCTGTTCTGTGTGTACCTATTCCCCTGGGCGTGCATTTGCCTCTGAGTGTGGGGGCACCTGTGTGCACAAGTTTGTACACACAGTGGTGTGTTCTTGGGTAAACATGTGCTTCCTCTGGGTACCTTACCTGGCGGGGGGGCATTTCTGCAGCTGTCCCTGTGTGTCTTTTTGGGAATGCCTGCGTGCACATGGACAGGAGTGCGTGGCGGTGAGTGTGCCTCTGGGTGCCCAGGCGTGCGCTGGTGGTTGAGTGGGTGTTTTTGCATGTTGCCTGGGGCTAAAGAAGCACCCACCTACCATTGGCTGTGCAAATCACAGACCCTGCAACAGAGATCCGGGTTGTGGGATGAGGTGGCAGAACGGTCTGGAGCGCGCGCGCATGCGCGCACACACAGGCACACACAGAGCCCCATTCAGAAGCCCAGTGTCCAACTTCGTGGTACACGCACCAGGTGCCAGGTCCACCTCTGATTGGCGGAATGAAGGGGTGTCCCCTTCCTCCCACACGCGTACACGCGCACAGTGATGCGGACACCCTCACAGGGAAGGCCTCGACCCAGCGCCCGCGCTCACTCTGAAGCTCCTGGTTGGGGGGAGAACAGAAAACTGGGCTGCTGCCAGCTTTCCTTCAGTGATCCAGGCAAGTGCAGCCTCACCCCTGTCCCCGAACCTGCTCCCACCCCAGTCCACAGCTCCTGGCGGAACTGCGGACCTGGCTTCAAACTCGGATTCCCATCAGGCAGGGCTGGGAAACCCCAAGTCCTTACTTAGGTCTACCCCGCCTTCGTCTCTGCCTTTCCCTCCCCCACTGCCTCCTTCCTCATCCCAGCAACCTCACGCAACAGCTCTAGGGGAAGGCAGGGGGCCCTCGGGCGGTGGGAGGCGGGGGCCATGCTAAGGGCTGGAAAAAGCCCCCAGCGGCTTCGGGCAGGTCCCCCTTCCCTGGGCTCCCGGCAGCCTGGGCCCGCCCCTGGGCGTAGCCAGTAGAGGGCGTTGCGGCCCGGGCCCCTCACTGGTCCGGCTTTCTCGGGTCTCCAAGTCCCAGGCCCACAGCCACTGTTGGGCACGTCCCAGTCCTGGGAGCTGCTACATGGGGCAGCTGGCCGGGGAGTGCGAGACCCGAGGGCCCGACCCAGTAGGGGAGAAGCTAGGGCTCCTGGATCCCAGGAAAAGCCAGTGGGGCTGGCTTGGCGGTCGGACTGGTTGGGAGCCTGGGCACCAGGGCTAAGGACCGAGAGAGGCGGGGAAGAGCTCGGATGCCCTGGGGCCGGGACGCCTGGGTCCTTGGCAGGGAAAGGAGGTGGGCCCGTGGAGCAGCGGGACTGGCGGCTTATGCGCCTTCGCATTGGCTGCGCCGCTCGTCCGTTAGCGCAGCGTCGCCCAATGCGCGTGTCTGGGGGGCGGGCACTGGTGCTGATGCTGCCGTCAGTCGGTGTTGCAGGGATGCGGCGGCGGGAGCAGCCGCCCTGACTCGCGGAGCATCCTCCTCAGAGCGGCACCGCGGCGGGGCGGGCAGGCGGACGAGCCGGCGGGCGGGGACGCGGCGGGGAGCGAGAGAGGCGCGAGGCGGCCGACACCGCTGGCCCCGGCTCTGCCACCCGCCGGAGACGGGGCGGCCCTGGGGCTCTGATCCCCACCCTCCAGCCCTTGGCGCCCCCCGAACCAGGTAGGGGGGGCTGCGGCGGAGACGGGCGGGGGGCGGGAGCGGATCGGGGGAGGGGAGCGATCGGAGGGGCGGGGGAGGCAGGAAGGATGGACTGGGGGGCGGGGGCGCTGCCGTGCTGAGAGGGCTGGCTGGGTGACAGCGAGGAGGCTAAGTGGCTGGGGCGGGGGTGGATTGGGGGTCGGAGGCTCCCTTTGGAAGGGGCACTGGCCCTGAGCTGGGGTGAATGGAGAGGGGTGGGAGGGAGGGTCGTTGGGGGAAGGGATGGGGCGAGAAGGAGGGGCATCCGGAGGGCTGGGAGGGAGGCTCTGAAGGGGGGGTCCCCAGTCTGTGCTAGCCCCAAGGGCTGGTAGCAGTGTTCCTCCACAGGGGTTGGGAAGCTGTTGTGCTTTGAAGGGTCTGCAGGGGAGAAACCAACGAGGCACTGGGCTTGGTGGGAGAAGGAGAGGGCGCTGGAGAGGAGAAAGAGAGAAGTGGAGAGGCAGGGAGCAGGGGCCAGGCCAAGGGCTTCAACCTGGGGGGCACCACTGAGGACCAGGCTTTACTGGGGGATGGGAGCCAAGGGGAGAGGAGGTTATTGGGAGGGAGCAGAGGGGAAGGTGCCAAGGTGCTCCAGGCAGAGATGGGTCTGTGCCGGTGGAGAGCCGGGAAAGATGGGGGGCCTGAGGGAGAGGAACGGAAGCTTGTGGGGGAAGGTTGGGGGCGATGGAGAGGGAGACTGGGAAATCAGTAAGAGGGGGCTGTGCTGGGGTGGGAATGCGCTGGGGGCGGCGACAGGGTTATGGTCAGAGAGTGCTGCAGGGAGAGGCAGCTGCAGGGCCCTGGGCTTGCTCCCCCACCCCCAAAGAGGAGGGGACCATTTCTCATGTCCCAGCGTCTCCCCCAGCTGAAGGAGCCATCTGCCCTGGGTTCTCTGGTCTGGGCATGAGCCCCTGAACCCTTGATGGGCCCTTGGAGGCAAAATTGGCTTTTCGGGGGGCCGTTGTCTTCTTTACTCTCGCCCCCAGCCTGAGTCCTGGGCAAAGGTATTCGGTGCCTCATTGAACAAGTGGGGGCTGGGAAGGGGTTGTTTCGTGGTGCCTGGAGGGGAAGGAGGTGGTTGTCCAGACCCGGAGGGATGGATCTTAGGGGGTGTCCAGTCCTCCTGACTGCCCTGGGGGTTTCCGTACACCCCTGGTTTTGCATGTGCTGGGGGTGAGGTGGGGTGGGGTGGGTGAGGACTTCCCCATCCTTCCTGCCCCTCCCTCTGTCCACCTTCCTCCTGTCTGGGTATTCCTTCTGGGGGACCTTAGGGCTCTGCATTCTCTATCTTCTGCCAGAGAAATAGCAAGAGAGAAAGGAGACAGAAGGAAGGAAGAGTGGAGGGAGGTCGGTCTGTGGATCGTGAGGCCGCCTGTTTTGGGGGTGCTTCAGCCACTGCTGTCTCTAACTCCTCCTGCCTCTGGGGATGCTGGCCTCTGCGGGTGGGGGCAAAGGGTCTTGTTGGGGGTCCCTTCCTTCCTGCTGAAGGAAGTGTTCTCAGACCCACCCTGTCCTCAGATCCACCGGGAGTGGGGGTGGGGGTGCGGGTGGGACTGACCCAAGGCAGAGGCCAGTGGTCACCGGGTGGCTGAGGAGTTCTCTCCAGGAGCCAGGGTCCCGTCCTGGCTTTTTGGCTTGGCCGGATCCACACGATGGGTTCCTAAGAGGAGGGGACTGCATTCTGGAGGGTCTGTTAAGGCCCTCTCTTCCCTACAGCGCTCAGTCTGTGCCCAGGTCCAGTTGCTCCTTCCTGCCCGCCCTTGCCAGTGACACAGACAACTTGACACTGATACATACACTTGGTGGCACCCATCCAGACACACACCTACACAGGCACACACACCTGTGCACACAATACACCTCCCGGCAGCACACCGCCTACACTCCCCCACCCAGAGAGACTGCCACCTCCCTCCTGCCTCAGAGACCTCCCCCAGGTGCCCTGCTCTGATGTACATGACACACACATGGCCCCTACGTGCCCCCAGAGCCCTGGCATGCACTGTCAGCCCTCACCCTCAAGCGTGAGTGCATGTACACACACACACACACACACACACACACACACACACACACACCCTCCCATCCACTCAGTCACCTCCCCACGTTTACACGGTCATGTCAGCACACCTGCACACTCCTCCATGCACGTAACCCTGGGACGCCCCCTCCTTCCTGGACGCCCCCCTGCTTCTGTACACATCATTAAGTGCCACGTTAGCCCGTTGTGCGTGTGTGCACACCGGCACACACACATGGCTTGCTAACACCCTTTATGCCCTGGCTCACCATCCAAGCTTCTCCCCACCTTTCATTTGCCCCCCACCCTCGGTCACTCCCATATCTTTGTACCTCAAGAAAGCCTCCCACACCCCAGGCTCTCCCACCTCTCCTGATCACGACCCCCATCCCTCGTGGTCACTCAGCTACACCCGGCCTTCCCCAGAAACTCCCATTTCTAGGTGCCCCCCGCAAGCAAGCACTAATCCTCATCCTCGGGGCCCCACACCTGCCTGATGCTAGAACCACGCTGTCCATTCATTCCCAGCTCCGAGCCCAGCCCCCAGGGGGACACCAAGCATGTGTCTCACACGCCACCTACCCTGCTGTTCCATCTGTCGGGGCGGCTCCCCACCCTGTCCCATCCACACTGGCAGGCCTGTGGGGCTCAGAGATTCACTCAACAAATAAGCCAGCGTAGGCACCTTATCATTCACAAAGCCTTCTTGCCGCCACCGCGGGGGCACCACAGGGGCTCAGCTCTGCCCCTCGGTGGGCGTCGGTTTCCTCATCTGTAAGATGGGGGTCCTCATACCTATCTCACGGGGTTCCTGCAAGGACTAGATGAGATGACCGTAAGAGTAACAACTGGAGTTATCGTGTTCCTACTCTGAGCCTGGCTCTGAGCTAAGCGCTCTGGACTTCATGTATTTCTTAGGAACGTAGCAATTCCCCAGCCAACGGCAGCTGTTTCCATCATGATCGTATAACCTTGCACACACCTGTCACGGGTACCTTCAGGAACAGCCCCAGGGACCTCATGCTTCCTCACAAGGCTCACCCACCCAGGTTGGTGTCCCCAGGGTGCGCACTGCACGTGGCTGGGCACAGGGGTGAGCTCACCGCTCCCACTGCCTGCCCCCAAGCCCCTAGGCACCTGTGCACCAGCCCCCACTTTGCCGAGTCATTCAATTGCTCAGTCCCCAGCCCACCCAGTGCCTCAGCCCCGCACACCAGACGATGGCCTCGTCATGCACGCCTCCAGCTGTCACCCCTTGCCCGGCCCTTCTTCCCATGTACAGACACCTGCTCAGGGGCCCCCATACACACACCTACTCGCTTCCAGCCTGCGCTGCTATGGGACTCCCTCTGGTCTTTAGACCTGCTCCCGCCTTCCTAGGCAGGAGGAGGTGCCCAGCAGGACAGGGGAGGGTCCAGGGGGTGAAATTTGAGTCCCAGCTCTGCCATTTCCAAGCTCTGTGACCTTGGGGTAAGGCTCTTTTCCTCTCTGAGTGTGTTTCCTCATCTGCAAAAGGGGGCAGTGACAAGACTTGCCTTGATCACTTCCCTTGCAGGGGCCCTCCTGGAATCCAGGGAAACACAAGACACGTGGAATTTTGTAAATTGCAAGATGTCAAGACGAGGAGTTTGAAATGTGATCCTTAATACAATCCGGACTTTTGGTCTCTGCTAGGCACTGTCCTAAAGTGCTTCACATAGATCAACCCCTCATTCTGACAATGCTGGTATTGCCTCTGTTTTACGCCTAAGGAAACCAAGGCCCAGAGAGGCTAAGTCATTTCCCCAAAGTCACGCAGCTAGAAAGAGGGAGCGGTGGCATTTGACCCACGGGCTCCCGACTTCGCTTCCTCTGATCACTCTCTGTTTTTTGCCCACTGCCAAGGTTTGGCCAGATGCGGATGTGCTCTGGATCTTTCCAAAAAGGTCATCAGGGCTGGAAGGAGGCAGCAGAGAAGGGAGTCGGAACTGTTTGCAGCCCACCAATCCCGCCGGAGGTTTTAGGGAGGCCCTCCAAAAAACCCGCTGTGACTGAAAGGGACCTTAGGGCTCAAGGAGTTTGATGTCCCCTCCTGTGTGATTCAAGAGCCCCCTCCTGAGCTTCTGAGCAGCAGTCATCCGCCTCAGCTCACACACCTCCACAGAAGGGGGACTCGGCCCCCCCCCCCAAGGCAGCCTACTCCACTGT
This sequence comes from Suricata suricatta, assembly GCF_006229205.1. Taxonomy (NCBI): domain Eukaryota; kingdom Metazoa; phylum Chordata; class Mammalia; order Carnivora; family Herpestidae; genus Suricata; species Suricata suricatta. The sequence goes on from NC_043710.1 coordinate 6,980,193, forward strand.
TGGATGCTTTAAATTGCCAGCAAGTTTCTCTTTAGCTTGAGCCAAAATCTCCCTCCTCTTAACACGCACTTCTCCCACCTGTCCACGGGCTGCCTTCTGGGGCCACCAGAATGTGTGTAAACCCAGCTCTTCCTCCCTGGTGCCTGGGGGAGGCCCCTGCTGTCACACTCCCAGCTGGCATGAGAGGGAGCTGGCGTGAGGAGAGGAGAGCCAGAGGGAGGCTGGCATTCCCATGGCTGGAGGTGTGTGCGTGCTTGTGCGTGTGCATCTATGGTATAGATGTGGCCAGAGATGGGGGCGGGTGGATTCTGGGAGAGGGCCCCTGGCTAGGGGCTCTGCCACTGTGGGCATGGACTTGAATTTGCATCCATTCACTCAGTTTGCACTGGTGGTATTGGGGGTGGGGGGCGGTAAGGCTTTGAGTCAGGTGAAAGGCCCAGGTCCTGAACAGTGGGTGCACTGGCAAGCATCTAGAATGGAAGGCTGGTGACCTTTGTTTTAGTCTGGCTGTGCTGTGTGGCCCTGGGTCAGTCACTGGCTCTGTCTGGGAGACCCAGTTTCTGCTTCAGAAAAGGCTAGAAGGATGACCTCCGAGAGCTCCGAGTCCTGTGTGTTTGAGCCCCGGGGCAGCCTGAGTCTGCGTTGTCTGTGAAGGCCCGTGGCCCCTGTGAAGGCCAGATCAGAGGAAGGTGGGCTCCGAGCTCACCGCCTCCCTGTGGCCCGTGCAAGGCGGAAGGAAAGGGGCAGACGCCAGAGCCGGCGGCGTCCTACCTGCCCTCTCGCTTGGGCCAATGAATCCGTCAGTCTCTGCTCAGGCTGCTGCTCATGATTCTGGGGTGATGAGAGTAGGTCCCCAAACTGCAGGTTAAATGAGACAGTGCGCATGTGTGGTGGTCCAGCCAGGAGCCCAGAAGTTGGAGCCCACACTCCACAGTCGCAGTGGCCTGGCCTGGCCTGGCCTGGCCGCAGAAGGTGAGAGGGAGGCTGTCAGCCTCGGATGACCTAGAAAGAGTCAGTGGGAGAGAGTTCAGTGGGCAAGAGAGGAGGCCGGGCCCGGGTTGGGACGGGGGTGCTGATTCCCTGCCCCTCTAGCTCCCATCCCCACTGGTTAGAGGCTGCAGAGTCCTTCTGTAGGTTGGGGGCGCTAGGGAGCTCGCTGGGTGCGGAGTCCCCCGTTACACTGGAGAGGTCGGGTCCCTCAGAGGAACAGCGGCCCAGGCCCAGCAGTGTGCGCTGAACTGACATCAGTCAGTGGACAGGATGCCCCGAGGCTGCTCTGGCCAGTGTTCCTGCACTGGCGGTGGGCGCTGGGGAGCAGTGCCTGGTCTGTGGGTGCAGGGGGCTTCCAGTGCACTGCACAGGCCTGGGGGAGGGGCCGTTGCCTCGCACAACTCTAGGGGACACCATTTACTTGTAGTTGTGCAAGACCAGCCCTGGCCCATGGCGAGGAGATGTGAGTTCAGAGAGCTCTGTGCCAGGAGCGGAGGTAGGATGGCGCCTCCTAGGTTTGCAGGATTCCCCCCTCCCCGTGTCCTGGGGGGAAGGGTGGGTTGGAGGCTGGATCAGCAGAAGCTGACACCCTGGGTTAAGAGGCTGAAGGGCGAGGAACTGCAGGGTGGGGTGGAAGGGACCCAGGTGTCCACTTAGCACACACGCCTCTGGGGGCCATCTCTGTCTCACAAGCCTGCAGCTGCCCCAAGGGTCTCTGGGTCCCTGGAGAGAGGACACAGGGAAGGCCGTGTTGCCTCCCGGCCAGCCCCGAAGCCCTGTGCCCCCAGCGCCGAGCCAGACTGGTCTGTGCTGCCGAGCTGTGGGCTGTGGGGAGAATGAGTAATGAGTCTTGAGGGGCCCTGGTTCCCAGACCCTGCCCTCGACCCCTCCCTGGAGATACCGCACAAACCCAGCCTCTGCCCCCACAGCCGGCTCACAGGTGCGGTATCTGATCCCTTCCCACACTCCCCCTGCACATGTTGGCACACACAGTCAGTCTCTCTCACTCCCCTTGCCTTCCCCCCCCGCCCTCACTGGCCTCCAGGATCCAGACGTCTACCTCCCAGCCCTCTGGAGGGGTCCCCACCAACCTTCACTCTTGTCAGTCTTCTGCCAACTTCCGGAACAAGGGAGACCCTGCCCCTGCGCTTCTCAGCAAGAAGCCCCCTGGCAGCTCTCTAGAGGGTGGGGGATGTGCCTGCGGCGGAGGGACTGGGTTGGGGGTGGGGCAGGGGAACTATAATCCCCTCCCGCTCCCGAGCTGAGGGGTGCGTGGACAGCCTGCACGAAATCCTATTCCCTCTGCTAGTGGAAATCGATAGCTAATTAATTCCCTCCCCAAAATGTGTCCGGAGGTGGGGGTGGAGGTTGGGGAGAGGCGGAGAGAGACTGAGACCCCTGCAGGGGAGGGAGGAAGGACGTCACTTTTCTGCCCTTCAGGCCTGCGCCTCCGCTGGGGGGCCTCGCTGCCCCTTCTGGAGAAGAGGGGGAGTTTGGCCTTTCCCTCCCCCAAGCCCAAAGGTCCCCCTCCTCTGCCCTGGGCTGGGGTGGGGGCTCATGTGTGTGGGGGTAAGGGCGTCAATCAGGCTGGGAGCAGGTGCTGCATTTAATTTGATTGGCTAATTAGCCCTCGCATGTTAATTATCTCCATTACCCAATGAGGAGAGGCAGTGGCAAAGCTATATATAACCCGGACAGTGTTTGGAGGGAGAGGGGGCCGTCTGCCTGAATTGCCTTCTGTCCCCTACTTGGGAAGGGGCAGTGAGGCGGGACACCTGAGTCCCCACTGAAGCCTGTAGAACTGGGGTGCTGGGGTGGGGCAACCATCAGAAGAAGACAGATGGAAGGTTCTGAGAACCGGGCTCTGAGGCTCTCTTGGAGACGGCTCCCCAAATGCCACCGCTGCTCTTCCGAGGTTTCTGTGCCCTTCTTCCTTTGGCACACATGTCACTCCCACCATCCCTGCCCGGGTTGACCCTCTGCTCACTCCCCTGCTATGGATTTAGAGGGGGCCCCTAGCTTTCTCTCCTTTCATACCCCATCTTCTTCCCACATAGAAAGGGAACCACACCCATTTAGCCTTCTCCCTCACCGCCTCTCCTCTCCTTTTGGTTCCCACTGCTCTGAGTTAGACCTGTGGCTGCGCCACCTCTCGCTGGTCTTTGTGGAAAGGCTGCCGTCTGACACATGTGGATCCAAGTCCCGATCCCGCTGACAGGCTGTGTGACCTTGGGCAAGTCCCCAGACTTCTCTATGTGGGCTTCCCCCAGTGGTTAGTGGGAATAACGGGACTTCTCAGAGTGATTAGGTAAAATGCCATTTGTAAAAATGCCCAGCATCCAGGGCCTTGACAAATGCTGTTTGGGTTTGGAATTTAATTTTCTCTATCTTCTCTTTCCTTTGCTCCCCATCAGGCCACCTTTCTCCTCCATTACTCTTCTGTCTCTGTCACTTTTCATGCGATTCCTCTGCCCAGCCTTCAATCTTTCCCTGTCTCTTCCAAAACTTTGGGCCGTCCCTGCTTCTCTCCCAGGCTTCTCCCCACCTCCTTCCCTTCCTCCCTCCCCAAAATAAAATCAATGCAATATTCAGGAGGGTTGTTGGATATAAATAATTACGACTTGGAGTTTAACGAGATGCAAATTCCCCTCCCCGGTGTGGTGTATAAATTGCTCTCTGACAGCCCGTTACAAGGGTAATCATTTCAGAAAGGCAATTTTATGTAAATGAGCCTGCCTGCCTCCGGGTAGCCCCCCTAGCCCTGGATGGGGAGAGGGTGGAACCCAGGGGTGAAGAGAACCCAGGTACTGGGCCGGGCCTGGGGCTGAGGACTGGGAACTGGAGGTTGAGGGGACAAGACATTTAGATTTAGGAAGGACCTGGGCTGGTGAGCAGTGGGGTTGGGGCCCAGGAAGGGGTGAGTGTTGTTTGGGGGGGAATTGGAGACGTGGAATCAGATGCCATGGCCCTGCGTGGATGGAGAGGGCTCGGGGCCTGAATGCCTGGGTGGTAGTTGGCTTCCTTCCCTTGCCCCCTTTTCAGCCAGGTTACCCAATGATCCCATTGACGAATTGGCATTTAATTAATCCCAATGAATTATTTAGCAACTTCATTAGCCAGCATCAGGAGCTGATGAGACAGAGCCGCGACTGGCTGGTGGTGGGAACACCACACAGAGGCTGGGTGACTTGGAGAGGAAGGGGCTGGGGTCACCAGCTTGTGGGGGGTCTCCTGCGGGGCCCACAGGAACTGGCCCTAGTCCTGAGGGGACTAGGGGACAAGCGTAAGGGCGGCTGCACTGGGCTCTCCTCAACTTTAAGATGCTACTACCCACCGCCCACATCTCAAATTAATAATCACCCTAATGAATGTCATGCTTCTGCGAGGGTTGGGCCCTCAGTTCTACTGTCTATGGTGGTGTCTCTTGTTCTGGGACCCTCTCTAGGTCAAGGCCGACCCTTCAAGACCTCAAGGGAAACCATTGGGTGCCTGCTGGTGTGATGGGGGGAGAGTCAGGACCCTTGATCCCTTCCTTAACCCTCTCCCCTCCTCCGAACCCCTCATTAACCTTTTCCTCTCTGTTTCCCCGCAGGCATCCCTCCCCTCGTCTTTCGTCGGAGCCCGCAGCGGGGGAGGGGCGCCTCCGCCGCCGCCCAGGGAAGCCGGTACCTGGGCGTCTGCGCCTCGCCCCGCGGCCGGGCCCATGGCACTGTGAGCCGGC
>NC_043710.1:6985003-7046028 GCF_006229205.1 Suricata suricatta
GCTGGCACATGGTGCTGCTGACCCGCGACGCGCGCCGCACGGCGCTGGCGGTGGACGGCGAGGCCCGCGCCGCCGAGGTGCGCTCCAAGCGGCGCGAGATGCAGGTGGCCAGCGACCTGTTCGTGGGCGGCATCCCGCCCGACGTGCGCCTCTCGGCGCTCACCCTCAGCACCGTCAAGTACGAGCCGCCCTTCCGCGGCCTCCTGGCCAACCTGAAGCTGGGCGAACGTCCTCCCGCGCTCCTGGGCAGCCAGGGCCTGCGCGGCGCCGCCGCGGACCCCCTGTGCGCGCCCGCGCGCAACCCCTGTGCTAACGGCGGTCTCTGCACCGTGCTGGCCCCCGGCGAGGTGGGCTGCGACTGCAGCCACACGGGCTTCGGCGGCAAGTTTTGCAGCGAAGGTGAGCAGGGGGGAGCTGCCGCTGGGCTCCGGGGGCGGGGCGGGGGCGGGGTGTGGGGGTGGGTGCAGGGGGGAGGTGCTCGGTAGCGAGGGGCTGCCTGCGCGCAAGTCCTGGGGTCGCGCGGCCTGGGGGGGCGGCTGCGGGCCGGCGGGGTCCGGTGCGAGAGAGTGTGGGAGTGTGTCCCAGCACGCGAGGGCCGTGAGGCGTGTCCTTGTGAGGGGCAGGTGAGGACGCCTGTCCCAAGGAGAGGGAGCGTGTGGCTAGCCGTGACCTGTGTGGGCGTGGCCAGTGCGTGCCCTGGCGCGGTCAGTGGGTAGGACTGTGTAGTCTGGTCCTGTAAGGGGCCGTCGAGAGGATGGGGGTCCGACCCTTGGGGCCCTGTGCAGGGTGGTTGAGGGAGTGTGTGCACTTGGTCCGTGGGTGCGAAGTCTTGGGTGCGGGGAGTGTGGGGGGGTTAAGGTCTGGGCCTGGGGCGGAGCCCTGAACTAGGCCTGTGTGGCCCACAAGGCTATGGGAGTGCGGGGCCAGGAGGGTGGGAGGGCTGTCGGGATGGGGGCGGGGCGTGAAGGGCGGTGGGTGGGGGCCTGGGCGGGGTCTGCGAGGGGCGGGCCCGGTGGGCCTTGGAGCGCTGGGCCGAACTCCCGAGTGTTTGCAAGTGTAGAGCTGGGAGCGCGGCGGGCTCACCCGGGACAGGACCGGGGGATGAGGGGGAGAAGGGGACGGGACGCCGGCTCTGCGACCGCAGGGGAGGGAGAAGGAGAGATGGCGAGGTTATGACTGGAAAGGGACTTTCGGGGAGGGAGAACTTTCGCGAGCGCCCCAGCTGTGAGAGGCGGAGCTGGGTGATGTGAAGCGCCAGGCCCGGGGCCCTAGGGGCTGTGGTTCAGGGGGTTGGGGAAAGGGCGACTTGAAGGGGCCTGTTGTGCTTTGGCAGGCCGGGAAGTGGGGGAGACGTTATCCATCAGTTTGGGGTCGGGGGTGGCCATAGCCTTCCGCTTTGATCTGTGGCCGCGGGCATGCTTTCCCCTGCCGCAGACCCCTAGAAGCTGTGGGCCCCCTAGTAGCTGCGTGTGTCTGCCTCCCCCCCCCCCGCGTATGCGCGTGTGCACGTGTGCGTGTACACGTGTGCCCCCACAAACTAGTGCGGCCCTGGGACTGCTTTGGGGACGGATGCTGCCCTGGCTGTGAGCATGTGGACAGCCACCCATGGAGCCCAGTCTGCAGGTGTGGCCCTGGGTTTGAGGTGTGCAGAATTTTGACTGTGTATCTGTCGTTGTGGCAGAGGAATCCATAAGGAAAGCGTCTGGATTACTTTTGTGGGCTTATCTGCATGAGGTTGCGGGATGTATCTTCAGGAAATGTGTGTATGACGTTAACCTGACACCTTCTCACCTTTTCTCGGAGGAGTTCTGGTGCTCCCTAAACTGTGAACGTGTGTCTGTGTGTGTTGGCTTGCACGCAGAGGCTGTGAGTCTGGCAGTGTGTGCGTTATGTGCAGATGGTCTGCTTGAATAGTAGTGTTTACAGATAGGAGTCCAGGGCCCAGGAGAGTGATCAGTACGCACGTGCAAGGCATGTGCTCGTGTGTCGGTTCCCGTGCGCCTTTGTGTTATTGCGAGACCTCAGGAAGACGCTGAACTCCACAGGGAATCTTTCTTTCCATGACTTTGGATTGGATTCTCTATGAGCTTCCCTTCGAAGCCTTTCTAAGAAAAGTAGGATGGTCGCATCTGGGTGGCTCAGTCCGTTGAGTGTCTGACTCTTTTTAAAAAATTTTTATGTTTATTTATATTTTGAGAGAGAGAGACAGACAGAGCATGAGTTGGGGGAGAGCAGGGAGAGAGAGGGGGACACAGAATCCGAAGCAGGCTCCAGGCTCTGAACTGTCAGCACAGAGCTCGATGTGGGGCTCGAGCTCATGAGCTGTGAGATCCTGACCTGAGCTGAAGCCGGACATTCAACCGACTGAGCCACCCAGGCCCCCCACATGTCTGACTCTTTTTTTTAAATTAAATAGTTTATAATCAAGTTGGTTTCCATATAACACCCAGTGCTCTTTCCCACAAGTGCCCCCCTCCATGACCATCAACCCCTTCTGACTCTTGATCTTGACTCAGGTCATGATCCCAGAATTGTGGAACTGAGCCCACCATAGGGCTCTGTACTGAGCATGGAGCGTACTTAAGATTCTCTCTCTCTCTCTCTCTCTCTCCCCCTCTCACCTCTTCCTCTCTCTCTCTCTCTCTCTATGCCCCTCTCACCTCTCCCTCTCTCTCTCTCTCTCTCAGATAAATAAATAAGCAAACATAGGATGAACCATGCCTCCAACTGTTGCAAGGGGAATTTGAGTTGAAGAGCGGTTATGGCAGCTGGTCCATGGTCTCACTGGCTTAATTGGGCCTGAGTGTTTGAAAAATGCAGCCAGAGGCACATTGGTCAACCTTGTGTCCTTTCCCTGAAAGGATTTATTGGCCAGAGGCTCCCAGTGAACCGCAAAGTGCGTGCTTCAGAGTGCGGGTTGTGTCACAGAGGTGTGTTGGAGTGCCCGTGTGTGGGAGGGACAGTTGTGTGTGTCATAGGGACGTGTTGGGTGTGTATGGACTGAATGTTCGAGTTAGCTGCGTTGGAGCTGGGAGATGGCTGTGTATCTGACTCATTGCGTGTGTGTGCGTGTGTGCACGCGTGTGCTCGTGTGTGTGTGCGTGTGTGGGCGGGGGAGATTCATGAAGGAAAAGGAAAAGGAGATGTGAGGTGGGTGTCAGACAGCTGGTAGAAGCAGGGTTGCCTCTGTGTGTGTGTGTGTGTGTGTGTGTGTGTGTGCGTGCGTGCGTATGTGTGTGTATGCGTGTGCGTGTGTGTGTGTGTGTTGAGGTAGTGGCGATGCTTTCTCTGTGACAAAAGGGCAGGGATATTCCTCTCTATTACTTGCACCTAATATAGTACCAGGCACTTAGTGGGTGTTTGATAAAAATTTGTGGAATGAATTAAGAGACATTAATAAGTATTTGAGAGAATGAAGTCTGGCGTGAGGCTGCACGTGTTTGTGAAGATCTGTGTGCGTGTATTTTCGGATATATGTTGTGGGTGGGCACGGTCTTGTAAGCACTGACTGTCGTCTGGAGATGACGGCCAGTGACAGCCCTGCTGATTTGCCTCCCTCTCCCGCCCTGTGACCTCATTCCCTCTCCTTACATTTATTCCTATTTCCTGGGCAGCTTTGGCGATCTCCTGTGCTCATTAGACTTCTAGTACACTCTCATTCAGCCAAGAAGGAAAGGAATACACTCCCACCCCTGAGTATTGGGGTTGAGGATGAAGACTTTGGGGGGAATTGGCCTGACTCTTCATCTCTGAGATAGATCTCAGGGCCAGGGTCCCCACATTTCCCCAGAAGTCCTAGTCATTTCATTATTAAAACAATTTTTAAATGTTTATTTATTTCTGAAAGAGAGAGGCAGAGCACAAGCAGGAGAGGGGCAGAGAGAGAGGGAGACACAGAATCCGAAGCAGGCTCCAGGCTCTGAGCTGTCAGCACAGAGCCCGATGCGGGGCTCAAACCAATGAACTGTGAGATTATGATCTGAGCTGAAGTTCGACGCTTAACCGACTGAGCCACCCAGGCGCCCCCCCAGTCATTTCTTTACTATCTGCTTTGAGTGATTCTCAACTTTTTTGAGATTGTAGGCATTTTAAAAACAAGTTTATTTATTTTGAGAGAGAGAGAGAGAGAGAACATGTTGGGGGTGGGGCAAAGAGAGAGGAGAAACAGAATCCCAAGTAGGGTCTGTGCTGTGCAGAGCCTAATACGGGGCTCCAACCCATGAACTGTGAGATCATGACCTGAGTGGAAGTCAAGAGTACGATGCTTAACCGACTGAGCCACCCAGGCGCCCCACGATTGTGGGCATTTTTAAAGGTCAGTAATTCTTAGTACCCTTTCCAAACAGTGGTTATTTTTGTATATTTGTTGTGAGACTAGATGACTCAAAGCTACTATGAATTCAGGAAAGCTTTTAGATGGCTTTGATGTTATATTTGCCATTGTGGTTAATCAAATATACCTTAGAAAAAATATTTTAGCTTTATACACAGGACGTATCCAACTGGGTTTAGTATTTTTTAAAATATTTTTTTAACATTTATTTAATTTTGAGAGACAGAGTGAGACTGTGAGTGGGGGAGGGGCAGAGAGAGAAGGAGACACAGAATCCAAAGCAAGCTCTGGGCTCTGAGCAAAAGTTTAGCACAGAGCCTAATGCGGGGCTTGAACCCATGAACCATGCAATCATGACCTGAGCCAAAGTCGGACACTTAACCAACTGAGCCACCCAGGCGCCCAGACCTGGCTGCTGTATGTGGTGTGCATATAGATCTGTGGACCCTTTGGGACCCCCGTGCCTTCCTGGGTCTGAGCTTACCCATTGACTAAGAACTTCCCTATTAGGATATCTGGTTTTTTTCTTTTTCCCTCTGGCCAGGGGCGGGAGGTCTGGCCACAGGTAATTGAAGATAGAGCTAAGTATGAGTAACTGAGTGTGAGTACCCACTGCCGATTTTCTGCCAGAGCTGGGATGGAGCAGACTGGGATTTGCATGTGAATTCCTTGTGTTGCTCATGTGTGTGGATAAAGGGCTGAAAAGTGATCAAGGAAAGGGGTGTGTGGGTGTGTGTGGGAGACCTCGAGGGGAACGGAGGCCCAGATGTGGAGGACGGAGTGGCAGGGGGTACCTGGCTTGGGAGAGGAGTAGGAAACCAGGAGCAGTGCCTCGCCGCCAGGAGGTGTGTTATTCACGTGTGTCTTTCTTCCTTTTTCTCAGTTTATTTATTTATTTTTGAGAGAGACTGAGAAGGTGTGAGTGGAGGAGGGGCAGAGAGGGAGGGAGAGGAGAGAGAATCCCAAGCAGGCTCTGCATGGTCGGCACAGAGCCCACTGCGGGGCTCGAACTCATGAAACTGTGAGATCATGACCTGAATTGACACCAAGAGTCGGACGCTTACTCGACTGAGCCCCCCAGGTGCCCCTCACATGTGTGTTTCTTGAGTTTGCTGCTGATTGAATTCAACACGTAGTTCTCGAGGCCGCCTTTGTGATAGGACATGAATTGAGGGCTGAAGGGGAGGGCTAGAAATGAATAAGACGTTGCTCTGAGTGTTGACTGTTTAATTGGGGAAACAGATAAAAAAAAAAAAAGCAGTCCAGTATGTGGTTAAGAGGACAGATTCTGCAGCCAGACTGCCTGGGCAATGACCTTGAATTTCAGCTCTCTCCACCCTGATTTCCTTTCCTGGAAAATGGGGGTAATAACAATACCTACCTCACGGAGCCGTCATGGAAAGTAAGTCTGCTAATTTATGGAAAGTGCTGAGAATAACGTCTGGCACACAGAAGAGTGTGGTCCGCGCCCAAAGAGACGGAGCAGGTAGTTCGGCTTAGTGATTAAACCCCAGCCTCTTGAGGCCCAGATGGGGGCTTCACTCTGACTTCTGCACTCACTGGGCCTGTGACAGCACGTGGGTGCCTAACCTTTGCACTAATTTGTCCTTGCGTGTAAATGGGGATAAGCACGCTTGTCTCACAGGTCTGTGGTAGAAGTTAAGTGAATGCTTGGCCCACGAGTAGAGTGTTAGGTCACAGGCAGGGCTCTTGGAGTTTTGAGGAAGGAGAGAGTTTACAAGTTGGAGGGTGGTGGTCAGTAATATGAGGCATGCTACTGAAGACTGACCTTGAATATGGATGAGTAAGCTTGGGTGGAGGAGGCCACCGTGGGCAGCCCTGATAGGAACAAAGGCATGGAAGGAAGGGACGTGTACGTCATGGCCGTTGAGGGGCACCAAGCATATAAGGCAAGTAGTGGAGTCTAAAGCAGGAGAATCAGGGGCGTCTGGGAGGCTCAGTCGGTTAAGCATCCGACTCTTGATTTCAGCTGAAGTCATGAGTGTAAGCCTCCTACGGGGCCATCAGTGCAGGGCCTGCTCGAGATTCTGTCTCTCCCCCTGCCCCTACCCCTACCCCGCTTGCCCCCTCTCTCAAAATAAATAAATATGCTTTAAATAAAGTAAAATAAAGCGGAAGAAGCAGGTTGGAGCCAGGTCTTGGAGTTCTGACTTAAATCATCCAACCAACATTTACTGGAGGCTATGTATGGGTATCGGCAAGTGAAGCCACAAAAGAATTTTGAGCAGATTTATGAATCACCAGAGCTATACATCAGAAGCCGGGAGTGTGGTGTAGAAGGATTTTGGAGGGGGGCAGAGTTAGGCAGCGGAGACATCCGTGGGGAGATAGAAAGAGATAGCTGGGAGGGGCTGGGCGATGGAAAGAGATCTTGAGGTCATGAGCCTACTTGTCTGGGCGAGGGGCGAGGGAGGGTGGCGGTCCTTGGGAGCCGTCGTTGAGATGCAAGGACTCTGCCTCTGGCACTTGGGGGTGCGGGAAGAGTGAGAGGTGAGGGGGCTTCAGGGTTCCTGGGTTGGAAGGAGGTAGAGGGATGAAAGGAAAGGGGAAGCAGGGAGGGGCGCGGGGTTGGACCACAGATCCCGTTGAACCCCTCAGCCTTCTTAGAAGCATCCAGGCTGTTGGAAATTCGAGACCAGAGCTTTGAGTTGGAGGCAGGGCTGCGGATGGAGACCTGGGCACACGCACCACAGGGTGTACGTGGAGAGGGAGTATTTGAAGCTTCTGGAATCAGAGGAGGTGGCCAAGGAGAAGGTGAAGAGACTTCAAAGGAGCCCACACTTGGGAGTGGAGGGAGAGGCGTGCCCACAGCCACGGCCAAGGAGCCAAGGAGCCATTAGAACAAAAAGAGACTGGATCACACAGCCAAGGGGGCAGAGCTGGGGCCTCAGAGCCAGTGAGCGTTTATTGGTGCTTGAATGCTTTATGTCATTTACTCCTGTGACCGCTGGATCTGAGAATCCTGCTGCCCTCCCCGCCCCCCACCTGCCCGGTCCATTCTGCCTCTAAAGGCTCAGGCAGGTGGTGCACTGTGTCCGTGTATTACTTGCCTTTGGTTTATTGGGGTATTTAGGGACCAGGTCTCATCAGAAACCTAGTAACACCCACATTCTTCAGGTCACAGCATCTCCCGTAAGCCAGCGTGGGATGAGGGCATTCCTGTGTTTGTCAGTCAGCTGTCCCCGTGCTGAGAGAGGGCAGCGGCGACGGATCGGTAAAATCTCGGCCTCCCGGAGCCCTCCGGGAGGGACTCACCCTGGAAGGTGGAGCGTTTTCCCACTTAAAATACACAACTCCCCGAAGGCGGAAGCGTGTCAGATGGAAATCTTTCAGAGATACGTTGTGCACCCCTCTCCCTCCCCTAAGCACAATATTTGGAAAGTGATTTAACCTTTTCCGGATGAGTCAGGATGTCGTGATTCCCCTCAGGTATTGCATTGGACTGTCACACAGTGGTTCCTTCCTGGAGGTTTGTCCCTGCCTGAAATGCTGCCTGACTGCTGCACTGTGGATTTCTTATATTAGCCTTTCCTGATTTTTCCACCTCCGCCCTTACGGGGAGCTGTCAGGGAGCAGCCCACAGCTGTGTCTCCCTCCCTCCCTCCCTCTCTCTCTCTCTCTCTCTCTCTCTCTCTCTGTCTCTCTCTCTCTCCCTCCCTCCCTCTCTCTCTTCTCTTTGTCTCTTCATTTGCGAACTTGGAAATCAGCATTCTGGGTAAGGTCCGAGAGGCTCTCCTATGAGAAAATAACAGTTTTTCAGGCATAACCGTTAAGGGTGTTCATTTTGGCCGCTCAGAACTTTTTCTTTTCGTTTGTTCTGGTCTTCATCACTGTCCTTGAGAATGAATCTGCCAGAATCTTGAGTTACTAGGCAAGACAATACCATGCATGCCCTCTGGTGGGGCAGGCAAGACCCCTGTGTGTGAAAATTGACTAAATGAGGTCACGCAATGTGGAATCACGTCTGATGCCCGTGGTCCTGGGTGCAGTTTCTGCTGTAGAGACGGCTCCAGGCTCAAGAGAGCGGTGCAGGGAGCGACTGGTGACAGAGCCCAGAGCCCAGACATGTGTTCACAAGGAAAACCTCCAGCAGCAGAGTGGCTTAGAGTGAGGGCTGCCCAGGATCGGACCTGGCTCTGCTACTTGCTGTGTGTGTAAACTTGGACGATTTACTTAATCACCTTGTTCTTCACTGCCCTACTCTGTAAAAGGGAGGTTAGAATGTTGTTGTAAGGACTAAATGAGTTACATGGAAATCCTTTACAAAGCGCCAGGCACTATTCTAAATGATCGATAAATGTTACCATGATTATTAACCCTGGTGGTCAGAGAAGGCTGTGAGGAGGAGGAGGAGGAGGAGGAAGAGGGGGAGGACTTGGTTAGATCTTGAAGGAGGACTGAGTGAGATTTGGGAAGGTGGAAAAGAAAGGAAAGGGCTTTCTCTCCAGGTTAACAGCCTGAATGAGAAGTCTAGGAGATGGGAGTGGGGGGCAGCTGAGGAGACCATGATGGTCATGCTTTGGGGGAGATAAGATCAAAACTGAAGATTATGTTTTTTTAATTTTAATTTTTTATTTTTGAGAAACAGAGAGAGACAGCGTGAGCAGGGGAGGGTCAGAGAGAGAGAAAGGGAGACACAGAATCTGAAGCAGGCTCCAGGCTCTGAGCTAGCTGTCAGCACAGAGCCCGACATGGGGCTCGAACCCACAAACCATGGGATCATGACCTGAGCCGAAGCCGGACGCTCAACTGACTGAGCCCCACAGGTGCCCCCAGAACTGTAGATTAAAGTCAGCTTCTAAAAAGCCTTGACTTCCAGCCAAGGATGTAGCCCATTGAAAATGTTGAAGGCAGACAGATCTGGGTTCAGATTTTGAGTCTGGTCCTCACCAGCCATGTGCCCCTGGACAAGTTTCTAACACCTTTTGAGCCAGAGTTTCCCCAGTCTCTACCAGAGTAGTAACAGTGTGGCCCGAGGAGGTGGCAACGGGAGGAACTGAGACAACGCACGGACAGAGCCAGGTGGCAACGGGAGGAACTGAGACAACGCACGGACTTGAAGTACTCAGCATGTGAGAAGCGTTTTTGATTACTCATTCAACAAACATAGGCATGCCTTTTTCTGAGCCAGGAACTGTGCGCGCAGCTGGAGGTAGAGATGAATGAGACATTGTCCTTGCTCTTGGATATCACACAGTGCAGTCAGGAAGCAGACATGGAAACGCAGTTGCAATGGAGATACAATAAGGGAAATAATGACACAATGTGCATATTGAAAGCTGGCACAAAAGTGAGGTGGCCAGGGGCACCTGGGTGGCTCAGTCGGTTAAGCGTCTGACTCTTGATTTCGGCTCAGGTCATGATCTCACAGTTGGTGTGTTGGAGCCCCGCGTCCCCACTGACAGCACAGAGCCTGCTTGGGATTCTCTTTCCCCTCTCTGCCCGCCCCTCAACTCCCCCTCTGTGTGTGCACACTCTCTTTCAAAGAAGCTTAAACATTTTTTAAAAAAGGGGCGCCTGGGTGGCTCAGTCAGTTAAGCATCCAGCTTCAGCTCAAGTCATGATCTCGTGGTTTGTGGATTTGAGCCCTGCTCTCTGCTGTCAGGAGGGAGCTGGCTTTAGGTTCTCATCCCCCTCTCTGCCCCTCCCCTGCTCATGTGCTCCTCCTCTCTCTCTCAAAAATAAACATTTAAAACAATTAAAAAGAGAAGAGTGGCCAAAAAAAAAAAAAAAGAGAGAGAGAGAGAGAGAGAGAGAGGTGGCTAGCCCGGTCTGCCTGGGAGGTCAGTGGGAACAAAAACAGGTATACAGACCTGGTCTTAAAACAAGAGTTGGTTGGGGCACCTGGGGGGCTCAGTCGGTTAAGTCGCCGACTTCAGCTCAGGTTATGATCTCACAGTTTGTGAGTTCAGACCCCGCGTTGGGCTCTGTGCCGTCAGCTTGGAGCCTGGAACCTGCTTCGGATTCTGTGTCTGCCTCTCTCTCTGCCCCTTCTCTGCTTGTTCTCTGTCTCAAAAATAAATAAATATTTAAAAAATTAAGGAAGCAAAACAAAACCAGAATTGGCTTTCTTAGGCAGCTGAGGGTGGCAGGAGTGGGCACAGAGAAAGGGGTTTCAAGCTGAAGGAATGGTATGGGCAGAAGTGGGGCACGTTAGGGAAATGGACCCCAGTGAGGGTGGCTGGAGGCTGGGTTGTTTGCAGGAAAGGAGGCTGGAGGGAGGCGTGGCCAGACTTTGAATGTACTTTCCTGAGAACACAGGACTTTATCCTGGAGGCACTGGGAAGCCTTGGAGGGTTTTTAAAAATGTTTATTTATTTTTGAGAGAGAGAGAACGAATGGGAGGGGCAGTGAGAGAGGGAGACAGAGAATCCAAAACAGGCTCCAGGTTCTGAACTGTTAGCACAGAGCCCGACACGGGGCTCAAACTCACAAACTGTGAGATCATGACCTGAGGTAAAGTCGGACACTTAACCAACTGAGCCACCCAGGCGCCCCAGCCTTGGAGGGTTTTAAGCAGGGTTGTGACTTGGTTGGACCACTGTGGCGGTATGTGGACTATGAACTGTAGGGAAAAGACTGGCTGTGGGGAGAGATCATTTCAGAGGCTTATTAATGTTCCGAGGAGAGGATCTGAGAAGGGTCTGGCCTTGGGGCTGTGCTGGGGGAGTGGGGGGGATGGAGGGATGGAAAACACTTCTAGGAGTCTTGTTTAGTGTTTAGGGTTTTAGAAGGTGGAAGTGTCAGGAGCCATGATGGGTATGACAACATCAGCAAGGCTGATCTCTGGGTGTCTGCCTTGGTCAGGGACAGCAGACAGGAGGAGGGGGCTCGTGGGGGGAGGGTCAGGAGGGCCATCTTAGACGCGTTGAGGGTGAGAAGCCCGTGAGACACTCAGGTGCTACCCCAAGTTCCAGAGACTAGTGAGGCTAATGTATGAGATGCAGGTTGGGGGTCACGGGCACTTGGGCACGTGGCTCACCAATGGCATCTCGAGCCTGGCAGAGTGGGGGACACGTAGTGGGCGCTCAGGAAGCGTTGGCTGAAGGCAGTGCCTTTGCCAGATGCAGGGGAACGGGCACGTTGTTGCGGGGGTGGGGACAGGCATGGCTTAGAGCTTGGACGTGGGAGAGCTGTCTGAGTCACTGCTGAGCAGACCGACGGGGATGCCAGACTGGCGTCCAGGGAAGAGCCCCAGTCTGCAAACACAGGTTTGGGAGTCCTTAAGCCACGGAAGTGAGCTCTCGCCACAGAACGTGGGCGGGTGGGGGGGGCAGGGAGGAGTGTGGAGGGCGCGGGAGTGAGCCTGGAGGGGTCTGTGATGGCAGGTGAGGGACACAGATGAATCCGCAGAAAGCAATGAGCTGCAGAGACAGAGAGGTCTCTCGGAGGCGTCTCTCGGAACCGGAGAGGGAGGAGTTGGGCCCCAGCCTGGTGTGGCCCACGATCTCGGCCGGCGGGAATGCTTTTTGAAATACCAGCCGCGTTGGAGTATCTAGTAATCATCGTGCCTCCTAGTGTGCACGGGTACTGGGGACACGCTGGCGTTGACTGACCGGGGCCTCGGCACACCGGTTCCAAAGAGATCCGAGGGTTCCCCTTTCCAGCCCAGCATCACCCCTGGCCATAAAAGCGATGTGTTGCAGTTTCTTTAAGAAAATCGTTATATACACAGCCATTGGGGGATGTAGCCAGCAGGAAAGGTGTGTGTTTGTAACCCACGTAGATATGTAAAGGCGTGTGCGTGTGTGGGGGTGGGGGGGTGTTTAGCCAATGGAGAGAGGTGGATTGACAGATGGAAAGAGAGAGAGCGGTGTTCATCCCTGGGCATGAGTCTTTAGCCAGCGGAGGGAGTGTGGGGTGTGGCGGTGGTGCATGCATCTAATATTAGGTATTAGATCACCGTGTGGGTATCGATTCTGCATTCGGCCTGTGTGTGTATATTATGGAGGTGGTGGAAGGTCTGATAAATGACCCTGTGCATCTGCTTCTGGAGGATGGCTAACCCCCTAACAACGAACCAGCAAACAGCACAATATGATGTCGGAGGGAGGAGACCGTGTGCACATGCGTGCGCTGAACATCTGTTGGCGTGTCTACCTACGTGCACAGCTTGGGGCCCACATGCACATGTGTGTGTGTGTGTGTGTGTGTGTGTGTGTGTGTGTGCTTCCCTGCTGGGTCTGTATTGTTTTAAAATTTTTAAATGTTTATTTATTTTTGAAAGAGAGAGACAGACTGTGAGCAGGGGAGGGGCAGAGAGAGAGGGAGACACAGAATTGGAAGCAGGCTCTAGACCCGAAACAGGGCTCAAACTCACGAACCGTGAGATCATGACCTGATCCGAAGTCAGATGTGTTTTTTGTGTGTTTGTTTATTTGTTTTGAGAGAGAGAGCTCGAGCAGGGGAGGGGCCGAGAGAGAGAAGGGGAGAGAGAATCCTAAGCAGGCTCTGCACTGTAGTGCTGAGCTCGAGGTGAGGCTGGAACCCAGGGAACCGTGAGATCATGACCTGAGCTGAAATCAAGAGTCGGGCGCTTAACCGATCGAGCCCCCCAGGCACCCCTGGGTCTGTGTGTCTGTAGGTGGTGCCCGTTCTCTTCTGCCTGCGGCTCTGGTAGGTGGGCCCTGAGAAATGTCTGGAGAAGGGGGGCTTGTCCCTCCCCCAGAACCAGCCAGAGCCCAGCTTGCTTGAGGAGTTAAAACCTCGTTCAAGGAACTACCTCTCCCCTCTCCCCCTTCTACTCTCTCCTGGCCCATTTGGTGAACCTCAAGGCCAGGCCCAGGCGGGCCCCTAATAGGGGAGAGCTGGCTCCCCAAAGACTGTGACGAGACTTAGGGATGGGCCCCCTGCATTAGGACTCCCTCCCTCCCCTGAAATGGCCCATCCAGCCCCAGGGGGACGTCGGCTCACCCAGCTATTTATCTTAGAACCACAGGACCAGAGCCACGGGGCCTCAGGACCGATCTGGTCCATGTCTGTCATGGAAGAGGGACCGGTAGCTCAGAGAGGTTAAGTGACCAGAGTCACACAGCCCTTTGAGGCAGAACCGTGTTTCCTGACCTTGTATGGATAACGTTTCTCCCCTGGGGGGGTGGTGGGGGGTGGTGTGTGTGTGCACAGGCTTCGAGTGTGAGTTGCCTGAGAGGTTAAATGCGGCTCTGGATCGCTAGACGCTTATGTGTGTCAGTGTGTCACTGAGTGTGAGTGTGTCTTGGGTAAGCCCTATGTGAGCGTGTCCCCATCTGTCTCTGAGACACGGTGGAATGCAGGGGAGGAGCATGCCTGGGAGAGTCAAGTCTGCCTGACTGCCGCCCCTGGTTCTGCCTCCGCTTCTCCATGTGACCTTGAGCGTTCCCTTCCCTGTCCTGGGCCTCAGTTTCCTGAAATGCAACATGAGACGTGGGTCCTCCTGGGCGGTGTGACCTTGTGTGTGAGGCACTGACTCAGGGAACAGCTCCGTCTCTGTGTTGTCCCTAGCAGAGCCTTCCAGGTTGCGTGACTTGCGTCAGGGCGAGGGGATGGGGTGGGGGTGGGGGTAGCTCAGGGACCTTGAACTCATTCCTCCCCTTTGAACCCCGTCCTTGTTACTGTCACTAACTAGCCTTCCCTTTTTTCTTTCTCTCTCTGCCTCACCCTTTTCTGACCGTCCCTGGCTTACAGAGGAGCACCCCATGGAAGGTGAGTGATGCTTTCTGGTCACTGGGGTGGCGGCTCAGTCCCTGTGGGGGCCTTTGTGAGGGCGTGTCGTTGGCCCCTCGCGGGCCCCCTCTCCTGCCCGTGTTTGGGGCCCCTTGGGGAAGGATGTATGGGTGTCCTCTTGGCTCCCTCAGCCCCGCCCCTCGCCTGTTCCCTCTTTATCCGTTTGCTGGGGAGAATCGCCAGACAGAGGGCAGCCCCTACTAGTGCCAGTCTTCAGTGCCAGGCTGCCAACTGGCATTTCTTCTTCTTTAGGGAGGAGACAGGAGCGAGGGTGAAGGGACTGGAGGGTTCTGAAGTGCCCAGAAGTGAGTGAGGAGACACCGTTTTGCCCAGTCCAGCGGAGGAGCCTGAGGAGGGCCGTGCAGCCCTGGGGGTGGTGGTGCTTGTGGACGGTCTGCTCTGGGGGCTGAAGAGCGCAGGCAGGGGTGGGGGCCCGGGTCCCCGGGGCAGCGGGTGTAGGTAGGTGGCAGCTTCTCCGCCCTGACTGACACTCGGGCCCATAGTCAGGGGCTGTCTGCTTCTTCCTTCAGCCCAGGCCAAGGGCAAGGGCAAGGGCCGGAGTGTACCTCTCTTTGGAGTCCCTCTGTCCATTCTTTCCTTGTCTTCTGTTTTGTTTGCCTTTTCTTCTCTCTCCCTGGGTTCTGTCTTCACTATTCTTTTTCACGAGGGCTCTGTCCCTAGACCTCTTTCTTTGTCTCTGTCATTCCCCAGACTCTCTCTGGGCACCTGTCATTCTTTGAACCTTCCCCTCTGGCTTTGGTTTTCTCTCTCCCTTTTCCGCCTCCTCTGGGGTGGACTGGGTCAGGGAGAGGGGACGACCACATGGGATGGTCCGGGGCGGGGCTTCGGGGGCCCTCACATGGCCACCGAGGGGAGGACGGCCAGCAAGGGGGGGCGGGAGACGGGGTCCGGTCACCAGACCTGTCCCATGGAGACAGCACGAAGCATGTGGGAGGTGGGAGGGGTACAGGAGCTCTGGGCTGAGAGCTCCCTGGGCCTGTCCCCCCCCCCCACCATGCGGGAGGAGGAGGGGGGAGCACCCAGGATGCAGGAGTCCTGGGCGAGAAAGAAGGGGAGCGCTTTCAGCTCGAGTGTGGGCCGGAATCCAGTCTTGCTTGTGGTGTCCACGGTTCGACTTGTCTCCTCCCCTTGGGCGTCTTCAGTTCCCCCGGTCCTGGCGGGCAGGCACCCACTTCTGTGTGTTGTGTGAGATCGAGTGAGAGAGCATGTGTGAGAGTGTGTGTGTGCACGTGTGTGAGAATGTGTATGTGTGTGTGCATGTTTATATGTGTGTATGTGTGTACGTGTGAGACTGTGTGTGCATGTGAGTGTGTATATGGGCACGTGATTGTGAGAGAGTTTGAATGTGAGAGTGTATATGCATGTTACATGTATGAGAGAATGTGTATGTGTGTGAACGCACATGAGTGCGTATGCACGTGCCAGTACATGTGAGACTGTGTATGTGTGTGCACATGTGTGAAAGTATATGTGTGCACGTGTAAGAGTGTGAATGAAAGTGCATGTGAGAGGGTGTATCTGTGGACACGTGTGAGCACATATGTATATGTGTGCATGTGAATATGCATGCACGTGTACATGTGTGTGCGCGCGTGCAGGTGTGAGAGTGTGTGTCTGCACTGTGTGAATGTGTATGTGTGCACATGAATGTACAGGTGTGAGTGTGTAGTGTGTGCACGTGTGTGAGTGTGTTGGTGCAGGTGTGTTAGAGAGTGTATCTGTATGCACATGTGAGAGTGTGTATGTGGAGAGTATGTGTGAGTGTGTAGGTGCAGGTGTGTTAGAGAGTGTATCTGTATGCACATGTGAGAGTGTGTATGTGGAGAGTATGTGTGAGTGTGTAGGTGCAGGTGTGTTAGAGAGTGTATCTGTATGCACGTGTAAGAGTGTGTATGTGGAGAGTGTGTGTGCACATGTGTGAGTGTTCAGGTGCAGCTGTGTGAGAGTGTGTATGTGTGTTCATGTGTGAGTGTGTATCTGTGTGCACATGTGTGAGTGTGTGTCCACAGGTGTGTTAGAGAGTGTATCTGTGTGCACGTGTGAGAGTGTGTGTATGTGTGTGCAGGTGTGTGAGCGTGTAGGTGCAGCTGTGTGAGTGTGTATGTGTGTGCATGTGTGTGAGAGTATGTATGTGAGTGCACACATGTGTGAGTGTGTACGTGCAGCTGTGAGAGTGTGTATCTGTGGGCACACGTGTTCATAGGGCTCTCCTGCTGTGTAGTGTCTGCATGCCTTCGTGCACATCTGTGCATGTGTGCTCGTGTGCACGGGCCTGTGTGTGCGTGGAGGCGTGGGCCTGTGTCATGTCCTCTGAGGCGTGGCCCCCGTCGCCGTGTGCCTCGGTAGCAGTGTCTGCATCGGCGTCTGCATCTCCGTGTCAGTGTTTACCTCTGTGTGCGTGAGAGTCTGTGTGTCTGGGTGGACGCAGCCTTCTGAGGGCTGGAGATAAGATTTAGTGCTGATGTGACTTTTACTTGCTCTTGATGTCATGTCTCCTCCGGAACAAAGGGAGAGATGGAGGGAGGAAGGGGGGGACGAGCCTGAAGGGAGAGGCTTGTGGGGAGGAAGAAGGGGGCAGAGAGATGGGAGGAAGGAGGGGGTAAGGAGAGGCAGGAAGAGGAAGTGAAGGAGGGGCAGAAAGGAGAGAACTGGGGAGGGGAGAACAACTAGACCAAAGAAGAAAGCAGGAGGGCTTTGGGGGGAGGTGACTGAGCCGGGGTGGGGGGGGACAGAAAAGGGGACAGTTCTCCTGCAAGCACGTAGGATCGGCAGGGACAAGAAGGGAAGCTGGGCTTTGGGGACGAGGCCTTGGACGCTCCTGAGCCGTATCTTGGGGCGGCGCGGTGGCCTGCTGGTTTGGAGGTGTGCTGCACGTGCCTGTGCGTGTGTGCGCACACCTGGGGTGTGGTGCATCTGTGTGTCTCTCTGTGACGTGTCTGCTTGTGTGTCTCTCAATCTTGTCCCCGTAACCAGCTTCCTTCTTTGGATGCTGGTCCTCTTGGGCTTCTGGTCGAAGAGTAAGGAGGGGACTGCGAGTGGGGACTGCAGTTTGGGGGGGCGGGGCTGGGACCTCCTCTGTGGCACAGTGCTCTGGATGCTGCAGTTCAGATCTTGGGGTCCCCTGTGGCTCCACCCTCTCTCCCCGTGCCCCAGCGCTGTGCCTCAGGCCTAGCTTTCTCCTAGGAACCCAGTCACCCTGCTCCCCAGCCCTCTTTGGGGAGACCGTTTGCCCCTCCTCCTTTGTCCCTAGCCTCTTGTAGCCGGCAGGGAAGACCCAGAAGCAGCCAGATAAAGTGCCCTAGGAAAGGACCCTTGGTAATGCCATCCATCACTGCCAGCCTTTTCTCCAGGGGTGGGAGGAGGGGCTGATGCCACAGGTGGATGTGGGGAGCGGCTTACCCAGGCAGGCTGGGCAGGAGGAAGGAGCCCGGATTTCAGACCTGGGAGACCGGGAGGTGGGTGGCTGGGGGCTAGGGCGTGGCAGGAGGCTTTAGGGAGGGCACCCTAAGGCCAGGCTGGGCTGAGCTGTGGGTAGCCCGGGCAGGGAACTGGCCTCCCCTTCACCAACATGGCTGGTGCTGTCACGCCTGAGGGAGCTGAGCAGCTGGTTGCCGTGGTGACAGAGGGAGCCTGCTGAATGCTAATGAGGCTGCCTAGGAGCTGGGCAGTGGAAGGGTCTGCAGGGGGAGAGCCGTAGCTCCCTCCCCACCCCTGCCCCTCCTCCCATGAGCAGTAGTCAAGGCCTCAGGAGACAGAGGGCCAGTCATAGGGCACCCAGCTCCTGCACCTAGATTTCCAAGGATGGGAGCCTGCAGGCAAGGTTATTTCTGCCAGGAAGGGTTGGCTGAAGGTTTAGGGCTCTGGGTGTCGCTCCTATATTTATGGGGTTTGGAAGAAGATCTGGGTAGATCTTGGGGAAAGTTTATGGGGTGAGGGGCATTCAGAGCGAGGAATACGACTCAGTCCAAATGCTTGGTCCTTCTTCCCTTCTGCAGCCACAGAGGCGGGGAGGGACCCCAGCCTTTCCCCCAAGAAAGGAGAAGAGGGCACCGTGAGCCTCGCCCACATCTGCAGGGGTCAGGCCTTTGGCCCCTGGCCGCCCCCTTCCCAGCCTCCTGGCTGCCTTTCCTCTTGGAGCACAGGCATCCTGGGCTCAGCTTCATCTCAGAGGAACTCAGAGTCTTTATCTTGATTGTACCACCCTGGCCTGGCTTTTTGTCCCTAGGGCCACCATCTCACAGCACTGGGATGGTTTCCAAGGGCTGTTCCCTCCCCACTATTTCTTGCTAGATACCTCGGATGCGGGGGCGGGGGGGGGGGCGGGGAGGCAGGGTGTCAGCCTTGCTGTGGGACCCCGTGCCGCTAGCCAGCCTCTCCGGGACAGGGAGTTCCGTGGCCGCTCTTCTCTGGGGCCTAGGATGCTGGTCCAAGAGGCCAGAGTCTTTCTCCCTAAGGTTTAGGAGGGCCCGGGTCAGGGCTGGACCAGGCTTTTTTCAAGGGACCGAAGTAACCCTGGGGAAAAAAAAAAAATCCCAGCCTGTCTTGCCCTCAGTCTTGGATATAGGGCTTCTGTCTTCCATTTTCCAAATTCAGCTTTTGGCTCATCTCAGAGAGAACCGGGCCAGAGAAAGGGGGTCTGTAGAGTCAACTTGACCTCTCACAGAGCTGGACCTCCTGCTCATGGGCCTTGGCTGTCCTCCTTGGTTCTTGCTGTCCCAGAGCACTGGCCCTAGACTCCTGGCCCTCCTTATGGAAGGAAGGATCCAAGCTCACCTCTTTGCTTCAATGTCTCCCTTTCTCCTATCTGCTTCTGCTCTAACTTTGTCCTCCCCAGCCGAGCCCCACTTTCCTTGTAGAATCCAGGAGCACAGCAATGCGTATGGAGGTTGTTGGGGGGTGGGTAGCTGGGACTTCAGAACCTGGACAGATGCCTTTCCAAAGCCCACTTTGCTGGGAGATTCCTCTTGGGCCCAAGCCCCGCCCCCTCCTCCCCAGGCTCACAGGGTTAAGGGCATGGGCTGGGGGTGGGGTCGGAGATCCCCCTTGCCCACTTAATCCCACGCTAACAGGACACTCTCTCTCTCTCCAGGTGGCTTTGATTTTTGTGTCGTGTTTTATTTTCTCCTCCATCTGAATCGTTTTTTCTCGTTGACTGTTTTTTTTTCTCTCCGCCTCCCGGAAGAAAAAAAAAAAGAAAAAAAGAAAAAGGAAAAAGCAACCCTCCCAGCCTCATGCTTCTCCTCCTTTTCCTTTTTTTTTCCGGCAAGAAGAAAAAAAAGAAACCAAATCTCCTCTCCCCCTTACAGTGACTCCCTGCCCCCACCCTCCCTCCGGTTCTGCCTGTACCCCATCACCCTCTCTGGTGCCCCCTTCTCTCTCTCTCTGTCTCCCCCCCACCTCATGCCCTCCCACCCTCTGTTTCCGGCATCGGCATCGGGGCCCCTCTCCTCAGCTTCCGGGCTGGGGGCTTTCCCCGATGTCTGTCACAAGTTAAAAAGGGTTTTTAAATTGTGGCAGCAAAAGCTTTTTTCTCCCCTCTCTCTGGCTGATTTTGATGACTCGTGTTTTCTGTTTCTTTCCCCCTTTTCTTTCTTTTTTCTTCTTTTTCTTCTTCTTCTTTTTTTTTTTTTCCTTTCTTTCTCTCCTTCCCCTTTCCAAGGTCCGGCTCACCTGACGTTAAACAGCGAAGGTATGGTTTGAAGTTCTGGATTGGATTGGATTGGATTGCCCCCAACCTGCGCCTGGATTTTCTGTTCCTCCCCCTGTTCTTCCCCGGCCTCCACCTGTCCTGCCTCCTTCCTGCCCTTCCTTCCTGCTTCCTCTGTCACGTCTTTATGTTATGTTCCTGGGGTGCTGGGGTGGGGGTGGGGGGCCGGCCCCACCCCCGTCTGTGCTCTCCCCTCCCCCGCCTTCCCTGATGCGCTCGCTCATTTCGCCCTCATCTCGCCTTGGTTTCTGACATCAAGAGATGTTTCAACTCCTGCCGTTGTCTCCAGTCACCTTTTTGCGTTTTCCTGGTAGTGTATCTTCTTTTTTCCTTCTCATGGTGGTGTTTTATTTCCTTCCACTCATTCTGATCATTCTTTCTTTTCTGTGGACCCAAACAAAAAGAGAAAAGCGTGGGCTGGAGAAAGCGGATCGTAGGCAGCCTCCCTGGCCTCACCCTGTTGCCGCCGTGGGATAGCCCCTCTATCCGCGGTGGCAGTGAGGAGGGGAGAGGCAGGGGGAGGAGGGGCAGGTGTCCCCTTGCCCACAGCCGTCCCACCGTCACCCTCACCCACATCTCTTGACCCTGTTTGACAGATGAGGACATTCAGGCCCAGAGAGATGAGGTGACTTGTTAGTGGTTACATGACCTTTAGTTGGTGGCGCCATTGGGGCTGCTTCTCTATTTTTAGCCTCCCTTCAGCCAAGTCCCTACCATCTTGAAAAAGCCCTGGCATGAAGCCAACGTGACAGCCCAGGGGTCCTGACTGCCGTCCCCACAGCATTGACCCCTCCCGGTGTCCCCGTCATTGATTCTTGAGCTCAGGTATTCCAGACCCTTTAGCACTGCTCTCCGCCCTGGGAGGCCTCACCTTCCATCTTCAGCAGGCAGGAGACACCTACAGGATGAAGACTGGGCTGTGGGGAGAGACTCAGATCTGGAATTTGGGGATGGGCTTAGGTCGGGGAGGGTAGGAGCCTGGGATTCTTACAGGGATGTGAAATTATGGCCCAAACTGTAGAGAACGAAGATGTCCCAAGGGGGTGGTCAGGACCTCGTCGGTTCACTCACATCCTTTCTTGCCTCTCAATGCCTGGCTCAGGCAGTGCTAGGAATGGTGCACCTTTGTCATAGAGAAAGACCTAGAGGACCCAGAACCCCGCATCCTCCCCTGAAAGGTCCATGGCTCAGGGGTTATGCTAGCTTCAGTTCTGGGGATATGGGATTGAAGTGGAATGAGGGCCCAGACAGGGACTTTTCAACTTCTATCTTGAGTTCCTGCCCCTCCCCCGTCCCCCCCCCCCCGAAGCCAGCCTACAGGGTCTGGCAATAGGTGTGGGTGCCTAGGAGCTGGTGCTGGGTGCACTAATCCCTTGCAGGGGTGGGGTGGAGAGTGCGAGCCAGCCTGGAACCCAGATGTGGGGACATGAGCCCGGGGGGCCTTTGGAGAGAAGGCCCGGGGGCTGATGAGCTCATGGGGGGAAGTGGGAAGCCATCCCTGAGAAAGGCCTTCCCCACGCACGTGATGAGCTCCAGCCAGGCCGAGCCTCCCTTGGTGTGCATGACCCTGCTGCTGGCATGATCTCGAGGGACAAAGAGCAAACAGAAACCGTGGCTCTGCCCCTGGGAAGCCCCATGACCTGGTCGGCAAAGAAGGGGACAGAGGTGACCTTAAGAGCACTCACTAGTGAGAGAGCCAGGCATAGACCGAAAACCAGGTTAGTCTTCAGGATGGGCAGAGGGCCCAAGAGGTCGGTGTGTGCATCCAGGTTTCCGAGGGGAGGAGCCTGTGCCAGGCTTTTGCAGGAGTTGAAGAGCGGAAGCTCCATCCCTGCAGAGAAGGTGTGAGCAAAGTTGCGGAGTGGGGAGGAGAGGCAGGGAAAGACTAGAGGTGGACAGGTCCCCAGGGCTGGCCACTTTGTGTGTTCTTGGGACGAATGAGCTCCTGACCCGGAACCGGCGGTGGACCCTCTGCCCCTCCCCGCTGTCTCCCCTCCCCCTCCTCTTGGGCAAAGGGCACGCGTTTTGGCTGCTGTGGGTCTCAGGGGTCCGTGGGGCTGACTCTGTTTGTCATCTGGCTCCTTCCCTAGAGGACCTAAAGCAAGTGGGTCCCCAGAGCAGCACCCCCTGCCCCACAGGTCCCTCCAGGCAGGACCTCTGCCCTGGAGAGGGCCCTCCATCACCTCAAGGTTGGGGTGGGACTGGCTGGGTAGTCCCCCCACCCATGCCTGACTCCCCAATTCTGCTTCTCCAGTAGGGTCCTTACTGTTCTCCGAGGGGGGGGCCGGGAGAGGAGGAGCCGGCGATGTGCACCAGCCAACGAAAGGTCAGTGACCCTATGGTCCCCAGAGAGCCCAGCCCTCACCCCTCGCAGACTAACTGCACTTCCTAGGGGTGGGGGCAGCTGAGTCAACACAGGCGTGTCCCTTTGTCCCCCATCTGAGGTCCTCGAAGACTGCTGGGCCTCCATCTCTGGCGTAAAGGACCACAGACCTCCACTTCTTCCCCAAATCCCGGCTGTCCGAATGACCTTCTTCTAGAACAGAGTTGTTTGGTTGTTCAGGTCCGTCCCTAGAAAGTACGTCTTTGTCCGGTAGAATGATGGGGAGGCAGGGCAAATCCCCTGTGGAACCCTTGAATTCTGGAAGCCTGCTAGGTGCTGCCCAGGTGGGTTCTGGTTAGGAGATGTGACATTTATCGTATGTATGGGTCACCTACGTGAGCCTTCACAACCTTCTGCCGGAAAGGCTCATTGCCCTTGGTTTACTGATGTGGAAACTGAAGGTAGCCTGTCTCAGGACTATAGGTTTTAAGGTCCTTTTTCTATACTGAGCCTTCGTCTCTTAAAAGAATCTCTTTCCTAAGCAGTTCGAGGAGCTCTGGTGGGTGCCCAGCGCTGAGACTCTCAAGTCCGGTCTGTGTCCTGTAGTCTGGGCCGTCCCGTTGGCCTGGGTTTCCACCATCCCTGCTTCTTCCCCAACTATCCAGCGTCTCTTTCAGCTGACCCTTGAAAAAGCCGCCAGGCCATCTGCCTTGGGAGTCTCCCCTGAACCCTCCACGCAAACCCAGACACGGCTCGGGGTCCTCTTTGTCTATGCGTCCCTTTGATCGCTCGCTGTCGCTTCACCTGTTTGCCTCTCCCAGCAGACTGAGCTCCCTGAGGACAGTGACAGGGTGTTTTCACTGGGACGCCCTCCCCAGTGCCTGTACGCAGCTCCTGGCACATACGTAGGCAGGTGCTGGGCAGATTTATTTTCAATGGGTGAACGCTCTCTGTTCTCAAGGGGCTCGGTGACATTCCAACAAATAACTACAAGAAAGCGTAGTCTGCAACGGGTCAGAAATGTGCAGGCTTTGTCCAGAGGAGTTAATGTATTTATCGATCTAGAGAGAGTCAGCGCGCACGCACACACACACACGGAAAGTTACACGCCAGGGTAGACGTCATTTATTAGTGGAATAGTTTACAGTTTATGAAACTTTGTTCCGTCTGTTCTCTTTCTCGGTGCAGCAGCAGCCTGCGAGGTAGGTCAGTGGTCAGCTCCTTTGTCCAGAGGAGAGAGCTTCGGCTTAGAGATTTGCCTTTTGGTCAAGGTCACCTAGCTGGTGGGAGAGGCAGCATCAGTGCCCAGGTCTTCTTTCTCACATCACACTCCCTCTCGAGGGAGCAGTACAAGATGTTACTAGGCAGTATGTGCCAAATGAGCAGAACAGACAGCTGTAGTGCTTGAGAGTGGGGAGGGGCAGAGGGGGCTGGAGACCTTCCCGGAGCCGGGCTTCGAGCTGGGCCTGGAAAGGAGGCGGCTGCTCTGTCCTCATGGCTCTTAGAAGTCCAGGACCACAGCTGGTTTCTGGCTACATTCAGCTTGACTGGGGACCCTCGTGGGGCTCCCTGGCCCCTGACCAGGGGAGGTGAACTAGTATCAGCCCTGACTCCTACTTCCTGTGCAAGGGGCTGGTGGTGGGGGGTATCCGAGCTGCAGTTGTTTCTCTAGTGCTGCTGGGAGTTGTAGTTCCCCAGGTGGTGTGTGTGGGATGGTGGGGGAGAGCGCCCCCTGGTGCCTTGGGTCTGGCTCCTCTGAGCGCCCGGGGCAGGGCAGTCCCCCTATCCTTACCCCGAGAGTCCGTCCCCCCACCCCCTGCAGCCAACATCGATCCCTTGATGTCCTCCCCACTCAGGGTCTGTCTCTGTCCTTCCCACCATCCTTGGACTGTCCTGTTCACATTTGCTCTTTTCTGTCCCTCTCCTCAAATTCTTCCCCGCTCTCTCTGGCTGCACCAAGCCTCTTTCTGCCTCTGGGCCTGTCTGGGTCTCCGGTGGCAATGGGATTCGGAGAACTCGGACTGCGGCTCCACGGCTGGCTTTGCCTCTTCTCCTAGGAGATCCGAGGCAGAGCCCAGAGGAATAAAGGGATGGCCTCGTTTCTTCATTTTGCCTTGGCAGCTGTGGTCCAGCCCCTGGCCCTCCTCTCTGGTCTCTTTTGTTCTGTCCCAATCACTTCTTCACGTGATTGCTCTATTCTTTCTTTCTGTTTGACTCTCCCTTGAATGATAGTTCCTTTGCAGCAAAGGTGAGGGACTGGGAGAGGAGGCCTGGCTTCTGGGAGGGACTAGGACATGTGGCAAAGCCAAGGTCAAACACGTTCCTTTCTCTGGTCCTCGGGCCCCCCTGGCTCTGCTGGTGCCTGGGCAGCAGGCCTGGTTGCTATGGTAACGGCCGGGCCCTGAGAAAGCCTTGGCTTCCATTCCCTAGAGGTCCCTGTCCCCCTTTCTTTGCTGGCCCTCTTCCATCCTGTCCCCTCTCAGCTTGCTCCTTGTCTTTAACCAGACTGCTCCTCTCCGTCACCTCCTGCTCCGTCCGTGCTCCGAGCCGGCTCCCATTTCCCTTCTGTCCCCAATGACCATCTTCCCCCTTCTCCGTGGCCTCCGTCTGTGTCACCCTTCTTCCCCACTTTCCCTTCCTGTCTCTGCTTGATTCTCTTTTGTTCCCTGGCCCTTCTTGCTGGAGCCTGAAGGTAGGCAGAGCGGGGTTCTGCCTGTGCCCCCACCAGCTCCGCTGCCCTGTGGCCTCAGGAAACCGGGCCTTGCCAGCTGCAGCGAGGGTTGTGCCAGGCTCTGGGGCAGCAGCTGGTGCCTTGGCATCCGGAGGCAGTGAGGATGGAGCCTCCGGGCAGCTCGCCCGGAGGGAGAGAAGTGGGGCTGTTGTGTGCTGGGGAGGGGTATCCACAGAGAGGGCGCCCGGGGAGCTGCGGCTCCCACACGTGGGGCTCACCTCCGTGGCCTGGCTCACGGGGGGGCAGGTGTCTCCTGAGGGCTGTGTGTGCACCCTGGCCTTGTGCCCTGCTCCATCCTGGACCTGGGGGTCTGTGATGAGAACCCCTGGCCTCTGTAGAGACCTTATTCGGGCCGCCCTCCCCCTCCCCCACCCTGTGAAGTGGTGGGACAAGCCACCACCGTGCCACTGTCTGCTGGGGAGTCGCTGTCCAGGTCCAGGTCCTCTGCACTGCCTTCACCGCCTGCCCCCTTCTTGTCCCGCTTTGTGTGCTCTCGCTGGTGAAGGTGTGGGGCTGGGACCCCAGCTTCCCTCCACAGGCTGTGGCGCTGTCATTTGTCACCCACTTACAGAATGCTACAAATCCCTAAGGCTCTTCTGCTCATGTTCGCTTCTGCTTGCAAAGTGCCGGTGGAGGGAGCCTGTGCGGGGTGCCGATAGGCACACGCGTACACACGCACGCATGCATGCACAAACCCTAGCCACCTGCTGGCGCTCAGGGCTCCCGCCTCGGGCCTGTCTGCACTGCTGGCATAGAATATGGCGCTGGGGATGGTAACTGGCATGATGGCCATCTGTACCAGCCCCACCCGGTGACCCACTGCTGCCTGGTGCACGTCGCTGTCACCTACATCCCTGTCCTGTGTGTCTTCCCAATGCCTCGCCCCACCCCACGGCTTCCCGTCCTCCTTTTCTTCTCCCTGTGGCCCAGGGAGGGCATGAGGCCTGAATCTGCCTCAGGGCAGTGAGAATGACCTTCACCAGACAAGAGGCAGGAGTGGGAGGTGGGCTGCACCCAGGAGGCCCTCGATGCACCCCCCCAGCCCCCAACAGGGGAGATGCTCTGGGGAGAAGTCGGGCGGAGCCCCTCTTTTCTTCCACATCCCTTTGTAAAAATGGGGAAGCGACCGATGGAGGGTGGGCCGGGGAGGAGATGGTGAGAACGTCTGCTTTGCCTGCCCTGTGGCAGCTTAATTGTCAGCTGTCAGTGTGAGAGCCACTTAGCAGCCTCCCGCTTTGGAAATGGACACGGTGGGAGTTGACAGCAAAGACGGCCGGCCGGGTGCAGAGAGGAGGGTGATCAGGCTGGGGGCGGGCGGAAGAGGGCCTGAAGCTCGAAGGCGGGGCTGCGGGGCTGCAGTCGGTGCCCAGGACATGCGCCCACCAGGCTGCCGGAAGGGCAGGGGGAGGTCTGGCGCGCCCCGGCCCACTCAGCCTCTCCCGTTTCCCCACGCCATGGCGTCCAGGCAAGGAGGAGTTTGTGGCGACCTTCAAAGGGAATGAGTTCTTCTGCTACGACCTGTCCCACAACCCGATCCAGAGCAGCACGGATGAGATCACGCTGGCCTTCCGCACCCTGCAGCGCAACGGGCTGATGCTGCACACGGGCAAGTCGGCCGACTACGTCAACCTGTCCCTCAAGTCCGGCGCCGTCTGGCTGGTCATCAACCTGGGCTCCGGAGCCTTCGAGGCCCTTGTGGAACCTGTCAATGGCAAGTTCAACGACAACGCCTGGCATGACGTCCGGGTCACCCGAAACCTGCGCCAGGTAGGGGAGCAAGGAGAAGGCCGGGGCCGAGGGCAGCCCGGCACAGGCGCGCGGGTCGGCGGGGCCGGGCCGCCGGGCGCGGTCGTGGGAAGTTCGTGGCCCGGAGCGTGGGCCAGCGGGCAGGATGCAAGCACTGGGAACTGAGATCAGAGGTCACCGAGGGCCTGCCTGAAAGAAGGGGAAGCGTCTGGCCCACACTGGTGGGGTGGCCAGGGCTCAAGGGCTGGAGGCCGGGAAGTCAGGTGACCCGGCAGGAGGGCCGTTCGGAAGGTGGACGCTGGGAGGCTGCGGCAAGGCCCTGGCCTGGCCGAGTAGCTGTGGGTGTCCTGACTCTAGGGCAGCAAGGCGCAGGTGACAGCCTGGGGGCAGTGTGTGGCCTGCCCTCGGGTGGGGCCTTACCAGGGCAGAGGCAGGGGTGCAGTCGGGCAAGGTAGAGGTGCAGCAGGTGTGAGGGGGAGCAGCACCACCTCACTCTGGGCAGCACGCCCCCTTCTCCTCTCCCTCCCCGGCTGCCCCAGCAATCCATGGCTATCTTGCCATGGCTCCCAGGCCCCTCGCGGGAGCCCAGAGGGGACCTTCAGGTCAGCCCCTTGTGGGGGGACGAGACTCTTCTCTGCGGTGTCTCCGCAGCCCCTGCTCCCAGACTGACCGCTCGGCGAGGGCATCAGTTCTGTCCTCTGCGTGGCGGCCTCGGCACCTTTTCTAAGGCCCGGGAACGCGAGGGCAGGTGAGCCATCTCTGGCCTTGGCGGTGCCCCCCGCCGCCCCCCATCCCGAGGCTTGTTTCCAGCGCTCACAAGTTCCCGCCTCAAGCAGAGCCCAAGCCAGACCCTTCTTGAGGGGGGCGCTTTGTATCTAGGTGGTGCCTGTCTCCACCTCCGGCTCCTCTCTGTTCGCTCAGGCAGGACCCCGGGGCCAGGCTCCCGCCGGTCCATTTCTCTTGGGTTCACCGCTTTCTCTCACAGCCTGGGGCACAGGCCGAGTGCCACCACGATCGTGGAACATCTCTGTCCCCGGAGGCACAGCTGCCGCTGGGTTATGCCTTCTTCTCTGTACTGCCTCGTTCTGGCTGTGCGGGCTGACTTGCTCTCCCTCCTCATCTTGGTCCTCACCGCCCTCCTCCTCCTCCTCCCCTTCCTCCCACCAAAAGGCTCCTGTCAGGATTCTGGCTGATGTCACACTTCCTACCTGTTCTCCGCCACCAGTGGGTGGTGATCTAATGGGGAATCCTTCTCATTGAGTGCTCTCCCTCCTGCTGGGAGGACTCTGGGACTAACCTTGCCTGCTGCCACCTGTCGTGGGCTCCTCCCCATGTGCCTATTCTCAGTGCCCCCTGTGCTCGGGGTGTGGAGGGGGGAGCCCTCCTCGGTGCAGTGCCTCTCTCTTCCTGTCACATCGCTCTCCGACCCCGTCAGAAGGCATTGGCACTATTATCTGAGCAAACAGTGTGTCATGCACACCTGTCATACTTGTGGAGAGGGTGAGGGAGGGGTTGCTTCTCTGCCTCTTGCAGGTTTGCCCTCCGCTGGACTGGGGCTGTCACCACTGACAAACAGTGGGGGAAAAGAGGGGAGAAAAGACTGTCCCTTCTCTCCCGGCTCTGCTCTTGAGGAGCTAGGACGGGTCTGTTCAAAGCGAGAGAGCGGAGCTGTGCACACACCCGCCGAGCCACGGGGACCTGAGACGTTCCTCCTGGGACCTCGAGAGACACCGAGAGGAGGGGGCAGTCTGCGGCTCGGGGAGGCAGGAAAGCCGCCCGGAGGGGACGAGGCCTGGGCTCGGCAGCACCGAGTGTGGACAGTGACCCGTGGTGTCCTCTTCGTGGGGCTCCCAGAGTCGAGGGCTCAGGTTGGGAACGGCTGGGAACCACTTCCCCCCGGCCTCTCGTCCGATGAGTCAGAGCGGAGTCCGGTCATGGGGACCCGAACACAGGCCTTCAGGGCCAGAGAGGGTGTCCGCTTAAAGACTGTGATGGAGAGCGCTCTCGAGGGAGGTTTCTGCGGGGATTTGTTGGGCTCCAGTCCACACCCATGAACGCGAGGTGCCGTCCTGTGTTGGCCGTTGTGACCATCAAGGGGAGGGTCGGCCTCGGGGTTGTGATCTGGATTCACTGTCCTTACTCAAGGCCGCGCCATAGGCCGAGTACTTCCTCACCCGGCCCTTCGAGCCCAGCCTGTGTTTTCTGGCTTCTAAGAAGAATTTGCTGGGTCCTGTTGCCTCCGGAGCAGGGGAAGCCCCGCAGGAGGCCCTGCGTTCTAGCCCTTGACAGGCTAGAAGGACCGCATTCCTTCCGTGTGGGGCCGGGTTGTGTTCGTTTCTTCTCTCTTTGGGGCAAGTTCCGTGAGGGCTTAACACCAGCAACTACTGAGTGCTTTTAGTTATTTTTCAAGGGGTCTTTCTGGTTTGTTCAGGCTCTGTCTTGTCGCCAGTTGGTGAGATTTGGGACACGAGGACCCAGCAGATCTATTTCATACAGACATTGAGCCACCCTTTATCTCTGGGAAAACTCCTGTTCCCTTATAAAGCCAGAGAAAGCCTCTCCCTCCACTCTTCTGAATTTTCTCAGGACTGTGTCCTCTTTTTTTTTTTTTTAAATTTAATACTTATTAATTTTGAGAGAGAGGGAGCATGGGGGAAGGGCAGAACAAAAGAGGGGACAGAGGATCCAAAGCAGGCCCCATGCTGACAGCAGACAGACCGACGCAGGGCTTGAACCCATGAACCTCAAGATCATGACCTGAGCTGAAGTCTGATGCTTAACCGACTGAGCCACCCAGGCGCCCCTGTGTCCCTTTTTAAGTAGCACTTCTCAGAAGGCACGGTCACATCTCTTTTTGTGTGTGTGTCTTACCTAATTCTCACAACAATCCTGTGGAATGACTTTTCATCCATGAGCCAACTGAGTCTCAGAAGGCTGCAGAACTTGCCCAACACTATCCAGTTAGGAAGCGGTAGAAGTCTGTCTGACTTCGAAGCCACTCCCATTTCTCTGCCTCCCAAGGAGAGCCCAGCTGCTGTAATGGGTGCAAAATGCAAAGCTCTAATTTGTGATTTGTCTTGTGGATCTGCCGTTCTTGGATGCTCCCAAATCTTGAGACCATCTGAGTGTTCTGCTTGTCTCTCTGAAAAATGGGCCCCCTCGAGCCCTGGGCAGGGCGAGTGCCCCTTCTCTGTCCCGTGCTTCTCCTGCCCAAGCTCCACAAAGAGTGCCTTCGTCCAGATTCTTGTGATTTGCATGTGTAATCCTGGTCTTGGCTTTCTTGAGAGGCCAGAGCTATGGCCAGAGTTCAGGGTGGGGAGGGAGGTAGGTTACCCCTGGATATTATGACTGACCTCTCCCTTCTATGACTTGATGACTTGATGCCTTCTTCCTTGCTCACAGGCTGTCATTCTTACGCTCCTAGACTCCAGGAGCCCTCTGAGTCTGGGAGTGGACACAAGCCTTACTTGCTAGTCTGAAGCCTCTGTCTTCCAGACCCTGGCATTTGGGAAGCCACGGGCTTATACTGTCACAGCCACCAGGAGTGGTTTCCAGTGCAAACCCCACTCTAGTTAAGTTGGCC
The DNA here is from genome assembly GCF_006229205.1 of Suricata suricatta. NCBI lineage: Eukaryota > Metazoa > Chordata > Mammalia > Carnivora > Herpestidae > Suricata > Suricata suricatta. Next base: position 7,015,171 of record NC_043710.1, read on the forward strand.
ACGATCACCTTGGTCCGGGCTCTGGCCCTGGCCCGTCTCACCTAGCTCCAACCTTGCTGTTTGTCAGGGAAAGCCAGGATAGTCTTGACATTAGTGGAAGGCCCCGGGCTTCGAACGCACGTCTCTTCCCTCTCAGTCCTGTTTCTTAATTTGCTGTTCTGTTTGTTAAAGATGAAAGTTGTCCAAGAAAGTTGAAAACTGTTCTCCGCCCCCCTAGTTTAGTCTCCACAGCCAGTCCTCATTCAGAACGAGTAGTGGTTGTACTTCCCACCCCCACCCCCACCCCATACCCCCCGCCTTTTTCTCTTAGTTGTTTGATTAGTCAGTGACACCAGACAACTCTTGCCGTTTTGGATGCTGTTGGCTTAGCTGCCCTGAAGCCGATCGTTTCTTGTCCTGACTTCTTGGCCTCACCACAGTCCTACTAGCTGGCTGTGCTAACCATCGTGTCATGGGTGAGTCCCTTGCACCGGTCACTGCACCTGATGTGAGACTCTGGCCTCCCTGTTAGGGAAACTGCTTCTGCCTCCCCAATAATTGGTATTGGCCAGTCAGCACTACTTCCAGCTGCTGGCTACTGAATCCTGTTATTTTTCTTCATATGAGGCCCTTATTGATTGTCTCTCTGAGTTAGTCCTGTGCCCACTGGTTCTAACAACGCTGTAACTACTGGATCTGTCCCTAGACAACTTCTCGAAATCTTACTCTCAGGGGCGCAGTTTAGTATTAATGGACATCACGCAAAGGTGTCCCACCATCTCTGATACTCTCGGTAAAGCTGCCCCAAGTCCCACTGACATCTCCTCCACAAAGACCAGGGTTGATTTGGAAGGTGACTGTTGCCTCTGCCTTTGGCCTCGAGAAGAGAAAATAAACTCAGAGCCACACGGGGGTGGACTCTAGAGGCTGGGACAGAAGAGGCTGGCTTACAGCTTAGGGAGGAGTACGGGGTTTTAGAGGTAGGTGGGGATGTGGGAGTTATGGATTTCCAGTGCTGGCTGTGGGGAAGAGAGGCTCAGGGGTCTTTGGGGTGTGCATGGGAGGAGACTGGGCTGCTGGGAAAGCCTTATCAATTCCAGGGACTTACAGGGGTGGTGGTGGGAGGGGGATACTTCATTCTAGGAGGGATGATTGCCCAGAGAATGAGGGTGGGGTGTTTGAAGAACCTGGGGAACTTTGGGGGAAATACAGGCTCCGAAAAATCAAATTAGGCCGGAAGGACGGGTCAGCGATGAGTGGGAGAGCGGGAGGGGAGGGAGGCGGGTTGGGATTAGGTATGCCGGGAAAGTGAGCCCTGTGCCAGCCCGAGGAGGGCAAGGTTTCCTTTTCCCTCTTCTGGTGGTGACTCTCTCTCTCTTCTTGTCTCACGGAAGAGAAACAATAAAAGAGGAGCTGCCCCCTCCCCTCCATGACTTCCGAGATCAATCTGCCTGTCCTCCATGCCCACAAAAAGCAGACCCCTGTATCCCTTCCCTCGCTCCTTGGGAACCTCTTCCCTTTGCCTTCAGATGAAATTTCCTCTCATTCTAGCCAGTCCTGTGATGATTCTTTAGGGCGTTGGCCAGTCTTCTCCCAGCCTGACAGCTGGCCCTTCACCAACCAGTTAACCCATTAACCCGAGATGCTTGCTGGTCAGCCAGTTGGCCAGTTCTCTGGAGAGCCATCTGGTTGACCAGTTAGCCAACAACCCATTGTCCATGAACCGAGTCAATAGTCCACCCCTTTCTCACACCCCTTATCCCCCTCCCCACCCACCTTCCCTTTAACTCCCTAACATTTTGGCTAAAAGGACTTACTAATACTGCATAATTGGGTCTGCTTCTTAACCCCCTGCCTTCCCTCTCTCACCCTCTGTTGGAAAACCCCGTTGCCGACTCTGTGTGTGTTACTAACACGCTTATAACCCGGGGGACCCAGGGATGGGCAGGGACAGGTGGGGTGAGGTATGAGTGAAAAACCGAACTAACCTTTCTGTCTCATTGCGGAATGTCGGCCATCTCTAAGTCTTTGCTTTCCTGGTCCAGTTCTTTTGTTGTTTTCTTCTCTACTAACCAAGGTCTTTAACTGTTCCCCTTCTCTGCAGCCGGCTCTTCCGGGAGGGGTTGGGGGGCAGAGGAATCCAGAGGAGGGGTTCGAGGGGGGCGATTGGGAAAAGAAGGGCTTTAATTTCTGTGTGTGTTTTATTTCTCCCTCCCGTTATAATTTCATTTTCTCGAAGCAAAATACTTCAGCTGAGCCTAAGGTGGGAGGGTCTGAACAACCAACCAAATATATACGGCTATATATTTTTCCTTCTTCCTTGAGTTTCACAGTTGGTCATTTTATTTTTCTTTTCTTTCCGTTCTGTTCTTTCGTTGTTGTCTTTGTTGTTGTTGTTTTTTTTTTTTTGGCCCCCCCCTCCCCCATATCTCCGGTGAAGCACGCAGGAATTGGACACGCTATGGTAAACAAACTGCATTATCTGGTAGATATCACTCTAATTGTCTTACCGTTTGGTTTGCCGTGGGTTTTTTTAGCTGTTCGATTCTCCCTCTTTTGTTTCCTTTTCCCGTTTGGTTTTGGTTATTTTGCTCTTCTGATTGTTTTTGGCGTCCTGGACAGTCTTTAGATTTGGCTTCTCTCTCTTTTGGTTTTCCTTTTTCCCTTTTCTTTCTTTCTTTTTTTTTGGTCCAAACTCAAATCCAAAAGGCAAATGGAAATCGAGGAATTTGGCCTGTCCCTACCCTGTAACCCCGACTCCTGAATTCAGATTCCTGGCTCTGGTTAGACCAGGCCCGATGCCAGGCTGCTTATTTCTGTTGCTTTATTTTGTTCCTTTACCCCCCACCCTCACCCTGCACCCTCGTTTTTTCTCTTTGATTTAGTTTCTTTCTTGGTCTCCTGAAAATCCATGGAAAACACCATCCCATGACATGCTACGCTCTGCTCACTGTCAACTCCCGGACAGGCCCCTCGAGTTGGGAGAGGGGACTGGGAGTGAGACCTCTGGGGGCAGCCAGCTGGGCATGTCCCCCAGAGGGGGGGTTGGCCTTGTGAGATGCAGAGTGGCCTGGGATCAGTCCAGAGCTCCTTCCAATCGGCAGGTCATACCAGATTGGGGGCTGTCCCATGCTGGCTGCCAGGGAAGAGGTGACATCCCCTCCCTCGCTCCTCAGCCTTGAGGGATCGTGGTTCTGTCTCCCCCCCTCCTCACATTTGCATGGCATGAATGGTCTTTTCCCGCCATGAGGGATAGCGTCCAGTCTCCCCCACCACTCTGCTGCTCTGACTAACACTGTGTGTCCCACTGTTGTCCTTCCCCTCCATTGCCCCTGACCTCTGCCCCGTGCCTGTCCTGCATGGCCTCTGACGGGGTGGTTACCTTCCCTGTAGAGGGGCTGAGAGGAGGAGGTGCAGGGTGAATCAGGCGAGTTGTTGCCAGGCTCCTCTGTTTGGGTTGGGCTCAGTCCCGGTGAGTGTCAATGTGGGTGTCTGTGTAAACGCAGCTGGTGTGTGTTGGTGTGTGGGTGCGGCTGTGTGTAAATGTTGGTGTGACATTTAGGGGGTGTTAGCGGGAGACTGGGCTGTGTGTTTGTGGGCTGCTGCTGGTGACTCCACCCGTGTAAGCGCTGGAGTGAGCCGGGGGTGGGGCCGGGACCGTGTATATGTGCGAGTCAGGGAAGGGCTCTGTGCGGAGGCGGGCTGCGGGGGCCAGCCCTGAAGTCTGGGGGCCGGGGTGGCGCGCGCAGGGAAGGAGCTGGGGGCTGGCTCTTTGCTCCTGGCCTGGCTCCGGAGCATGTGCCTGCAGGCTGTGCCGTGTGCCATCCCCCGGGATTCCCTCGTGCCTGCCCATCCTGGCTTTGCAGCGGCAGGCGGTTACTCATCGCCTATTAATAATGCAGAGTGACTGAGCGCCAGGCTGGGGACCCTGCAGATGGACGTGTCTGCTCTCGTGGGGCCCGTGCTGCTTGGAGCCGCTGCCTGGCCTTCCGCGCCTCCCAGATCCGTGTGGCTGGCTGGTTGGCGATGGGAGAGGCTGGATAGCTGGGTCTGAGTGGCTCCCCCACCTCCCCGGGAAAGTGTGAGGCTACATCTGGCCTCTCCTGATGCTTCCAGCCACCTGTGTTTCCCTGCACCCGCAGATCCACAGCAGCCCTGTCCTCCGCCCAGTCCCCGAGGTAGTGCCCACAGCCACAGCCACCCCCACCCTTCCCAACTCCATGACCCGGTCTGGCCACTCCCAGGCATCCCGGGGAGTACCATCTGGGAGTTAGGGCGCTGTAGACCTTCCTTCTGATCTCAATTCGGTTACAAATTGACCGTGTGGACCTGAGCCAAAGGTCAGTTTCCTCCACTGCCGAAGGGGCGACAACACCTGCGTTGTCAGTTTCTTGGGGTCAGTGTGAAGATCAAGGTGACGGAAGTGAAAACACTTGTACTCTGTAACGGGAATCATCATTTTATTAGTCTTTATACCACATTAACTGATTACCTCAGTGTTTCCAGGGTGAGGATGTTTTGTAAAGAAGTGATTCCTTTCCTATGGCAAACCCTGGAGAATACAGCGTCTCTGGCCCCACTGGAGATGCTATTATCATCCCTTCTTAGGAATCAGTCCCCAAAATAACTGCAAGAACCCCCAGAATGCCTCAGAAGTTGGCCTGGGGAGGAGGAGGAGGAGGAAAGATGGAGTTACATGGTTAGGTTGGTTAGGAGGCAAACAGCCTTGTCCTGTTTCAGCCTTGGCGAGGGAAGTCCCGCTAAATTCTTAGTGTTTGAAGTCCACGGGGTGAGTGTCACTGTTTGATGGTCAGAGCCGGTGGCCTCTCGGTGGCCCAAGCAGCCTCGTAAACCCTCGAACACCGGTCCCAGGGATCAGCACTTTCAGGCTAAGACTGGAGTCGGGGCCTGGGGCACCCAAAAGACGGGGTTCACCTTGTTCTTACTCCCAAGTATTCCTCAACTAGGATCCTGTTGGTTTTGACTGTATCTTACATTTGTATATGGTCTCTTTTCTTATTATTTGAGCATTTCTCCTTGGGTAGAGGGTGGATTCAGACCAAAGAAGCCAATCAGTTGAGACGTTTGGATCAGGTGTGGTCGTGATGATGGAAATTTTCTTGTTTCTTTATTATTATTATTTTTTTAATTTTGGAAGGAGAGAGAGAGGCAGAAAGAGAGAGGGGGAGAGAGAGAGAAAGAGAGAGAGAGAGAGAGAGAGAATTATAAGCAGGCCCCACGTTCAGTGTGGAGCCCAACACAAGGCTCGATCTTACCATTCCAGAATCATGACCTGAGCTGAAACCAAGAGTCGGATGCTCAACAGACTGAACTGCCCAGTTGCCCCCAAAGTTTTCTTGTAAAAATAATAATAGCTCTTTGCACATACACTGGGATCTTTGATCCTTCTAAATAGGTCTCACATTCTGAATATAATTTAAACCTGACAAATGCCCAGATTGAGATATCAGAGACTGTTCTCACTTAACAGAGGGGGAAACTGAGACCTAGAGAAAACCCAGGCTATATGGCAGTTATGGAAGGGTCCAAGGCCTTCACTTCGGCTACCTCATTTAATCTGCATGGTCAGCCTGGAACAAGTGTGGGCGATGGAGGTCACTGAACCCCTTTTACAGACGAGAAGCAGAGATTGTTCTGGAAAATGGTAAAGGATGTACAGGAATGTGAGGTTTCTGGCTTGGAGTCTTTCTATTCTAGTCCCAGGCTTCATCAAATCCAGATGGCAGGGTTTGCTGTGCGGGCATGACTACTGGCCGAGTCGTTTTCATATTTCCAACCTGATTCTCTCTTTAGCTTCACCCTGCCACATACAGATGGCAGAATTTAAACAGGTAGCAGGGATGTATGACCTCCCTCAGCCATCCTTCCCCTGTCTTCCTGCCCTGCTCCCACCCCACCCAATCCTAAGAGGAGGCCTAGGCCTTTTTCCGAAACTAGTTGTTCTTAACCACCTTTGGCTCAGAGGTCCCCTCGAGAGTTTGATGATGGCAATGGGTTAAGGAGATAATTTTGCATACAGTGTCAGTAGCTTTCAAAATCCCAGAAACCCATCTAGCCCACAAGTCAGAAACACCTGTGCTCAATCCTACTCTCCCCTGAAGCGGGGGTCAGAGACCTTGTGATCCTGGTAGGCATCCGAGAAAGGGTCCGGAGGATGCCAGAGGGTCTTTCCCTCTTCCTCAGCCTTTCTTCCTGGGTCAGGGTAGACATGGAGTGCGCCTGTGGGTCTATAGAGTCTGGCTTCACAGCCTACCAGCCTCCCTAAGAGGAGACAAGCAGAGCAGAATAGAAGTGAGGTGGGCCCGGCAGGGAGAGTTGAGACCCCGTCTTGGTCGTAGGCTGCCCCTTGTGGCCACCTCCAGCCACCCTCCGCGCTCCTGGGGCGTGGAGGGAGGCTGGGCTTCTGTGTCTTCGGTGCTCCACGTCTTCTTCTCTAGCTGGGCACAGTTCTTCCAGGGCAGAGCTGTGGCTCATTCCAGTTGGCCAGCTCAGTCCCCGCTCAGGGCCCTGCCTGTCTGGGTTGATGGGTTGGTATGGGTTGAGTGTCTGCCGTGTCTCGGGTGCTAGCCGTGGTCCTGATGACAAAAGGATGGTTGCTAGAAAATGAGCCGGTCAGGACTTGCTCCCACTGGCTCCAGCAGGATGTGGTGTGTGAGCAAGTGTGTCTGGGTCAGTGACCGTAGTGAATGGGTGGTGGGAGTGAGCGTCTGAGTCACCCTCTGGTGAGGAAGATCTGAGCCTCATGCCCCTTCCCTTTCTTTCTCAACCCATAAATGTCTCTGTCCTAGCGGTAACTCCTCTCCCCTCCTCCAATGGAAGGGAACTCCTCCTTCCTGCGCCCACAGCTCTTTTGCCTCCATCTCTGCTCTTCCCCATCTCCCCTGGCCCCGCATGCCTTCTCACCTGGGCTGCCTTTCTCTCACCTCTCTTGCTGGGCCTGGCCCCCAATCCTGGCCCTCTAACCCGCATGTGCCCTAAATGCAGAGGCTGTTCTGTCGCACGGCCCCCCTGCCCCCCTCCCCGCCGGCCCCACCCCTTCCAGAAGCTGTGCGGGGAGGGGGAGTTTGGGGGGCAGGGGCATCACGAACCCCTGGGGTGGAGGGGGACGGGGGAATTACTCCCCTGTTTCCTGCTTTTACTAACGAACCCGCCATTTTTGTGTCTGGACTTTGATTTGTCTGAGGGAACAGTCGGGTGTTACTAATCTCCGTCATCTCCCTCCTTGCCTTCCCCAGAGACTGTCCTCCATCCCCTTACTCTTGGCTTCCTTTCCACCCAGTGCCCCTCTCCCCCTTTCTCCCTCAACTTCCTCTACCCGCAGGCTGACCCCCTTCCTCCGTGCACCTCCGTATGTTACCCTGTTTCCTGCTACCCTCTTCCCCAGTCCCTGGGCCAGGGCTGCTCTAAAAAGCAGGTTGTAAATTTGAGGGACACACAGGAGGGTGTTTTTTCCCCTAAAAGGAGGCACCCCATAGCAGTGATTTGCATAAAGCTGTAGTGGGCAAGGTCAGATATATGCCTAGTCAGAAGGGGAGTTGAGGAGGGTGCCCCCAAAGGTCTAGAATGGCAGAGGCAGATGAGCTCACTGCGTGGATTGAGCCAAAGAGAGCCCAGAGGTTGGGGGTGACAGCAGCTGGTGCCCTCGCAGCTGGGGCTGGGGAGGGAGGACACAGCTTAGTGGCCTAGGACGCTGGCAGGCTGAGCTTACTGAGCGGGGCCAGGAGAGCCTTTTCCTGAGGATCTTCGGGGCTAGCAGGGCTCTCCCCCTGCACAGAAGCAGCGACATGTGACCAGAGCAGTCTCAGAAGATGGAAGCCTGTCTACTCAAGGCTCCTGAGATATTGGACTTATAGATGGGACACAGGCCGTGAAAGCCCAGTGTTTCCCTGGGTCACAAGGTGACTTGATGTTCACTTTTCATGACCGTGACATGTTCCCTGGCTTGTGCTGGGCCTAGTGTGGTTACAGGGACATGTCAGGCCGGGCACCTGCCCTTCAGGCACTGACCTTCTAACTGGGGTGACCAGACACAGGCTCAGGAACTAATTAGTGGCCCATTTCCTGGTCTCAGTGTAGCATCAGGAGTGAAGTGGAGGTGCAGGGCAGAATAGAACTGAGTTTGCCCTAAAGAGACCCTTCACCTACCACCCCTCCCTGTCTTATCCCGTCCCTTCATCCCAGCCCCCTTCTGCCCTTTCCCCAGACCCCTTCTGCCCATTCTAATCTTGTCTGCATGTTTTTGTGACTAATACTTTGACCCCTCCCTTTCCCACCCAGATCCCTGCTTCCCAGCCTTGGGTGGGTGGAGGGAAGAAGAAATAAACAATTGTGACCAGCCCTCCCCTCAAAACAAGACCTAAAAGCTTTCAAACTGCCCCCTCCCACAAAGACACCACCTTACCTCCTGTCCTTGAACCTGGTACCCCCAGCACAAGGTTTGATGGCTCCCAGGATGGGGAACCACTCACTGTGAGGCCCTAGCCCGGCACGAGGGGGACTCGAGAGCCCTGTGGGGGGAGCTCCCCGTGCCTCATGCTGCCCATGTTCTTTAGGAATTCCTAACGTCTTCCTCCCACCCCCGTGACAATGGAACCCTGGAGACCAGTCTCGGAAAGATGGCTGGTGGCATGTGCGTATGGACTGGTGTGGGTGGGGACATCCCAGGATGTGACTGGAAGGCCCCAATCTCCAGACTTTGCCTGAAAAGGGGATGCTAACGCATGTTTGGGGACTGGGAGGTGGGAGTGAGCTGTGGTCTGTTGGAAGCACAAAGTTGAGTTCACTGTGAGCCAGCTTCCTGAAGCTTCCTGCAGGAGCCTGCCTGCCTTTTGCAGGGGAATGTCCTGAGCCACAGCCTTCCTAGAGTGAGTGCTCGTGGTCCTGGAGCCCTTGGCTCTTCCCCTACAACCTTGTTGGGTCTGTGGAGCCCCTGTGGGCTGCTCCTATGACTAAACTTTTCGGGGACCAAGTGGGCATTTGGGGAGTGGGTAGACAGTTTCCTGCATTTGTCACTGCTCCCCAAGGTCACTTCTGCCTTCGCCAGGCCCTTGCTGAGCCCCTTTCACCTCTTTGTAACACTGAGTTACTCCTTTATCCTTACCCATGTTGCCTTCTTACCTGACTTTTCAGCCCAGGGTTAGGGTATCATGAAGTTAGCTCCATTACCCTCCTTTCCCTAACCTGGCTCTGAGTAACGATGGTGATGTTAGTAGGGAAGACAATGAAGAAAAGAGGGCAGGTTGGTGAACAAGTAAAGGGCTACCCTCTCCCTGGGAGACGAGAGAGCCACCGGTCTACAGAGGGACCTGGGGAGTAAAGAGACAGACTCAGGAAGAGGACATGGATCGGTGGGAGCCCTTGATGTTAGGGTGGTGGTGGTGGTGGTGGTAGTAATAAGCCCCGAAGGGCGAAGGGCGCTATGCAATCCTCAGGAAGTTCCAACTGTCCCTAGTAGTATCTGAGCTCGCATTCCACATGCCCTTACCATCTCCCATTTTCCTGCTGGGCTAAGACTGAAAAGACTCTTCAGTGCTCTGAAGGGCTGCAGGTGAGCCAAAGCCACCAAGATCCAAGGCGAATGGGTGTTCTCTACCTCCTTAATGAAAAACGCTCTGAAATCACATGAGGATCCAGAGAGCACCTTGAGGAGGGAAGTGAGGATGCCGTTTGTATCCCCCTCCAGAATGGGGCCTTGTCCTGAGGTACCCACTCCTGTTTGGAGCCATTTCCAGGAACTGCTTCTTGATGTTCTTCATGGTGAGCCCTCCAAGTCCCCTCCAGGCCTCTGCCTGCGGAGCTGGGGGCCGTGGGGCCGGCCTTAGCCCACCCTGAAACCATCAAATCTTGTGCTGCCTCCTTTCCCGCCTTCCCTCTTTCCCCCCACTGTTCCTCCTCCAAGACAAGCAGACATAAAAATGGGGGTCCCCCTCCCCCGCAGCCCCCTGGCCCCTCCCTTGCCCAGCCTGTGGCTTTTCCCAGGGAGTTGATGCCGGCTGTCTCCTTGTCTCTCCCCCTCCCTCCCTGGGCTGGGCAGGTGACCATCTCGGTGGACGGGATCCTGACCACCACAGGCTACACGCAGGAGGATTACACCATGCTGGGCTCTGATGACTTCTTCTACATTGGGGGCAGTCCCAACACAGCTGACCTGCCGGGCTCGCCCGTCAGCAACAACTTCATGGGCTGCCTGAAGGACGTGAGTAGGGCTAGGAAGGGTCTGCGGTCAGCCGGGAAGCCCTTTGGTCCCTGTCTTCAGCATGATTTAGTCTGACCTGGCCAGCCGCCTGGTTCCTCTGTTCCTTCCAAGGTGGTGGGAGACCTCCCCGCTTCAAAACCTGAGCCCTACTGACTCCATCGAGAAGCTTCTCCTCCCTCATTTCCTTGAGCCTCTGAATCCCCCAGCCTCTCAGAGGACCCTCGAGGGAAGCTGCAGTACAGAGGAGACAATGTTGGGTGTGAACACTAAAGACCTGTGTTTGGTCCTGGCTCACACATTCACCAGCTCTGTGACCTTGGCCAAGTCCCTTGACCTAATTCTTAGTGTCTTCATCTGTAAAGTGGGTGGTCAGTACCTCCTCCTTCAGGTGGGTGTGAAGAGCAGATGAGAGTGTAAAGAAAAACACTTGGCCAATTGGAAAATGCCGACCAGATGGTAGCAGCGAGTGTGTCTTGCCCTTATTATGAACTGCAATTCCGCAGCCACTGAGGGCTGTCCCGCCAGTGCTGGGCCGGAAGCCGGAAGATAAGTGGGGCGAGGGAGGTGCTCGTTCACAGCCTCTGTGCAGGAAGTTCTAGAACAGAGGCCCAAATCGGTGATCTGGTGGCACTGAGCAGGGACCGTCTCCACCCTCCCTCCACCATGGGGCAGCTGCTGCTGCTGGGCACTCCAGGCCCTGAGCCGCTTTTGCGTCTTCATCCCTGACCCCACCTCTCCCCGCAGGTGGTCTATAAGAATAATGACTTCAAGCTGGAACTGTCTCGCCTGGCCAAGGAAGGGGACCCCAAGATGAAGCTGCAGGGGGACCTGTCATTCCGCTGTGAGGATGTGGCTGCCCTGGACCCTGTGACCTTTGAGAGTCCCGAGGCTTTTGTGGCGCTGCCCCGTTGGAGTGCCAAACGCACCGGCTCCATCTCCCTAGACTTCCGTACCACGGAGCCCAACGGGCTGCTGCTCTTCAGCCAGGGCCGGCGGGCTGGGGCCGGGGCCAGCAGCCACAGCTCTGCCCAGCGGGCCGACTACTTTGCCATGGAGCTGCTGGATGGCTACCTCTACCTGCTGCTGGACATGGGCTCTGGGGGCATCAAGCTGCGGGCATCAAGCCGCAAGGTCAACGATGGCGAGTGGTGCCACGTGGACTTCCAGAGGGACGGGCGCAAAGGTCAGGAGGCCTCTGGTTCCTTCCGCTCTCCTCCTGGCCACTCCCCGCCCCTGCCTCGACATTCCTTCCAGGTCCCTTCCGCTGGCATCCTTCCCCTTCCTCTGGCCCTGTCAGTCCCTTCGCTGTCCCTCCTGTCATGGTGCATTGACGGAAAGAGCATAGCGTTTGAAGTCAGCAGCCCTGGGTTCACACCTCAGCTTTCTCACTTACTCTGTCTGTGCCCGTAGGCCCTTTATTCAGCCCCTTGGCTCCCTCGTTTTATCATCTATAAAAGGAACCATTACACTGGGGGTCCTTAAATGAAGGAAATAAGAGCATACCTGTAAAAGCGTTAGCACAGGCCTAACACAGAACAGATATACCATTCTTCTTTAAAAAGAAAAAATCTTCCCAACCATGCCTCTCTTCCAGCTACATCCATTCAATGTTCTTTAATTAACTTACTCAACTAATACCAAGTACCTACCGAGCGCCAGGTGCTGTCCAAGGTGCTGATGGGGATGGTGGTGGATTCAACAGTCTCTGCGGTCATAGAGCGCATGCTCTGGTGGGGGGACACAGATGCTAAACGACCCGACACTCCCACCTGGTGAGGTTTCTAGCACAATAAAGCAGCAGGGCATAGAGTGCTCGGACCAGGCAGGTGCTGTTCCTAAAGCCTTGTGTTTTTTCCTGCCACCCTTTCCTCCACTCTTCCCTTTCAGTCTTCTTTTCCCATCCTCTTGTTCCTGCCCAGTTCTCTCTTTACTCTTTTCCATCTTGTTGACCATGAGAGAACGAGTCAATGTCAAGGAGAGCTGACACATTATCCAGTTTAAGCACTTATGAACAGCAGCTAAATTGTTGTGCTCTCCAGTTGTCACCACACCAGACCCTTGAGACTGGGTGGAGGGACGGTCTCCGCCCAGGAACGCTAAGGCTCCTGGAGGCATCAGCCTTTCATGGTTGGCTGTTTCTTCCTTTCTCTTCCCCAGAGACATGTCACTTTTCCCGGGCTTTACAGAACATGGGTTCTTCCCTCGGTTTTGTCTCATAATGGTACCTGGGGGTCTTCACAGAATACTTGCTGTCTCCCAGGGTTTCCACACAGGTGATTAGTAACTCTCTACATCGGAAGTCTGTCCGGACCTTGCAGAGAACCCCTCTCTCCCTTCATGAGGGGGTCTCCTTAGCCTCCCACAGATCTCCAGAGCCCACACACCAGGTCTGGCTGGTCCCTGGGTCACTTTGACCAGCTCTGGCCCTCTCTGATGTCCCACATTCATTTATGCACCTAAGCCCAGACTTGGGGAAGTCATCCCCTCAAAGCTCTCCTTGACCTTTTCCCTGTTTGTTTTTTAATTGTGTTAAATTGCACATAAACTAAAATGTACCATTTTAACCAACCATTTTTAAAGTGCATAGTTCAGTGGCATTAAGGACATTCGCACTGTTGTACAACCTCACCACCATCCACCTCCAGAGCATTTTCGTCGTCCCAAACTGAAACTCTGTCCCCAAAAAACACTAACTCCCTAGTCCCACTCCCCCCAGCCCCTGGCACCCACTATCTTACTTTCTGTTCCTGACTAGGGACCTCCTTACATGGAATCCTACAATAATTGTCCTTTTGTGTCTGGCTCATCCCACTTAGCATGGTTTCCGGCTCATCCGTGTTGTAGCACTTGTCATTACGTCCTTCCTTTTCGTGGCCGAACACTATTCCATTATGTGTGTATCCCACATTTTGTTTGTTCATTTATCGATCGATGTCCCATTTCCGTGTTTTGGAGCAAGGCTCTTGGAGCAAGACTTATACTCGCTTTAATTTACTCTTGCCAACTTTCCATTATACGCTTCTTTCCCACCTCTTCCTTGCCCTGTCTCTTCCTTCTCCCACATTTGGTTCATTTACTGAGGCTCTCAGTGAGCAACATCCCTGTCCAGGAAGCCCTGCAGCTGGTGGGTAGAGCAGGCATCTGTGGAATCTGCTACAAATAGAGATGTGGGTGATTGGAGGGCCAGACTTGGGGAGGGGGAGCTGGTGGAGGAGTGGGTCGTAGTTGCCAGACCCCGGAGCATCTGACACCTTGTTGGGGGAAAACAAGCAAGGGCCATGTTGAACCTGACCCAGGGGACTGGCTTCTCTGATTCTGGAAAGGTTTTTGGCAGAGGAGAACATGCTTCAGATAGAGTCCCGTCTTCAGAGGGGTTCTAATTCTGCTGCCTTAGTTTGACACCCCCTGTGCCTAACGTAGACCAAATCCTCCTTACCTCTTTTTAACCTCATGGAGACAGGCAGACTTTATTTATTTATTTACTTATTTATTTATTTATTTATAAGAATTCTTCTTGAGAAAAGAAAGAGGAAAAAATTATAAATAGAATACTTTCTAAGGTATAGGCTTCTTAAGAACTCAGGAGAGGGTTTTTATTTTTTAATGGTTTTTTTTTTGAGAGAGAGACAGCATGAGCATGGGAAGGTCAGAGACAGGGAGAGAGAGAGAGAGAGAGAGAGAGGGAGACACATAATCTGAAGACAGGCTCCAGGCTCTGAGCTGTCAGCACAGAGCCTGATGCGGGGCTCGAACCCAACAGTGAGATCATGACCTGAGTCAAAGCTGGACGCTCAACCAACTGAGCCACCCAGGCACCCCAAAGGTTTTAAAGCTCCCACTAGATCCCAAGTTTTTTTTTTTTAATGTTTATTTTTGTGAGGCAGAGGCAGAGCATGAGCGTCCTCTGAGGACTCGCTCAGGGGCAGAAGGGGGAGGTCCGGACAGAGGCCCACTGCACGCTGCGGCTGGGCTGGGGCTGGCTCATCTGAGTTCCTGAACTCAGAATCTTTGCCAAGTAGTATCCGTGGCAGTGAGTAAGGCTGAGCTTCTGGCCCGGGGCTGCTGCAGGGCGTCGGTTGGGGCGGGGAGGGCTGGAGGTCAGGGATCCCTTCCTGGCCCTACGGTGACTCTTGATCCTGCCATCCTCACTGAGGCCCGCTCTCCCTTGGTCCCTAGGCTCCATCTCGGTGAACAGCCGCAGCACGCCATTCTTGGCCACTGGGGAGAGTGAGATTCTGGACCTGGAGAGCGAGCTGTACCTGGGCGGTCTCCCTGAGGGGGGGCGGGTGGACCTTCCCCTGCCCCCGGAGGTGTGGACGGCGGCGCTCCGGGCTGGCTACGTGGGCTGCGTGCGGGACCTCTTCATAGACGGACGCAGCCGAGACCTTCGGGGCCTGGCCGAAGCTCAGGGGGCCGTGGGCATCGCCCCCTTCTGTTCCCGGGAGACCCTGAAGCAGTGTGCGTCTGCGCCCTGCCGCAACGGGGGCGTCTGTCGAGAGGGCTGGAACCGCTTCGTCTGTGACTGCATTGGGACCGGCTTTCTGGGGCGGGTCTGTGAGCGAGGTGAGGCTGCTCTCTTTCCAGGTGTCCCCGCTGCCCCCCACGTGCCCCTTCCTCCTCAGGATGCCCCTCGTAGGCCAGCCCTGGGTCTGTCCTCCTCATAACGATCCTCTCGGTCTTCTCTCTCTCTCCACTGGCCTTCGGCCCTACCCCGATTCCCTCTTCCCTTGTCCCTGGGGCAGAGGCCACGGTCCTGAGCTACGATGGCTCCATGTACATGAAGATCATGCTGCCGAATGCCATGCACACGGAGGCGGAGGATGTGTCTCTGCGCTTCATGTCCCAGCGGGCCTACGGGCTAATGATGGCCACCACCTCCAGGGAGTCAGCTGACACCCTGCGCCTCGAGCTGGACGGGGGCCAGATGAAGCTCACTGTCAACCTCGGTAACCACCCTGCCCTGTGCTCTGGCCCCTCCCTGCCCCTGCCCCTGCGCACATCCCCTCTGTCTGGAGAAGCTGGTGGTGGCCCCTCCAAGAGTGGGAGGTGGGGAGGTGCCGGCCCGGGGCCAGAGCCCCCGAGAGCTTCGTCCCCAGCAAGGACGCACAGTGTAGGGGAGCTCCGTGCTTCGTGTATGGGGGACGCCCCGAGTGTGGCCGTGCCATCTGCCCAAGTGTGTCTGGGTGTGACGATTGCCCTCCCGGGGCACTCATCTGGGTTTGGCGGTGTCTGTCCGGCACACACACATCACAGCACAACTCATTCTTGGTTGTCAGCTCATCCATGTACTCATTCACTGGGTCATTTGTTTGGGAAGGACTCGAAGGTGCCTCGCAGGTGCTGAGCCTGGGCCCAGCACAGCACCGATCTGGAGGCAAGGAGCGCCTGGCCGTGTGCGCAGCCACTCCCACGGGCTCTGAGTTTGAAGGGCCGAGTTTGTCTGTGTGCTCAGGCATGCGCAGGTGACGCTGGTGATGCCTCGGGACAGACCTTCCCTCGTCTGCTTTTGTTTTTTGAGTCCCATGGCTGCCCCATGAAGCCACAGGGTCACCTGATGGGCTGTGCTAGGCCTGTGTCATAGACTGTGAAATTCACACACTGACTCATCCCATGTCGCAAAGCCAACAATGATTGGGGTCGGAGCCCAAACTCAAAGCCTGGTCATGTGCCCTAAGGTTCAGTGTCTTCCCATTGCCTCTAACAAAGCTGGGGGGTGGAGGGTATCAGGGTCCCTCGCCGTCTCTGCCCCTGCCCAGATCGGCCTGAGGCTCCACTTTTCAGGGAGTCCCCGGGGTGTCTGCGGGGGTGAGGGTGGGCACTATCCGGCCAGTTGGGGCAAAAAACCCACCAAAACCAAAAGTCAAAAAACATAGCAGGTGCACTCATTCAGCTCATGTTTACGGGACACGTTGTAAGTGCCACTGTTTTGTGAACCTGGGTTACAATAGTAACTAAGACAAGGGGTCCACTGTCAGTCAGGGGAAGATTGGAAGTTGGAGGTTCTCTGCCATCCAGGCTGGACTCCCAACTGTCCATTTCAAACTAGCCTCTCTAAACGCATGGGCCTATAGCCCCTAACAGCCTGCCGTGTAGACAGGTGCGGGCCAGGAACGTCTCTTGTCATGTCCTCAACTGGAGAGAACACAGAGGATTTCTGGATATCTGGATTTCACCCTAACTTTGGTCTCTAGGCCATTTGTGAGACAGGTGGTTGCCTTTGGGGACCCAGTACATTTTTAATAAATATATACTGCCTTTCCTTTTCCCCTTTAGGCCACTTGGCCTTTGTACCCATTGGACAAGGATTTGCCGAGCAAGGCGGGGGTGGAGGGTGTGCAGGCAGCAAGGGCCTCAGACTTGGGGAACTTAAGAAGCTCAGCTTCTGACCACTGTCACAGCCCCCAGAGCGGGTGATGGGTGACAGCGCTGCAGGGGGAAGGGGGAAGGGAGACATGCTTTGGCCAGCGTTCCATAGTCTGTACCACGTCTTCTAGCACCTCTGAAATGGTCACAGGAAGAAGGCATGAGCCCAGGACCACATGAGTGGCCCTGGGGTTCTCAGACTGCCCTGGTCTGTGTACCCAGACCTGGCATGAGCCACTCCTTCGCCTGGGAGGTGTGTCCTCTGGGCAGTAAGCACATGGCTCTGTGTGTTCAGTTGTGATGCCACAGGGAAAACCTCTGGCCTTTGGTCTGCAGAGAAGGCAGATGCCTCTTCCTTTCTTGGACTATCTTAGGTGCTTGGGGAAGAAACTTGGGTTCCTTTATATTGGACAGGAGGTGGTGTCCTTGGCCAGGAACGTGTTCTCTGGTGGATCCTCAGGACTTTCACCCTTAGGATTTACCCTCTCCTTCCCATTGGAGTACTTTTCTGTTTGTGCCTCATGCATACTTAGAGGTCAGAGAACCGGGTGGCCCTCAAGATGCCAGTGGCACTCACCTTTCATTGCCCCTCATCCCTGGCTATTCTGGGTCCCACACACAGAGATGCCATCTCTAACATGGCCCATGACAAGCTTCATGCTTGGTGCAGATGCATCTGTCCGCCATGCTGAGTGATGTGTGTACAGGGAGGTGAGTGGTTGCTGAGTGATCTGCACCCAGCCATTCAGCCTCAGGCTCCGATGGGAAGAGCACTGGGCCTGGGGCCAGGAGATCTGGGTTTTGGGCCTGGTCTCTTGGACTGCTGGATAAGTCATTTCCCTCTTCTGAGCCTCCGTTCTATCTGTAGAACGAGGCTAAGGATCCTCACTCTGCTTACGTTCTGTGGTAGTTTTCAGGCTCCGATGGAATAATGGGAGTGAAGACATATAGACGCAAGACACACTTGTAGAGACTCACCCAGCCTTCCTGAAAGAAAGTCTTACAGGAGTAGAGACCCAAGCTTATAACCAGGCCTGGGGGCTTGCTTCCAACACTGCATGACCTGGTCTGGCTCCCACTTCTCCATCCTGCTTGCTACTGGGGCCTGTGGGGCCTCACTGGCAGAGAACGACACCAAGGCTCTGATCCTGGGCTGGATTCGCTCCTGGGGGCAGAGAGAAGCCTCACAAGGCTTGGTCTCTGGCATCAAAGTCTCATCGGGCATCTGTGCAACCCATCAGATGCCCAGTGGAATGACACAGACGTGGTGCTGGGTCCTAAAGAGGAAACCAAGGCTGCCAGTGCCCACTTGGAGGGACAGCTGGGAGGAGGCACCCCATGCCAGCCTAAGAAGGCAGGTATTTGCCAGGCCAGAAAAGGCCAACAAAGAGCTGCTGCCTCCCTCTAGGCAGAGGACGCTAGACAAACTGGATTGTGTCTCCTGTCCTGTCCTCGGCCTCCGCCATGCCTGCAGACACCAAGCAAGTGCCCTGAGGTCTGCTGTCTGTGGCCCCTGAGCAGGGTGATTGATTTTTGTTCCCGGAGAATGTTAGAGTCCCCGGGATTCTTTACCCTGTTCCAGTGTGACCTGTGCTCCTGGTCCTTTTGCCCTTGGTATGGCCTCTTGGGCCATTGCCCAGCCTCATCTGTCCCTTGTCCCAGGTCAGCTGTCAGTGAGGCTAACACAAAGGGCCTACTGTAACTGACAAATCTCCAAGCTGGAGGAACCCTTAAAAGCTTTCTCCTCCGGCCAGCTCCACCCCTGTGCCGCATGTGAATTACCTGTTAGTTCCTCCGTCTCTGCTCAGATGCCGTTCATGTCAGGACCCCACCCCCCCACCCCCACCTCTTATGGGGATTCTAATCATTGGGGCATTCTTCCTTAGTGTCAGTTGCCCCTTCTGCAATTCCCACTTGTGGACCTAGTCCTGCCCTCTCAGGCCGTCCAGAGTAAGCCTAACTGTCTTTCCTGTAAGCCAGGCTGAATACACGTTATGTTCCCAGACCTGTCAATCCCTGAGGCCATGGAAGGGCATTTTGTTCCCACCTGGGGCTCTCAGTAGTTCTTGAGCACCTTCCATAGGCTGGGCAGCTGGGGAGATTGCTCTGAACAAGAACTGCATACTGTCACTCTGCGATGTCACTTCTGAGATGAGCCTCTGGCCCGTGGGGTCCTGAGGCTCCTTGCAGCGGGAGACTTGGACCCACCATCTCCAATCCGTGGGGTCTGGATGGGGCAGGGGATCAGGTGGGGGTTTGGGATGGGAAGCCTGGGTTCTTTACCCTGGGTTCCTTAACATGCAGGTGACCTTTCCCCACCTGTTTCCCTGCACACTCATACCTGGTCTCTGTGTTCAGCCATGACTTTGGTGAGTCTGTGCAGACCCGTCACTTCTGTTCACTTCCTGTGCAGATCTCTAGCTAATGCTGCCTGAGCTCTGGGCTCTGGGCGGATGTGTGCACGGAGGTTGGTGCTCCCAATCACTCCCACTTTCCGCTTGCCTCCGGGATGGTGCTGGCTCCCTGCTGGGGTGCCGGTCCTCACGGGGTGTCGGCTCTCCTCAGACCCTATTGCAGTGGGGCTGCTGAGGGTGGAGTCACTGCACGGGGCCGGGGTCGGGGGGACTTGGAGCTGACACCTCTTCTCTGGACAGATGGATGCCCCCCATTCCTGGCACCCCGCTACTAGGGAAGGGAAGAACTGAGCTTTTCCCAACAGGGGATCGGCCTGTTCTTCCAGCCCCTTTTTTCTTTTTTGGACCCTTCATTGGTGAAGACTCTGCTGGCCCAAAGAGAGCCCCCGTGACCTGACTCCTGGCCTGGCACCCTCCCACCCTGACATTCTCTCCTCCCACGCCCCATCTAGCTGCTTCTTCCCTCTGCTCCCCCTTCCTTCCTCTTTTCTCTGTGCACACTCTTGACCTCCTTCCTCTCACTGTACCTTCTGACTTCCCCTTGAACCTACTCGGGTGCCTTCCTCTGCTGCTGCTTCCTTCCTTTGGTGCCAGGCTGTGGCTCAGGGTCCCGGCTGCTCCCCCCACTCTTCTGCTGCGGTTGACGACGCGTGTGGAGCTCAGCCGTACTGCCCGAGGGGCCCGTGCCCCCAGAGCCACAGGGGAGTCTGTTTACCACCGCTGCAGGAACCTTGAGGGGCCCAAGGGATGCCAGATGCCCCCACCCGCCTTTGTGTCCTGGACATAGGGGTGCAACCAGACCCTGTTCTGGGAGGAGTCATGGGATGCCGGGATATTGCCCGAGAGACAAGGGGCCAGCCCACTGACCGCCTCTTTCTTGCTCTCAACTCACAAGGCGAAAGGCTGAAACTTGGAGAAAATAGATGTGCCCATAGCCACGTGGTGAGATCAGGGTCCAGTCCCTCTGGCTCCAGGTGCAGGACCTTCTGCAGCCCTAGGCCATCTGGGTCTGGCGGCCTGGTGCAGGTGTCCCGAGGGCCCTAGGCCCCAACTTCATAGGACCCTAGTGCTCTGTTCCCCTTGCAAGGCTGGCCAACTAACACGTTGTGGGTCGTGTGTCCCATCAGAGGGCTGTCCCAAGGCTCCGGGGCCCTGGGCTACAGTTCTGTGTAGACAGTGTGATTTCTGACCATGTGGGGCCCCCTGACCCTGGGGTCATAGGACAGCCATGCTGGGGCTAGGGCGGAAGTCTTTGCCTGTGGTGCCTGCTTGCCCCTGACTTGCTGATTGTCCTCTGAAGTCCTACCTCGGGGGACTCAGTATCCTCATCTGTGGGGGCTTGGCCCCTGCCTAAGAAAGCAGATCGATTCCAGTTCCTTTTCAGGGTAAAGGATCACTTTGTTCCCCAGCGGCAGCCTGGCATCCTCCAAGTCAGGAAGGGTAGAAGGAAGGTTCCTGTAGGGTGGTGCTGGCCCCCTGGGGTGCTGGGAGATGCATGGCCGCGGGAAGGGAGCCCTGGGGCAGACCCCTCCGTTTAGCTCAGAGCCCAGGCGCGCATGGGGAGTGACGTGTCACAACTTGGGCTCTGAGCAGGGAGTCGTCCCAGAGCAGGGGATGGAGGGAATCTGGCCCTCCCCACCCATCTCCTTCCAAGAGATGTGGAGATGTGGGGTTGGCCAAGCCCTCGGCCCCGCAAAGATCCCCTGTACGACTGGGGTTCCCAAGGTGCCCATCTCCCTCAGGCACGAGAGGCCTGGGCCCCTCTGAAAAGGGAGAGGCAGGCCCTCTTCCGGTCACCTGATTGTCCTGCCTCCCAGCTCTGGGGAGGGTTGGAGCCCTCTTGGGGCAGGAGGGACAGGGGTCCAACCGAGGAAGGGGAGAGGGCACCTGGGCACGCGTGGTCCCCAGAAAGTGGTCCCGGGGGGGAACCCCCGCCTGCAGACACCCCTCCCTGTGAAGGATGTAAAAAAAAAAAAACTTGTTCTGCCTTTTTGTCTCCCCTCCCCCTCTGCCCGCCCCACGGCCCCCCCAGACTGCCTGCGCGTCGGCTGCGCACCCAGTAAGTGGCTTCCCTCTTCTTCTGCCAAGCCCCCAGGGGCCTGGGATGCTGGACACTGGGATCTGGGGGCGGGGGTAGTGGGGGGAAGAGAACCTTCCTCACTGGCTTGCGTGGGGGTTGGGCAGTGGATGGGGGGAGGGGAGCAGGCATGAGGGTGCGTGGGGATGGTGTGGCTATGGAGGGCAGAACAGGCCAAACCGAGGGGGACCAGGAGGCGCTGGTGGAGGGCCCTGGGTCGGCATGCTCACTGGGTCTGAGGAAAGGAAGGCCAGGGAGCCTTGTCATCTCCAGTCCTCGGGAAGGTGGGGCGAAGACTTGGGTGCACCTGCAGCGGGAGGGCCCACCACCCTATGGCCAGAAGAAGCCGAGAGGAGCCGGGATATTCCACTGCATCTCCAGAGGTGGCCACAAGGGGGAGGGCGAGGCACGCAGGAGAGAGCAGGGTAGGGAGCAGGGTCCAGGGTTCAAAGTTCAGCCCTCCACAGCTCCAGTGTTGGGTGGGGGCTGAGTTTCTGTCACATCGGGGTGCATTAAAGAAGGGACAGTGAGTCTCTCAATGGCGGGTTGAGAAGGAGAGCAGGTGGGGGGCGTTTCCGAGCATCCCAGTGTGCTGGGCTCAGTGCTCTGTCTCCGAGAGGGTTTCTGCACGGTGTACCCTGATGTCACGGAAGAGAGCATGGGGACACCAGAGACATGGGCCAAGGGGGCTGTGTGTGCTCAGCGTGTCTCTGTGTGTGTGGTTGCCTGTGTGCACATGCACGTTGAGCCCTGGCCCCCACTGGCGGGAGCCCCGGGAACGCAGCAAAGTTTAGCATCCTTCCAAAGAAAAATAGGTTTTGTTTTAGACTTGAAATCAGAAAACCCTGGTCTTAAACGAGTGGTCACAATTCCTAAGAAGCATTCCCCTCTCTGGCCAGGTCGGGTGTGCTGTGTGTGTGGTTGCCAGTCTGGGCGTGTGGAGTTAACCAGAGGTGTGCACGGAAAGATCACGCCGGCTCCCTCTGTGGGCGGCGGGGGCTGTGTGTCTGTGTGAGGGTGTCAGCACCGCCAGCGGGGCCGCGGGCGCACGCTCACACGTGGGATGCTCCGGGAGTCTGAGAATTCTAGGCCTCTGCCTCGATGCTGAGAATTTCCCTGCTGGCTACACACACTGACACGGAGGCTCCTTAGAAGACTCTGGAAGAGAACATTGGTCGTAGGTACGGGCGGCTCTGTGCAGGGCCTCAGGGCATGACTCTTAGAGGCCCGTCTGCATCAAATTCCGTTCCAGGGACAGCCTTGGAAGTTGCGCCAAGTGGCAGTGGGTGTCGTCTGGATTTCTGACTGGGTGTGTAAGAACGGGGTGAGCGTGTGTCCCTGCGTGTGTGGGGGTGACTCCGTGCACCTGGGCGGGGACCTGGAGCCACAGCCGAGCAAGCGGGAATGCCGCGTTCACTCCCCCCTTGGTGCCGCAGGTAAAGGCCCCGAGACGCTCTTTGCGGGACACAAGCTCAATGACAATGAGTGGCACACGGTGAGGGTCGTGCGGCGCGGCAAGAGCCTGCAGCTGTCTGTGGACAATGTCACCGTGGAGGGTAAGCGCGCCGAGACCAGGGAGGGGCTCCATCTCCAGCCACCTGCGACGGCCCTGCTCTTCTTGGTGACAACCCCCTGGGCCTTCCTACCTCAGGAGCCCCTGCTGCTGTTTCTCCCCGAGGGTGATCTATTACGGGACCCCGGACCCCGCTGTCCCGGGTACCCATCAGCCCCGGGGCCGTCGAGGCACATGGCCACTGGCACCCCCACCGAGGGTGTCTGCTGACGTCTCTCTGCGTGGCCCTTGTGTGGAGGGAAGGCTCTTGGCACCCCAGCCCCAGCCCCGGAAGCCAGCCCCCAGCCTGTCCTCCCCTCATCTCTGTCTCCGGTCCCGAGCAGGACAGATGGCGGGGGCCCACACGCGGCTGGAGTTCCACAACATCGAGACGGGCATCATGACGGAGCGGCGCTTCATCTCCGTGGTGCCCTCCAACTTCATCGGGCACCTGAGCGGGCTGGTGTTCAACGGCCAGCCCTACATGGACCAGTGCAAGGACGGCGACATCACCTACTGCGAGCTCAACGCCCGCTTCGGCCTGCGGGCCATCGTGGCCGACCCTGTCACCTTCAAGAGTCGCAGCAGCTACCTGGCGCTCGCCACGCTCCAAGCCTACGCTTCTATGCACCTCTTCTTCCAGTTCAAGACCACGGCCCCCGACGGGCTTCTCCTGTTCAACTCGGGCAACGGCAATGACTTCATTGTCATCGAGCTGGTCAAGGGGTGAGGGGCTGGGCACTGCACGGCTGGCAGGGAATGGGTCCCCTGCCCCTGCTGACCGAGATACGGCCCCACCACTGGCTGAGCTATCTAGTCCCCTCCGACCGCAGCTCAAGATTCAGGTCCCCGACCGCCTGTCAAGATTCAAGTCACCTTTTTTCCCCACGCAGTGACTCCCCACCTCCTTCCTTGCCAGTGTCTCTGCCGTTCACTCTCCTGGTTCAGGCGGGTCCTTTCTGCAGACAGGAGGCAGGGCCCTGTCCCCGTGGCCTCCCTTGCCTAGAGCAGCTGTGCCCTGCTACCTGGGGACCCTGCTGTCCCCACAAATGTCTCCCCCAGCCAGTTCCTCGTCTGAGCCTGTCACAGGAGCCGGCTCCTCCGTGGCCCTCCGTCCCCACGTTCTCTGAATGGTGGAACCTCATAGCAGAGTCCTTGAGTGCTGGGCTGGGTCCCTCCACCGCGGGGTCTCCCTCTCTATCCCCTCCTCCTGTGGTACCTGCCTTCCCGGTGTTGCCCCCGCCTTGATCCAGTGTCTCCTCCCTGCCCCTCGGGCCAGGTACATCCACTACGTGTTTGACCTGGGGAATGGCCCGTCCTTGATGAAGGGAAACTCAGACAAACCGGTCAATGACAACCAGTGGCACAACGTGGTGGTGTCCAGGGACCCAGGCAATGTGCACACGCTCAAGGTCGACTCCCGCACGGTCACGCAGCACTCCAACGGCGCCCGAAACCTCGATCTCAAAGGTGGGGCCTGGGGAGATGGCCTGGCCCTAGCCCAGATGCCCCCTTGGCCAAAGCCAAATGCGCCCCTCTCCCACCGGCTGGCACTCTTTCACTCCCTGATTCTCCCTCTCCCCTCCCGCCCGTGGTCTCCATCTCTTCCCCATTCCCTTCTGTGTCCAGCCTGACATTTTCCTGTCAAAGTAATGTTCAGCTCTCCCATGAGGCTGCCCTCAACCCTGACAGCCCGGCCATGGGATGTGTCTCATGGGGAGCTTGGTGGCCTCACTCTAGAGTGAGAGGTAGGCAGTCCGGGGCTTCGGAAGACCTCTCTGACAATCAGTGGCACCCAAGATTGAGAAGCTTGCCTTGGCTGAGGGCTGGAAAGAGAATGGGGAGCTTAGTGTCCTAGCAGATGGCTTCGACGAGTGGGTGGGAGGGGACAGTTGATGAGGGGAGGAGGGGTCCCTGCATGCTGCCTCTCATATACACTGGGACTCTTGGACCTAGGCTTCCCTGGTAGCCTTGGTGTCACCGCAGCGTCTCACATTCCCCAGGGGCTCGTAGGGAGCTACTGAAGTGGTCATTGGCTGTCCCCAGAAGGCGTGCTTGAGAGAACAGGGACGGAGGAGGAACCTAGAGTTAGGGCGTTGGGACAGGAGCGAAGACTAGGCCTGCTGCTTCTCCAGAACCCTCTGGGGCAACATGAGTGACCTCCTTCACCCGCCCCCTGCAGCCCTCAGCCCCCAGCCCCACGGAGACCCCTGTGTTGTTGGTGTGATTCACACCATCTGGGCTTGGAGAGAATCCTCAGAGACCAGTGAATTAACCCTACACTTGGGGAGGGGGACATGGGAGAAAATGGGAGGCTAGGAGGCTTGCCTGCTGTCACCAAGTGAGCCGGAGGCCGAATGGGAACTAGAAGCCTGGTCAGGTGCCGGTCCGATCTTGTGGCTTAGTGCTGCTGATTCTCCCGGCTTCCAGAAGGGGGCAACGTGTCACAGATAATCCGCAGTGCTGGCAAACCCAAGGGTGGTCTAGGTTAGTCTTGTGTTGCATTGAGCCAGTGGCCAAGACTGCATCTTGCCAAAGCTGTGCCTTGGGCAGGCCAAGTCTTCCAGGGAGTTGGGCGTGATGTGGCCGGGCAGTGATGTGTGGGATCAGGTGTCCTCAAAGAGAACTTCCTGGAGTCACCCAGAGTCCCTGGCCCAACCCTAGATGTTGGGGAAAGGGAGCTGGGCTAGAGCACTTGGGAGAAGCCTGAGGGAGCTTAGGGAACAGGGAGGGGGCGGGGTGGCGAGGATAGGCCCTCACGTCTCTGAAAGGCCCTGATTACAGGCCGGAACTGGAATCAGCTGGTGGGAGAGAGCTTGAAGCCCGTTCTCCCAGCTGCTCCCCATCCCCCCGCACCCCACCCTGGGCATCTGGGCTTCTGGGGGGAGGAGGGGGAGCAGACAGATGGCAGAGTGGAGAAGGAGGAAGGAAGGGGGGGTGTGGGATCTGTGTAAGGAAGCCAGAGTCTGGGACGACCTGACAAGCAGATGCTGGCATTCTGGGAGGGGACCGGGGACAGGGATGCAGGTTTTGACCCCCCTCCCTTTGCAGGGGAGTTGTACATTGGTGGTCTGAGCAAGAATATGTTCAGCAACCTCCCCAAGCTGGTGGCCTCCCGGGATGGCTTTCAGGGCTGCCTGGCCTCGGTGGACCTCAATGGACGCCTCCCAGACCTCATCGCTGACGCCCTGCACCGCATCGGGCAGGTGGAGAGGGGCTGTGACGGTGAGTGGAGGGTGCAGGAGTCAGGTGTGACTGCAGGTCTCAGGGATACACGGGGGCAGCAAAGAGCCCTTGTTCTCAGGCCTTGGGGAGCCTGTCCCCACAGCTCTAGGGCAGGGGTGCTCGGGGGGGGGGGCAAAGGAAGGGCCACTCGCCCTGCCTGTTGCTTCTCACCCTGGCCCCTATCGCAGTTCAAAGCCAAGCCTAGTGGTCCCTGAGCACCCCCCTCCCCACCCATGGCCGCCCCCCACACCCTTGTCGGTAGGTATTTGGCCCTTCAGTCCTGGCAGAGGACTGAGAGCAGGGCCTCTCACTGGGCTCTAAAGCTTCCATGCCTCTGGGGGGGGAGGGGGCTTGGCTGAGTGGGGGGTGTTCCTTCCTCCTGCCTCTTCCAGGCCCCAGCACCACCTGCACCGAAGAGTCCTGTGCCAACCAGGGCGTCTGCCTGCAGCAGTGGGATGGCTTCACCTGTGACTGCACCATGACGTCCTACGGAGGCCCTGTCTGCAACGACCGTGAGTTCCTGGGGAGACGTGGCCCCTTCCCAGCCACAGGGACTGCGAGGGAGGAGAGAGGGTCTCTGAGAGCCAGGCCGCTTGCTTCCTTCTTATCCCTTCTTCATGAGAGCACGACGGGGTGGGGTGGGGTTCCGTCCACCCTCCGAGTCTTTTCTTTGGGGCTTGGGTGGGCTTGCCACTGCCTGAGTCTCTGGGGCAATGGATTGTTGGCCTCCTCCCCTCTCTCAGAGCTGGCTGGACCCTGCCGCCTTCACCTGTCACCAAAGGTAGCAGCCTCTGTTGACGCCTCGTGAGGTTTTGGTGATGGTCTTACAGGTTTTATCTACATGCTATTGCTCAGGACAGGGGGCAGGTGTCGAACTGCACCCGCTTTCCTTTGGTGCCCTCCGGAGGGCGCAGTGGAGGTCTCTCATTTCCTGCCCAGAGTCGGCCCACTCCCAAGGGGGCAGGCTCAGGAGGGTCGCAGGAGGCCAGGATGCTGGACAGCTGGCTTCCCTAGACAGCGGTCATGCCGTTCCCGACACCCCGCGCTCCAAGAATCTCAGCGGCAGGTGGTCCCTTGGAGCCATGAGGACAGTGCCCTTGCCTCCTTCTTCTCCTCCCCGTCTGGGCATCTGCCTGCCTGCCAACTTGCATATTGTTTGAGACCCCTCCCTAGAGAAGGCACTGTCAGCAGTCTTTTCCAGTTTCCAGTGCTTGGTGGCCAGCAGTGGGTTAGGGCTCAGTAGAGGGGAGGCGGCTGGGGCAGGAAGTGGGGAGAGGCAGCATGCTCTCCGAGGGGCGCTGCCGAGTTTCTCTCGGATGATTGGGCTGCGGGCAGCGGTGGGGGAGAGGGCAGCCTTCTCACGCATCACCTGGATGCTCTTCCTTCGGGGTAGACCTGTTGGGAGACCAGGGATGTGACTAGTCAGCTGCCTGGGACACACACACACACACACACACACACACACACACACCACTCAGGACTGGGCTTCTCCATTTTGCACACTTGGAAACCGAGGCCTGGAGGGGTCAGTGCATTTCCGGGGGTTAGTTAATAGTAGATCTGGGCTAAGATCTACTATTAGATCTACTATTAGACTATCGTGTTGGTGCCTTTGCCTCCCTGCCACACCCTGGAGCCGCAGTCATCTGGGCACCAGTCCTGAGTCTCTTACGGGATCCACCTACCAGTTCTAGGGACTGGGCTCTTGGACAGATCTTGGTTTTGCCTTCTCCGTGGGACGTATGTCCAGCCCACCTTCCTCGGCGCTGCTGGGGGGCTCTCAGGCAGGGCCCAAGCTTGAGGGTCTCCCCATCCTGTTGCAGTCCTGTCTTCAGGGTTTTCCTGGTCTGACTTGCTGCTCTCGGTTCCTCCCAAAGCCCCCAGATGACGGACAGCTCAGGGGCCCTGGAGGCCTGGCTCCCGGGGAAATAATGAGAGGGCGGGGCCTCTTTCTATCCCGCTCCCTCACTGCTCGAAGGAGATCGGGAGATGGTGGTAACTTTGTTGCTTAATAGTAGCCATCCCGCCGTTGTTTAGGGTTTGGCAGCTTACAAAGTCCTTGGGATTTATTCCTCAGTGAAGGCTGGAGACCGACCGTCCTGTTTAACCGATGGGGAAACCAAGGTCACTTCCGTGCCCTAAAGTCTCAGGTGCTGGGGGGTTAGTGTGCAGCTGGGGCCTGGGAACTCCTGACTCCGTCACCTCCCGCTGCTCATTTAGTCCCTGATGACAGTGGTGCTAACAGTGGGCATGTTTTGCCCGGGGTGCAAAGGATCAAGGTTGAGAAATACTGCTGCCCAGTGTCACACTACACTGGCACACACGGGAGCCTTCTGGAAGCGGGCATAGAGGTTGTTGGGGATTTAGGGAGTCATGTCATCTTTTAGCAAGGCTGGGAAGAGAGGCTGGGACGGCTTCTTCAGGTTTCCGGAAGGTGGGAGGCAGGGAGAATCTGCGCTGGGGAGCAGGGTGTGTCTTGGAAAGAATCACCATCCCCCGAGCACTGGTCAGTGTTTGGTGGCAGGGCCCGAACAGAGCCCTGGAGGTCAAGACAAGGTGGGTGCAACCTGGCAGCTGGTGGGTTCCTGCTGCTTCTCCAAATATCAGCCTGGGGGACCTTCTGGGATCTCTGCCCCTGAAGGGCAGGGCAGGAACCTGGGGCTGGGGGCTGTGCTGGTCCTTCCCAAACCATAATTCCCTCTTCTCTTGGGATTACGCCTCCCAATTCTCCATGTTCGGCTCTGTTTCTTGTTCACGGTGTCTCTCAATGACTGGTCCCCTTGGGGCTCTGCCATAGCACAAGGTCAAGCAGGAGCCTGGCCTAGAGGCCTGTTCAGTTCACTCTGCCCCTGGAGTGTGAAGGCCCTGGGAACAGCCTGGGCACGAAGCAGCCCAAAGCCAGAAGAGAGGGAGAGGGTGGGGATGGCCGAGGTGTCCTCAGAGGGTTGCGGTTGTCTGGTGGGGGAGAGACTGGGGTGGGGAGAGGTGTGACCTTCATTCAGGACAGCCTTTCCCAGCTTGTGGCCTCAGTTTCTCCATCTGTAACACGGGGTGTGCAGGACCTCTGTGTCCCTTTAAGGCTCAGTAGTCTGCTCGGGGAAGGCAGAAGAGATAAGAGGAGAGAACACCTCTCTGCCACCAGAGAGAGGAAAGTGAGAGAGCGAATGAAGAACAGAATATGAAATGAGAGGAAGGGAAGCTAGAAAGAGGGACACTGCTTGACATGGGGCTGAAACCCCAGGGCTGGGGTTTGGGACCCAGGTGCTCCTATCAGGCCTGCTCGGTTCTCCCTTCTAGAACCCACCTCTCCCAGGCTCTCAGTTCTTCCTCGTGTCTGCCCTCAGCTTCTCATCTCTCCACTTGCTCCACAGGCTCTATTGATCTCTTGCACACCTCTCTCTCTTCTCTTTTACCCTCCGCCTCCCCCCTTGCTCCCCAACGTCACCCCCTCCAACTCTCTCCACTTCCCACTCACTGATATTGATTGGCCTCTAGGCGGTTTCCCTTCCTCTCCTCTCACCGCCACCGGCTCCTCCCTCCTCCCCTCGGGGACCATAAATTTTCTGCCTGCTCAGAGCTGTGTCGGTCTCTATTCCAGAGCCCGGGGCACAAGGATAGAATGGAGAGGGCAGGAGGACAAGGCTTCAGGGGGCCCCAGCCCCTGTTTGCAGGCTGCAGTCTCTCTTCCCTCATGGAGCCATGTTCCACCTCGAAGCCTTCTCTTCTGAAGACCCCTTTCTTCACTTCTGAATGGCCAGGGGCCAAAGAGGAGGGGTGTCAACTCACAAGGTCGGGGTGGTGGCTTTGGCAACAGGGGAGCTGTCCTGGGTGCTGACTGCATTCAGTTGTGCGCAGCACCTCTACTGCTCATGGTGTGGGTTTTTGCTCCAAGATGGAATTCAGAATCAGCAAGCAGGAGCCAGCCCTCCCCTGCCTGCGTGCCCCCATTTTCTGTCCCCTTTCTCACATCACCCCTCCCTTTCCTTTTGCCCTTTCTTCACCACCGCTCCTCACTCTACTACACTATTTCTTTGGCTCCTTCCAGGTCCATCTCCACCTCTCTCCCTTTTCCTCTTTCTCTACCCTCTGGCTCCCCGCCACCCCAACACCCTTCCTTGGTCGTAGAAGACCATCTTCTCACTGAACCCCGATCGATGTGGGTGCAGAGGTCACATCCAGATGAAGAGAAGGGAGTCTCTCTGCACTTACCTCTTGGGCTATGACAGGTGCTTCCCAGAGGTCCCTAAAACTGCGGGGGGTGGGGTGGGGAGGCAGATCCCAGTGGAGGGGCACCTAGAAGAAGTGGCTTCCTCAGCTGAACATAAGTGACCTAAGAAGGGTTTTATCCTAAGTGGGACACTCAATGGACAGGTGTCCTGAAAACTCCGTGAAGGGAGAGGTTGATGCTGGGGGAGGGGAGGGGGGGCGAGGGGGAGTGGAGGGGAAGGATTGGAGGAGTCCAGCAAGGGTGTGCAGGGGGTAGGGGAGCGCTCTTTCCGGGAAGTAGTGAGAAGCTTGTACGTGTGTGACGTGTCTTACTCTGGAGTACCTGCGAGGCTCTGGGTCACTGTTTTTGGAGGGTGAGCTGGGAGGAGGTGTCTGTGTGTACGTTGGCTGTTCATCGCTTGCGGCCAAACACGTATGTGTGCGCGCATGTGTGACTCGGGGCATGTGTACCCCTCCTGCCCCTCCCCCGCGCGGAGTGTGAGTCCCTGCGCCAGTGTCTGTGAGCACATGTATGCATGTATGTGTCTGAGCCTGTGTGTGCCTGCGCGCTCA
This sequence comes from Suricata suricatta, assembly GCF_006229205.1. NCBI lineage: Eukaryota > Metazoa > Chordata > Mammalia > Carnivora > Herpestidae > Suricata > Suricata suricatta. The sequence continues at coordinate 7,045,776 of NC_043710.1, forward strand.
CTGGTGCCTTTATGGGCACGTGGGTGTCTCCATACCGTCCACATCCTAGCGTGCACGTGTGTTCCGAGGGGTGCGTGCAGAGGTGGCCGTGGCCACATCTCTGCGCGCTGGACCAGAGAGCACTATTGGGGTTCGTCCAGGTGCGGGGGAAGGGAAGGAGGAGGAAGAGAGCTGCCTCCCTTGCTAGCCTCAGTCCTGTTCAATTATTCAGCAGGGCCCCTTCTCCGGAGCGGGCGGGAGGCGAGCGCGCGCC
>NC_043710.1:7046128-7054270 GCF_006229205.1 Suricata suricatta
CCCAGCTCGGCGGCCCCACCCTGGCCTCTCCATCACCCCCTTCATCGCCCTCAGCTCTGCCTTCATCACTCATTTCTTGCCTCACCTTCACCTCCTTCTCCCTGTCTCGGGTTTGTCATCCCCTTCCTGTTTCCGCTCCCGTCACCTCCCCATCTCTGTGCCTTCATCCTCTGTCCGGCTCTCCCCTACCTTGTGCCTCTTCCTCAACCTCTCCTCCACCTCTGCCCCTCACCATTTCCCCAGCTGGCTCCGCTCCACCTCTGCCTCTCCGTCCCTCCTTCCCCACCGCATCTCTGGACCCCGATTCTCATATTTGTCCCCCCAGCTCTGCTCCCCTCTGCCCCATCTGTCATCTCTGCCTCTGACGTGTCCCATCTCTTCCTCACCCACCTCTCCCATGTCTGTCTCTATTTCATGTCTGTCCTTCCAGCAGCCCCCCCCGGTTTCCCCTGCCAACCAGCCTTCCATCACCCCCCAAACTGCCAGCTCCCTCCGCTGCCCCAGCCTTCTCCGGGCCTTCTCCACCTCTCCTTTGCAACCCCTCTGCACCTCTGCCCTACCTGCACCTCTGACCCCCAGCGGCTCTCACCTCTGCAGCCTTATAGCTTGGAACTTACATCCCCCCATCCCAGGCCCCTGTCATCTCCCAGCCCAATCTCCCCACCACCCCTCATCCCGGTCTCCCCCTCACCTCCCTCTGATCCCAGTCACCCCATCACCTGGGCCAGTCCTCTGTCACCTTCCACTTACTGTCACCCACCTCTTGCCTCAGCCCCTCATAACCTTCCATCTCAAGATCGACTTCATCGACCCTTTCAAACCTCATCAACTTCCACGTCCAACCCCCGTCACTTCTCGTTTCTGCCCTGTGTCACCTCCCGCCTGGGCCCCTCATCACTTCATAGCATCAACCCTAAGGGTCTCGGGGTGCCTTTCCTTCCGAACTCTGTACTTGCCACCTCCCATCTCTGTCCTCCCCGGTCTCTGTGACCCCTCGCTTCTCGCCACCGCACCCCACAGTTTCCAGCCTCTGCACTCTCCATCACCTCCATGTCCTCACATTTCACCTCTTTTCCATGCCAGACCCCAACACTTCCCATTTCAGTCCCTCCTTAGACCAGATCTGACCTGTCACCTCCGTCCCAGAGACCCCCTCACTTCCCATTTTAGTCCACACGTCACGTCCCTTCCTTGTGCACTGGCATCCCTTTCCATAGGGGATCCGCCTCCCCTCCATCTATGTACCTCTCTCCCTCCCATCTCTGTGCCTCCTTCGCCTCCTGCACCTGTCCCCCCATCACCTGCCATCTTGGCTCCCATGGCGTCCTGACATCTCCAAGCTCCCACCACCTTTTATCTGGACTCCCATCATCTCTCGTCACTGTGCTGTCACCAGCTCTCACTCTGCACCCTTGTCACCTCCCATTTCTGTGCTTCCATTGCTTTCCATTTCTGCCCATCGATCACCTCTCTTTTTTAACTCCACTTTTGTTCCTCCCTCCTCTTCCACGACTCTCTCTTCCTCACTTCCCATCCGTGCCCCTCATGGCCCGCCACTGCTGTGCTCTCTGCCTCCATGGCGTTGCTCCACGTCCGGCCATCCTTGCTTCCCAACCTTTGCCCCCACGTCACTTCCCATCTTCTCTCCCTTTTCTACTCTTCCCTGTTCTACTTCATCTTTAGCTCTTTTCTCATGCCTCTCTTCTGTCCTTGTCCACCTCCCCAGAGTGGCCTCTTCCCGCCCTCTTCTGTACCACTTCCCTCTCTCTTCCCCCCAAGCTGGGGGCCTCTCCATCCAGGGCTCTGCTCCTAGGGCCCCTCTTCCCCCACCTCCCCAGCCCACACCTTCTCTGGCTCCTAACTCCCTTTTTCTCCCCACAAGCTCTTGGGCCCCTGTGCCCTCCTCCGTCCTCTTCCTTGTCCCCTCTGGCTCCCCAGAGGCCCAGTGGTTACTCCCAAAGGGGCCCAGATAAGATATGATCCTTCTGGGCACTCAGGTGACATGCAGAGTGGCAAGACACAGAAAGGGAGGCCAGGATGTAGGGGGCAGGGGAAGGGAAGGGCCGCATGCTTGTGGTGGTGAGGAGCAAAGGCCCAGAGGTGAGAGAGGAAGGCAAAGCAATGGTGACATGCAAGGAGCAGATTGGAAGGGGGGGCCTTCCTGGGAGCTGAGTGGCAGAGGAAGGCTCAGTGAAGGAGCTGGGGTCAGGATGCAGGGAGCTGGGAGGCCGGGAGAAAAAATGGAGGAGAGAGTGTTGGGGGGGAGCACTGCTAGGGAATGCTGGGGTTGGGGTTGCCTCAGAGATGGCCACCCCCTTGCTGTGTGGAGGAGACAAAGGGCCCCAAGAGGGCTAATGGCCGCCCAGTGCCTGGTGGTGCCACTGGACAGAGCTGAAAGGCAGTGGGAGCTGGAAGGGAGGGGGCCTTGGTCAGGCAGGTGGAGGGTCAGAGGGCAGACAGAAAGTAGGGAGGAGGCCCCGTCTGGCTGACCCCCACTTCTGTTTACCTTTGTCAAGAGAGGAGGGGAAGGGACAGGCTTCTCTTGGGACCCTGTGCTTGACTACAGGAAGAGGCCAGCTTGGGAGAGCTTTCTAGACCAAGGGACATCTTTCTTCTCTGCCCGACATCCCCCAGCATCCCCTGGTGTGAGGGAGCCTCTCCTTCTGCACCCACTCCCCCATCCTTTTCTCTCGGCTACTCCCTGTATTTCTCCTTGCCTTCCCTCCTTCTCTCCACCCTTTCCTCCATTTACCTTCCATCCCCCAAGCCCTCCTGTTGCATAATATCTCCACCGGCCTGCCAGACACCCATTGACACCCCTGCACCTGATGCCTTCTGGGCTGGGAGTGGGGGGAAGGGACCAGTACACCTGGATCCTAAAAATGCCCCGAGGGGTGACACTCTCCTGGTCTTTGACCCTGATTCTGGTTGGTTTCAGAGCCTTTCAGTGCCCCCCCCCCCCATTTCTACTACTCCCCTGAAGCCAGGGATGGGGGTGGGGGGTCAATTCCAGCTCAGTTCTGAGACCGTGGATTCCAGGTCCCAGGTTCATAAAGGGCGCTGGCATTTATATTGATTCTGAACATGGGCATGTTAACTCGGGTCTGGGACTGGACGGTGTGGGGCAAGAAATGGGCCAGAGCGCCGAGCCCAGGGATGCGGACCTGTGGAGGCTCCCCGCTGCGCTGTGAAGGCCCATGTACAAGGAGCCGGGATGGATCCCGGCCTTTCTGGATTGTGTAGGACGTTTTAGCCTCTCGTGGTTTCTAGATCTACCAGAAGGTTTCTGTCACGGCTTCTGGTGTTGAGGGGAGGCTGGCGGACGGAGGGTCTGCACGTGCAGGTTCAACCACAGGGGCACCACCGCATGACGGTTTTGCACATGGGCCGAGTTTATTGTTTGGGTCTGGGTTAGCTAACCATTATTAATGAGTGTGTGTGTGTTTCTAGCATGCAGGTGTGTGGGAACAGTATAGAAGATTCTTGATCGTTTAGTGTTTTCCTGGGTCAGTGAGTTTCTGGATCCAGGAGGCCCAGACTGTGCTGGGTGTGGACAGAAGGTGCCCGCACTGGGCTGTTGGTGGTGGGCACCGGGGCCTGTGGCATCTGGTATCTGGCCAGAGGCTCTCTTGTCTTGGCTTTGGGGCCATGCGCTCCCCCTGCCCTGTTCTGCACTATGTGGCTCACTCGCTACGTGGGGAGGTCAAAGGCAGTGGCTCTGGGCCTCCTAGAGGTAACACTCGGGCCTTGGCTTAGGCCTCTCTCTTCTCCGGAGCCCTTTCCGGAACCTTTCAGAGGTTCTAGATGTGATGCGGTGCCCTGGGCTCCTTGTCCCCGTGTCTTCCCCTCCTGGGGAGTCTGGTGGCCAGGGGCTTGCAGGACTGCTTGCAGGGGGTGAGGGGGACCAGTGTGGGGGGGGGGGCAGGCGGGAGTTACGTCCAGGGCTCAGGGTCCAGCTGGGGAGCGACCTGGCGGAGCCCCACCCCCTCGCTAGCCACCATCCTCCCCTACCTACGGGGTGGAAGGAAGCGCCCCGCTGGGGGGAGAGATGTCTCCCCGGGGTAATTACTGCTGCCCCAGTCCAATAAGCCATTCAGCCTCATCGGTCCTAGACATGTCTCTCCACCCGATTCCCCCACAGTGTAATAAATGCCCTTAGGCTTTAACAGGCCTGCCCCGAATAATAAACCGGCTGCAGTGTCAGAACAGCTGGGTAATAGAACCCCGGGGGAAGGCAGCCCTGGGCTGGGGCCTGGAGGCCTGGCCCGTTGCCCTTTGGCCTTGGAGGCTGGACACCGGCCATCCGACCAGTCCTGCCTCCGCTGCCACCAAGACCTGTCTTTGTGCACTTTTACCGCCATGTTTGCCGGCCGCTGCCTCGTGTCTCCTGCCGGAGTCTCTGCCTCTCCATACTGGTCTTTTGTGCCTGGCTGGGCGTGTCGTCGCCCGTGTGTAGGTGCGGGGTCTGCGGGGCGGCCCCGGGGCCAGGGGATGCTGGCCAGGCCTCTGATCCCTGAGGCCTCGCTGCCCTGTGGGGCATGGGGCCTGCCCGCTCTGGGTTCAGGCAGGGTTCTCTCCAAGGTGATGTGCTGTCTGGGGTCCTGGGGTGGGGAAGCGAGGAGAGCGGGCCTCCCTTCCCTTAGACTCAGGAGGTTTGGGGGTAGGCCCCCCAGAAATGGGGTTTGGCAGGTCTGAGGGACCAAGAGAGCCAATGAGCCCCTCCTCCATCTGACGGGGTGGGCACCCCTGGAGCCCATGGGGTGGAGAGGCAGCAGCCTCTGGTCGGGGTTGGGGGGGGGACTGTGTGGAAGACGGTAGGCAATCTCAGCTCCCCTGGCCCTCCCCACCCCCAAATTTGGACTAGCAGCTTGTGAGTGGAGGGGGAAGGGAGGACCCTGGGTATTATGGTTGCCATGGAAACAGCCGGGTTTCCAGAGTGCTGCAGTGTTGGGAATGGAGAGCCATTGCCGGCTGAGGCCTGCCCTGCACTGGGCCTTCGGGCCTGGCCCCTCCTCGGTTACTAGTGACCCTCCTTGGTGGCTCCCTGTGCACCCTGCCCCCAGCCAGCCATCCACCCTAATCCTGGGGCCCCATCCTGAGAGGTCAGCCTTTGCCACAAGGGGCCTCCAGGGCACTCCTACCCCCCAGTATAAAGGATTCCTGGGCCTGGAGGGGGCAGAGCCAAGCTCCCTCCATCTGCTGAGGGCACCTTCCAGGTGACTCACAGTGGCAGGATGTCAGTTTTTAGACACGAGGTGGTTCTCTCCGGCTTGCTCTGCCCTGGGCGTGAGGATCATTTCCTCTCAGGCCAGATCTGGGGAGCTGGAGGGCACAGGCGACCAGTGCTCTGGAGGAGTTCCTGCCCCCCCCCCCCCACGCCCCGCTGGCCTCGGGGCCTCTCTGGGAGCCGGGCGGCGGCCTTCCCTCTGCTCCGGCTCCTCCCTGGGCCTGCAGATGGTGTAGCTGGGCCTCCCTCCAAGGCGCTCGGGGGGGCCCCCTCCTTCAGGGGCCTCCTGGGTAGAGCTCACTCCCCCCTGATTGCCCAATCTGCAGCGGGGCATCTAGACACTAAGGTGAGAGACCCCAAGGTGCTTGAGGAGCCTGGCCTTAGTGTGACCAGCTGGGCAGCCATCTTGACCGAGTTTGCTTCTGGAAGGACCCAGGCCCCAGGCCCTCCTCAGGTCTTCCTCAGGCCAGACTCCCCGGCTCCCAACTCCCTGACCCCAGGGCCTTCCATCCCATCCTGACTTCTATCCACAAGGACCACCCGCCCGCCACCCCCCAGCCTACTTCAGGCTCACGCCCTCAGTTCCCACTGCCTTTTCTCTCTGGATGAGTCCTCCCCCACCCCTCTCCCCCAAGAAGTGCTTTGAGAGGAGTCGTTAGTGGCTAATTATTTAATTAAGCATTTTATGAATCTCATCTGCTCCATTTATGTTCTAAAGAATGCAAGATAGTTCTCTTCCTTCTCTGAAGGCCTGGGGAGTAGAGGTCCTCTAGGCTTCCCAGAGAAGGCTCCCTTCCAGGAAAATGGGTGACCAGCCCCCAACCCCCATCCCTGCCAATGGTCTGCCCCTACCCGCCCCCCAAGGGAGCCCAGTCAGCCGCAGGAGGGAACATGGCGACTAATGGGGTTTATTTTGGGGCTGAGATCGTTAGGGACCTCACACCCGCCCCCGGCAGCCGGATGGAGGAGACTGAGAGGGGAGAGAGGGTGGGGTGGGGGAGGGCAGGGAGAGGGAGCCTTCATCTCTGGCTCCTGTTCTCCCACTTTCTCTCACCTACACCCTTCTCTGTCCCTCTCTGTCCATCTGTCTCTGCCTCCTTCCTCCTCTGGCTGTCAGTCTCTATTCCATACCCCTCTCCCCACCCCCCATTGTCTGTCTCTTCTTTGCTGGGTAAGGCTCCAGGCATCCCCCCGCCTTTGGGACCCAGGCAGCCCCCCCTAATGTGGAGCGAAAGCAAGGAGCCCTGGGCAAACTGGGAGCAGGATTTCTAGGGGCTTGGGGGGGTGGGGGCAGGCTTGGAATGGTGCCTGTCGGTAGGCTATGAGTCAGAGCCCAGCACAGCCCCTGCGCCTCTCGCCATCGCCTGGGCCTCCTTCTGCCTCTGTGCCTGCTCAGCATGGCCCCACAGAAGCACACACCTCCAATCTGTCACCTCTGCCAGCCCTGGGAGAAGTTGAGCCGGTTGGGCCCAGGTCCCCCGGGTCCTGCCTGCCCTCAGTCCGCTTCTTGGTCCCCTTGCAGCCTCTTCTGGGCTCTCGCTCTGTCTGTCTGTCTCTCTTGCTCTCTCTCGCCTCTCTGTTTTGCAGTAATTACAGCTAGAATTTTTGATGAAGCAGCTACATCTGTCTGTGCGCGTGCACAGGCTCTCCGCCGGGCACCCGCCCGCCAACTGTTCCCTGGGACAGCAGGGCCTGGCGTCCCCGCGCTCGGGTTGCAGCCCCGAGGACCTGCTGATTCTCCTCTCTCCTAAAGTCTTCTCTCCCTTTCTCCTTTTTCTCTGCAGCCGGGACCACGTACATCTTTGGGAAGGGGGGAGCGCTCATCACCTACACGTGGCCGCCCAATGACCGGCCCAGCACGAGGATGGACCGCCTGGCCGTGGGCTTCAGCACACACCAGCGCAGCGCTGTGCTGGTGCGCGTGGACAGCGCCTCCGGCCTCGGGGATTACCTGCAGCTGCACATTGTAAGGATCCTGGCCCCTGCCCCCCAGTCTTTCTGCCCCCATCCACTCAGTCCCCTCACTGCCCTGGGATCAGCACCTCGAATCTTCCCCATTCCTGGAGGTTCCTGTCCATGCTTCTGCCCCTGAGACCCAGCCCCTTCCTGTGTGTTCACTCCCAGGGCCGCCCTCACTGATCTGATGCTCCCCAGCTCCCTGCTCCCTGACTTTGTGTCCACTGACCTTCCGCAACAGAGAGGCCTTCGTGAGCCTTCTGGGCCATTCTCCTGCAGCCCGTGAAACGTCCCCACATTGCAACTTCCCTGGGCCGCTGCCTGCTCACCGCTGGGCCCCCAGTGCGGCCCACCGGGTCCTGTACCTGTTCTTGCCCGGCCTCTTCATGCTGCCCTGCCCCAGAGCCACCCGCGCTGGCTTCCGCACCTCACCTGCGGTCCTGCTGCGGCCTGTGCTCTGCCCGGAACCTCTGTTCCCATGACCTTTGCCCTCCCAGCAGCCCCTGTACCTGCCTCCCCTGCAGCCTCTGGCCTCCTGTCCCATTGGCTCTGCCTTTCTTTTTTGCTGGGATTCCTTCCTTAACACATACCTCTTCCGAGTGCCTCCCGCTCTGGGCCTCCCACCAAACCTGCCAGTCTGCCCTCCAGCCCTCCGCTGCTAACATCATACCCCTACCTACCCGCCAACCTGCCATATCCACCATTCTTGTAACACACCCTCTACCTGCCATACCCCACTAGCAGCCCTACCTCCCGGCCCACCATACGTGCTACCTACCCTACCCGCCATACCCACTATACCCCCCAGCCTCCCTGCCTCCCTGTCTGCCCCATCGCCATACTCCCCCATCCATCTACCTGCCACACCACCCCCCTGCCCCATCCTACCTGCCACACCACCCCCCTGCCCCATCCTATCTGTCACATCACACCCCTGCCCCATCCTACCTGCCACACCA
>NC_043710.1:7054370-7164633 GCF_006229205.1 Suricata suricatta
CCACACCACCCCCCTGCCCCATCCTATCTGTCACATCACACCCCTGCCCCGTCCCACCTGCCACACCCACGGCTCCTCTCTCAGTTTCCATCTTAACTGTAGTCCTCAGGTAGCCCTTTTTCTTCCGTGACCCTTCCCCCATCCGGTCCAAACCCACACCCTTCCTCTGGCCTTGCTCTGTTTCATTCCTGCTCTTAGCCTCTCCCCTGTCCCCTCCCTATGGACTTAACCCCTGGGCCTCTGCTTCGGTCTCCATCTCCACCTCCAAGTCCCTTTACAACCGCTTCCTTTCACCGCCCACATCCTGCACACTGACCCTGGCCAGGACCTCGGAGCTGGGGAGGGTTGAGCAGGCTCTGTGTGCTGGAAAGGTCTGGGTGGGGGGTCCTGGGCTTTAAGGGGGCCGAGGAAGCATGTTTGGTCTCTTGGCCTCATTCCCTGATTGGACCATGGCTACCAGCCCCTCCTTACACAACAGCTTTTCTGGGGTGCCATGGCTGCACCCCCCCCCCCAGGGAGCCAAGGAAGGAGGTGTGAGATGTCCTGTGGACCCAGTGGAGCAGGTGTGGAAGCAGCAGCCGCTGGGGGCTGGATGGAGGGGGGCAGGCAGAGAAGTGTGGAGGGAAGGGGTGTGGAGTGGCAAGTAGCCTGGGGAGAAGGCCCAGAAGGTTCCTGCGCATGTGACAGTGTCTCCGGAGACTGTGACTGTGGACAGCACATTGTGCGCACTGATGGGGTCAGCAATGACAGTGGGACCTTGGGGGGCTGGGAGGCCACAGGCTGGTGGCCTCTGGACGGCTTGCATGTCCCAGAGGACTGGCATTTGCTGTTACTCGAGTCTCCTGACCCCGAGGCAGGTGTGGCTGTGTCTCCGTGTCCTTCTCTCTGTGGGCAGGGCTGCTGCTCTCCCCGCACGCTCCCGAGAGGCTGTGTGTGCCTTCGGAGCCGAGGGCCCGGATCGGAATCTCAGCTTTGCCACTTCCTTGCTCTGTCCTCGTGCGGTCAGCCCATGGCTTCCAGTCTCAGTTTCCTCACCTGTGTAGTGGCCGGGAGGTAAGAGGGAGGCCGGGAGGTTTAAGTGGGATGGTGCTCATCAAGCCCACACCCTGTCAGCGATCCCGCCCGGGTGCCAATCTGCGTGTGCTGCGTGTCTGCCTCTTTGACCACATCTGTGTGTCTTTGTGCCTCGCGGGCTGGGGGACAGGGCTCCCCAGCGCTGCAGACATAGGGCAGGGGTTCAGGGTGCAGGGAGAAGGGAGCTCCTCTTCTCCCCCAGCAGGCGAGGCCTGGTGCAGGGTTGCGGAGGGCCTGCGGGGGGCGCCGGGCCTCGAGGGGGAGCCTGGCCAGGGTGGGGGCCCCGGAGGAAGTGAAGAGGCCTCGGGAGAGGCCAGCTCTGGGGGAAAAGCCGGGGCCCAGCTGGCTGAAGCCCCTTGGGGGCAGCCCCAAAGCCCCTCCTCCCCTGGTGACACACCAGCTCCCCGCCACCGCGTCATTAGCAGCTCTCAGAGAGTGGGGAGGCGGCAGCAAAATAAGAGAAAAGCAATTTGACGTTTCTAATAAAGCGTCGCTCCACTTTGCCAAATTAATTTTGACTCCCATAATTATTTGCTGTAGGAGCGGCCGCGTTCTCCCCACCGCCGCCTAATGAGGTAATTGGGGAATTAGGAATTAATGACTTTAACAGAAGTGACAACTGACTTCACGTCGGGAGCAGCTCTGGGAGCTGCCTCTCCCCCGGAGCGCGCGGCTCGGAGCTCGGCTGCCTCCTAGGAAACCCAGGCGTCCTGCCTTCCGGCCGCCCTGGCCGGCCCTCTGCCCCTGCTCCCTGCCTGCCTGGCTGGGCCTCACGGGGGAGGAACCTCTGAGGCGTCCGGGGTGGGGTGGGGGTCTGATGCTATTCCGGGTGATGTTATTACTAACACGAGTCCTGACGAGCACTGGCTGTTTCCCCCACGTGCGTGGGGAGCACGTGATCATCCCGCCTCCCTGGGATGTAGTCAGTCTGTGGGTGGTGGGGGCGCGGGGCTTGCGAGTACTCTTTGCTAGGCAAGCCCAGCCTCAGTTTCCCTGCTTTACTGCATCTGAGGAGAGACATTGCGTGCATGCGTGTGTGTGTGTGTGTGTGTGTGTGTGTGTGGCCTTCCCAGAGTCTAGGATGGGGAGAACTGGACCCCCAAGTGGTGAAGGGATTGGGCATGCATCTCCAAGTGAGCCTGGGCAAGTGGCCTGTCCCAGCTTTCTCTGCAAACCCCCAGCCCCCTCCCCCTCTAGGAGCCACCCCTCCCCTTTCCCAGGGCCACCAAGCTGCTGGGCTCTGTTGGCTGCAGGGGTTGGTGGCAGAAGGGGTCCTAATACCCAGGCTGGACTGGGCTGGTCTTTCAGAAAGACCCCAGGAGTGTGTGTCTTCTCTGATGATCTGGGTCCCGTGACCATGTGTGAGCCAGAGGGCCTAAGTGAGCCTGTGTGGATGTCCATCCTATGCAGGAGGAAGGGCACTCAGGGAGCTCAGGAGGGCTCAGGGGGCACTCAGGGAGCTTGGGAGGGCTGCTGGGAAGTGCAGGGGAATGGAATAGGGGCCTGGGTTTAGGGCCTCCTGGGCCTTCCCCTGGCTCCTTTACATGTCTTTGGTCTCAGGTAGGTTGGCCTCAGTGGTCTCTGGGATCATTCCTCGCCCCCTGCAGTTTGAGTCAGTGTCTCCCTAGACTAGTGGGCAAGGGAGAGAGAGCACTGGCTTTGGAGTCAGGCCAGCTGGGGTTCAAATCTGGGGCTCCTTTCTTGGTATGTGGATTTGGAGATGTTGCCTCACCTCCCTAAGCCTCCGTTTCCTCCTCAGTGAATGGAGGGGGGGTACCATAAGCTCCCTGAGGGGGTTGCTGTGGGGATAAAGAGAACACGCGTGTACAGCGCCCACAGGGCCTGGCACATTCTGAGGATTCAGTGACGTGCTTCCTCTCACTTTGGTGTCATCAACGGGACTCTTCCGGGGCTGGATCGTGGGTGGCCTCTGCAGGGTCCCCCAGGCACTGGCCTGTCCAGGGCCCGGGTCCTAGGTCCTGGAGGTTGCTGAGACAGACTCTTGACTCTCCTTCTCCAGGCCCCAGCCCCCTTCTTTCCTCACCTGTCCTCCGTCAGCTCCCAGCCCCATCCTCTACCCCTCCTCTCACCTGCTCATCTTTCCTTAATAAGTCTACTGTGGCTGGTCTCCCTAATCTTTTTCCATACCCATCACCCCCCTTCCAAAAACACACCGTCCAGACCTCTACCCCCACTCCTGTGACTTCACGCTCAGGCCTGACCACCGTGGGGGAAGATGAACTACCAGGAGAAGCATGTTGATGCCCTGGTGCAGGGGCCCGTAGGACCTGCTCAGCACTGAGCATGCAGGGGAGGGGAGCCTTGAGGCTGGGGGTGGCGGCGAGTGGGGAGGCCAGACTGCTCAGGCATGGGGCTGGCTTCCATAGATTTCTCTGTTGGTTGTGCCCTCTGAGCTCCCACTGGTCCCCAACTTAGTTCTGGTCACCTTGTCTGGTGCCTGGGCTCAATGGCTCTTCCACAGAATGGGTGCCCTGGAGACATTTGTGAATGTTCTGTACGACCCAAAAGGCAAAGGCAGGTATGGTTTGGAGAAGTGCTCCCGGTCCAGGCTCTGTACCCCACGGCGGGCCCCACCTCTCTGAATCTCAGGTCTCCTCCCTTGTGGGGGACAGGCAAGCTTGCCTGCCCCTTTGGGCAGGTGAGACGGTCCAGCAAAGGCATGGCTGAGAGATGTGCATTGTAAAGCTGTGAAGTGCCACAGAGCTGGGCCCATGGGGTTTGCAGCGGGAGTTCTACAAAGAGTGAACCGTTATGCCTTCCCGGTTACTCACCTCTACCTCCTTGTCCCCAGGACCAGGGCACCGTGGGGGTGATCTTTAACGTGGGCACGGACGACATTACCATTGACGAGCCCAACGCCATTGTGAGCGACGGCAAATACCACGTGGTGCGCTTCACTCGAAGTGGTGGCAACGCCACCCTGCAGGTGGACAGCTGGCCCGTCAACGAGCGGTACCCGGCAGGTAAGCGGCACCGGCGCGCGGAGGAGGCGCTGCGGGCGGGGCGGGGCGGGCAGGGCGGTCTCTGATAGGATCACTGCCTGCGCCTGGGGCGGGGCTAAGAGCAGATGTTTCCGGCTGGGGGCGAGGCCAAGGGAAACGCGTGGCTAGTTGGGACGAGGGTGGGGGCGTGGCTAAAGAGAAAGGTTGGGCTTTGCAAGGGTGAACAGACCTTGGTGGTGGGCGTGTGTGGGCTAGGAGGGCTACGGCCGAGCTGAGCTGGGACGGCTGCAAGGCCAGGGTCCAGGTGGGAATGGGGGAGAGAAGAGGAAAAACCGTAGAAGGAGGGAGAGTCTGACCCGATGGAGGAAAGAATAGGTTTAGACTTGAGGGACAGGCAGAAATGGGGAGGCAGATGCAGAAACCAAAAAGAGAAGATCCATAAGTAACCCAGAATACATCTTGGCGAGGAGGCAGGCCTGTTCCCAAGGACAGAACCAAGGAATGAACCAAGGTCTTTCCACGGAGCAGATCAAAAATCCGTATCAGGAGATCAAGATCAAGGAAGAGCAGTGACCACAGAGACACAGAGGAAAGGAATCAGTGTCTCAGGGAATAGGAGACATGGTGAAAGGGAGAGAAGGCCAAGTGACAAGAGTGCCAGCACATTCCACAAACTTTCACTGACAACCTACTAAGCATCAGGTCCTGTGCTAGGGACACAGGGGAGCAGGGACACAGCCTCTGCTTGCAGGGGGCTCACACTCTAGGAGGGGTGAGCACAGCAATCAGACCCAGTTTCAACACTGTGACAGCTGTGGTGGCCCCGGACAAACCAAAGTCTGAGGAGCACGGGGAGGGAAGGGGATGAGGACATGGGAGGAATGAGGAGGCAGAGAAAGAGCCTCAGAGTGAGGGGGCCGCCGGGGGGTGGTGATGGAGAGGTATGGAAATAGTCCCCGAGACAAGAGCAAAGACGGAGGCAGCTCCCCACGTGATGCAGAGAGATATATGGAGACGTGGTGGCACAGACCCAGCCCGTAGGAGAAGAGGTGGACAGAGCCTCGGGAGGGAGAGGAAGAGAGCCCAGTGCGGGAGCTGAAGAGGGTGGGGGAGACGGAGCCACTGCAGGGGAGAGCTGCAGAAACGTAGACATGCGGAGGTATAATATGGCTGAGCGGCCCTGCAGACTCACACACACGGGGGCGACCGGGGAGAAGCGAGAGCAGCTGCAGCCCCGGTCCCTCTCTAAGGCAGAAGTGACAGCCGAGGCGGGGGCAGAGAGGCCGCCCCACGCCAACTGAGGCGGGTGTGGGCAGGACAGGGAAAGGTGCAGGCGTGCAGACCCGCGGGCCCACTTATGCTGGCGTAAAGACGCCAGTGGAGATTCCCAGCTCCCAGTCCTGTGGGCTCGTCCCCAACATTCTGGAGAAAAGAGAACCACGTGGCCCCCGAAGAAATAAGGGGGCTGATGGACACACAGGCCCTCCGCAGACACACAGATGAGTGCAGATCCTCGGACAGTCAGACAGACATGAGGGAAACAGAAGCCCTGCAGGAGGGTGCCAGCCTGCACCGAGGTTCTGGGCTCCTGTGGGGTCACGCAGGGACACAGGCACACCCGTGTGACATCTTGCACGTGCACAGGCCGGGCCGTGTACATATGATGCTCTGTGGTCATCAGTCTCCTTTCTCTCTCAGCCACACACACACACACACACACACACACACACACACACACTCCTTTGGAGCCTAGTAGGCCAGAGGCCAGGTTGGAGGACTGGTGCCCGCCCTCCCCTGCTCAGGGACCCCTGGCCAGGGGTGGGGAAGACAGCCCACCCCTTGCACACAATGTGAGGGCAGATGGCCTGCAGAAGCTGAGTGTCCTCCTGGGCGTGAACAGACTGGGTTAGTGGAGCACATGGGCCCAGAGCCTGGGCTTCCGGACTTTCAGGAAGCACAGAGACTCACGTCTTGGACTCTGAGTCAGCAGGGCCAGGCTCTTAATTCTGGAGCTCCTACTGACAAGCTGTGTGGCCTTAGGGGAGTCATCCAGCCTCTCTGAATCTGTTCCCACCTCTGAGAGGTAGGGATAATACACGCTTCCTAGCAATACCGTGAGGATTCCGGCCTATAACCCAAGGAAGGTTCCAGAATGGCACAGCATAGAAGAAGCGCTCAACAAATGGAACTTTGGTTAGAGTTGTTCTGTGCTCCAGGGAGGTGGATACAGATCCTCCCCTTCCTCTCAGGACCCACACAGGAACAAACACATGGGCACATACAGACCCAGACTCACGCACAAGTATCCTAGTGCAGGTAGGTCCCTAAATGCCCCTGCATTGTGTGGTCCGCCCCTGCTTTCCCCGCCAGACTCCCTTCTGACCACCTCCCCTCTCCTGCAGCATCTTCTTCGGTCCCCCTCACTCCCATCCCCCAGGGTGGGATGCCTTGTGCCACCTCCAACAGAGCAAAGGACACTGCGGGCCCACTTGCCAGTCTCCCCTTCCTGGCTGGGCCCTCTGTGGGTAAGGGCCAGGCCTTCATCTTTGCATCTCTGGTACCCAGCACCAGGAAGAGAGCAGGCACTCCAGATGTGTTTGTTGAGTGACTAAATGGGTGAACAATTCATTTTTCACTCAAACACCAGCGACCTAAATCTGTAGGGAAGGCGAGGTCTTGTTTGCCCCAGAAGCACCCAGGGAGGCACCAGCCATGCGCACATGAACGCGTGGTATGCTTGTCCACGAGAGAGGTCCACGGGCGGGCCCGGCCCGGGTCTCACCAGGCAGCAAGTGTCGCTATGCAGTGCGAGATGATCAGGGAAGCCCCCTCCACAACAACACATTATTGAACACTGTGTGTGCTTTCAATGGGAAGAGGGGCCAGATTCCCAAAGAAAATCATTTTTACTTCCACTGCTGCAGACTGGGGTCATCTACAGCCTACAGCTGGGGATGCAGAAGGCACACATGGCACTCCTAGGCACACCGACAGACCTCTTTCCTCAGGTGCTCTCTCTCTCTCTCTCTCTCTCTCTCTCTCTCTCTCTCTCTCACACACACACACACACACACACACACACACACGCACCTTCCCTCCCCATCTCCAGGGCCTGGACAATGGTGAGTGGAGAGGGACAGGTGCGCACAGCAGGGTTGAGGGGGAGTCAGGACGGGAATTGGGGGAAGGAGCTAGAAGGAGAAAGGCTAGTGAGTGAGAAGGCGTCAGGAGCTGGGCTGGGTCCTCAGGGCAGAAATGAAAGGAGACCTGAGCAGAGATGAGTCTGAGGGTCTTGGAATGGGGCCGAGATGGGGAGAGAGAGCCCGAAGCGAGGCGGCAGGGCTGGGGGCGCCTGTAGGGAGGGGCCCAGGGCAGGCTCAGAGGGCTGGGAGGGGCTTCGAGATGGCTGCGGAGAAGGGCAGGGGGTGCGTGGGGCTGCTGGTGGCGGTGCCACCTGTGGTGGGTGGCGGGCAGGCTGACAAGGCTGCAGAGCCTGTATGTGTGGGGGGGTTAAGGCGGAGGCCCGTGGAGTAGGGGGGTGAGGGGGAGCTGGCAGAAGAGGGTGCAGCGAGGAGCTGAGCACGGAAGGTAAAGGGAGCCAAGATGCCTGGAAAAGTGGCTTAAATCTCACCGTTAAGTGCGAGTGCCGGGCCGCCCCCTAAATGCCGCATAAACCCCACTTAACCCAACCCTCCCCCTTCTAAACCGCCCTCTAAACTCAGTAACCAGCTGGGCCACCGAGGCCCCCCACCCCCTAACTTAAACCTGCTAAATGCCCCTCCCTGCCCCACCGCCCCACTTCGGGATGGGGAAGGAAGGTGGGTACCAAGCTTGAGCCCAGATAAACCTGTTTAACCTCTGACCTTTGACCTTCCAGCTGCCTTTTCTTTCGGGCCCCCTTTCCTTTTCTTCGATGCCCCTGTCTTTTTCTTTGGGTCACTCGTGCCCCCAGGGTGGGGCTGGCTCCGGATGGGAGCCTAGGGAGGGGACGGGAGGACGAGGGACCCAGCGTTTCTTCTCCCGCCTTGGGTGGACCTTCCCTCCCCCCTCTCTGTTGGATGTCGCTGCTTACTCTGAGTCTCCTGAGAAACGCGTAATTACTTTTCTAACTCCTTTGGACTTCGCCGCCTGAGAAACCTACTGTCTTTCTAAACTTTTCCAAGGAAACTTTGATAACGAGCGCCTGGCGATTGCTAGACAGAGAATCCCCTACCGGCTTGGTCGAGTAGTAGATGAGTGGCTGCTCGACAAAGGTAATTAACCAGAATTAATTAATTAATTAATTAACTTTAAAAACACTATCTTAAAGGTGCAGAGCTCTCTCTTTCCCCACCGTGCCTTCCCCATCGCCCGCCCCTTAGCGGGGGACCCATTATCCCACCGGGATGCCCCGTTTCTCTCCGGAGTCAACAGTCTGTGTCCTTCGAGGGGAGGTTTTGGACAGGGGCGGGGTTTTCTCAGAAGAGGGAGAGTCCTTGGGATTTTTCCAAGCCTGGCCTGGGCTGGGATAACCCACGAGATTCCTGGCCGGCCCCGGTGAAGCAGGCTGGAAGGCAGATTGGATGGGGAGGGAGGTTCCACAAAGGGCCAGCCAGCGGGCCCACGGAGCACTTAGAAGCGAGCAGGAAGACTTTAGGAAGCAGGAAGCGCTGATCCTAGGATCCAAAGGGAGGGTAGAAAGGCTTCACCAGGGTCCTCAAAGGAGGAAAAGAAAGAGTGGGGGCCCGCCATCCTACTGGAAAGACCCCCGAGAGAGTGGCTGCGGGGCACTGTCTCCGGAATGCACCCATGTTGGTCAAAAAGGCCTCTTAGAAGGAGCAGAGGTGAGGGCAGGGAGCTTACTAGGAGGTAGGGGCAGGAATGGGTGTCCCACAGGGATTTCCGTGCCTGCGGAGCTTATGAAGAAGACAAACAGGCTAGCTGAGAGGACACATGTAGCGAGGCACTGCTGGGTGTGAGGGAGAAGGCCACTTGTCACCAAGGGAAGTTGGGGCCAAGGGCAAAGCCATCCCATTCCCTTTGGAGAGGGGGCGAGCTCTGTACCTCTAAGGCTAAACTCTAGGGGGGCAGTAGAAGTGTTAAACCCCCACCTAACCAGCTGATAACTGTGCTTTTAAATGTCCACTGGGGCCTGCCCCAGCTAAAACCCCCAGATGTCACCTCCAGCCCCCCACCCAGCCAGCGGGGACTAAACATGCTGATAACCAGATGTGATAAATCCGTAACAGGACAAAAAGTTAAAGGGACTGTAACAGACATCGCTAAAACCTACAGCCCCCAGCCGCACTGGGCTGCTCTCTCCAGCGGGGCGAACTTTAACCCTTTGAGGAGTTCATGGCGGGCAGGGCCACGGGGCCAAGTTCGCTAACCTGTGTAGCTTCCTCTCCATTACCCACTTCCCTCTCCCAGAATCAGAGAGGCCAGGGGAACAGCTTGGGCTGAGGCTGGGACAACTTGTGACCCTCCAGTAGGCAGAGCTGGATGGGCCTTGGGTTGAGGGGAGGGGACAGGGCTTGCAGATCAGGTGAGGGTGAACCCTAGCTGTCCTCACCTAGCTGCGTGGTCACACCCTCTCTGTAGACCTCATTTCTTCTTCTGGAAAGGGCAAGATGGGGCAAAAACACTTTGGTATTTCCCAGAGTGTGGAAGGAGGAGGACCAAGACTTCTAGAAGGGCAGTGAGGACGAGCCCCTCAGCCTACCTCCCGAGGGGTGCTGGGAGAAGGAGATGAAGTAAGGAAGCAGGAAGGTATTTCAGAACAAGATCAGGGCATTGTTGATGATTTTGCTGTCGGCATCTGGCATGTGGTGGGTGCTCGATAAATATTTATTGAATGAATCAATTTCCAGTTCCAAAACATGTCCGGGGGAGCCTGAGTCCCATGAGACGCTTCCCAAGAAAGAGATATGTGGTAAAATGAGTCTGGGAAGTGCTGGCTCCCATTTCTTCCTCTTGGAGGTGCAGGTGGACATTGGTCTAACAAAGGTTCTGGAAAGTCCTGTGAGAGAGAAGCCCGCTATTTCATTGTGAAGTGTTCGCTTCCCAAAGTGGTTTGACATTTCCTCTCCGTGTTCCTCCTAATTCTTACGCCCGTGAATAATCTTGGGAGGAGGTGGTCCTTCAGGGCCTCACTGGGTCTGGTATGGTAGCTGCCAGTCACTAGTTCTCAGCTTTTGCGGGCCCCGGCTCCCCCATTTGTAAGATGGGGACGCTGCTCCAGGGCTGAGTAGGGTGCTGGGCAGCGGGAGGGTGCTGGAAGAGGAGGAGAAGCTGAGCAGAGGGCCACGCAGGTGCGCCCCGTGGCCAGTCACTGGCTAGAGGCCAGACAGACACCGCGCACTGCCCGGGGACCCTGTGTTGCCAAAAAGGGGTGTGGGTCTCACAAGTTGGACTGTCCTCAGCCCAGGTTTCGGGGGCAGGGGCTTTCAGGCACCTAACTCTAAACCAGATCGTTAACGAGGCACTAACCAGAGGCTAACAAGGGCTAAGCCAGGTCTTAAACGCCCCCTCCCCCAGCACCAGCAGCTGAAGGTCAAGGGGACAGGGGGCAATGTCATAGTTCCTCTGCCCCCCGCCCCGTTCCCCCAAAATAAGCAACACCAAAACCAAAGTTAAATCTAAACTTAAACATAATAAATATCTTTACTAAAAACCAAACCAAAGCAACAAACTCAGAGGGTTAAACCGACCCCCAGATCCACTAAAACCAAAAAGAACAACCAAACCCCACCCACGTGGGGATTTCTGAGGGGTAACTGCTGAGCCAGGAGCGAGATTGGAGCTGGAGTGGTTTTTTGGGCTGTCAGCGAGCGAAGCAAGGTCCCTTTAACATTTTCCATCTCTGTGCTTGCACATCCTGGCGGGGAGGAAGGCCTCTGCTCTCCAGGGCCTGGTCCCCCCCGCCCTGGGCAGTGGCTGGGCCTTGGAGGGGGGAGACGAGAGGGGAGCCTGGCCAGAGGTCACAGGGCTTGGCGGTGGCTGGCAGGGCAGAGTGAGGTCTGCGTGGCTGCTCCTACCCTCACGCACGCCAGCCCTCCTCCACGCACTGTCCTGACCTCTGGCACTTTGGCGTCGCCTCCCACCCTGCTTTGACACGCACTGACCACTCAGCCTGGCAGTCTCCTTCTCTGTCTCTGCCTCTTTGTCTGCTCTGTCTGCTGCTTCCGAGGGCTCCACGGCTCGGGGCTGGACACTGGGTGTGGCACGTTTGGGGAAGCAGAGGGAGGAGATGGGGAGCAAATGGAGGGAAGGGAAAGAAGGGGGGGCGATGCCCCTGGAGCAGGAGAGGAGAGGGGGATGGGAAGGTCAGAGGCATGAGCATGGTGGGGACAGCGGGGAGCTGGGCTCCCTTTCCCAGCCCATGAGTGCCCTGGGGACCCTCCCCCTCTGGGGTCCCCACCTGGCTGGGCTAGGGATTTGTGGCTGACAAGGACTTTCCCTTTGGTGTCTGCCCCTTCCTCGTTCCCCCTACCCCCCATCCCTGATTTCCCTCTCCACTCCTCTTTCCCTCCCCTGGCTTCCCTCTGTTCTCCTCTCCCACTCCGATCTCTCCCCACTGCCTGTCCCTTTTCTGTCTGTCACCCCCACCAATTCCCCTGCCCACCAGGCCGCCAGCTGACCATCTTCAACAGCCAGGCTGCCATCAAGATCGGGGGCCGGGATCAGGGCCGTCCCTTCCAGGGCCAGGTGTCTGGCCTCTACTACAATGGGCTCAAGGTGCTGGCGCTGGCCGCCGAGAGCGACCCCAATGTGCGGACCGAGGGCCACCTGCGCCTGGTGGGGGAGGGGCCGTCCGTGCTGCTCAGCGCGGAGACCACGGCCACCACCCTGCTGGCTGACATGGCCACCACCATCATGGAGACCACCACCACCATGGCCACGACCACCACGCGCCGGGGCCGCTCCCCCACGCTGAGGGACAGCACCACCCAGGTGAGGGCCTTTGGGGCTGACGGACCAGGAGTGAGACTTTGGGTGGGGGATGGGGCTGATGTCTGCATACCCACGGCGCGCCCCCAGGGAGGTTGCAGGTGTCTGGTGGGATCCTGGAGGCTGCGGCCTCATCCTTGTCGTCATGGTGACGGTTCAGGTGAGGCAGGAAAGGTCTCCTTTCACGAGGCGACCTCTGCCCTGGTGACCAGGGATGCCATCGATGTGAGGGTGGCCACGATTTCTAGGGGCCACTCCCAGCGCCAAGGGGGAGTTTGGTGCTCCAGCTAGAGGAGAGAAGACCGCCCTGCCTGAGAGGGAGGAGGTCTGGACTGGGGTGAGGGTGGAATGAGCCCATCTGCCTGCCCCCTAAGGAAGGCCATGCCCAGTGCTGTGCGGGCAGCGCGAGGGACACGGATAGAGCAGGGACGCCATCGCTCTGGGCAGGGCACCTATGTGACAGCCCTGGAGGGGCTGGAGGCTCAGCAGGTGGTGGCCGCCCGCCTCTGGAGGCTGGTGGAGGCCCGGAACAGTGTCTGCCCGATTGCTGGTGTCCTTGCCGCAGGACCGTAAGCCGGTCCCCTGCTTGTGACCTTGAGCAGGTACCACCGCGTAGCAGGCCTCAGGGTCCTCTATGGCTGTGGGTCTGAGGGGTGTCGGTGCAGACAGTCCCCTGGTGCTTCACCCCCCACACTGCCTACCTCCCCGCCCGGGGGCTCCCCCCCCCCCCCCCCCCCCCGGGCCCCCCCCCCCCCCCCCACCGCTCAGGTCCAGCCCACTCGCTTTGAGTGTATCCTCTCCTATACCTGGCAGGTGCTCCCTGGGGCAGGACAGGCCTCGCTTCGCTGGCAGCCAAGGCCAGTTGAGCACGTGTGACTTATAGAGGCAGCGTGGGGACCCGGCTGAGTTTCCCAGCTCTTGCCATCAATGACTGTTGGCCCAGGGAGGGCTCACACCTGCCATGGTAGACCTTATTTAATCACCCTGTCCCCCATTGCCCAGGGTTGTTGGGCCTCAGCACCTGGGGAGAGTGCTGTCCTCCCCAGTCAAGGGGGAGGCCCGGGGGCAGCCAGGGAGACGTGCCCCAACAGCAGCCTGCCTTCGGCATCTATAAATGAAGGCGGGACTGGATGGGCACTGAAGTCCCCTCCTCCCTCCAGTCTGTGTGTCAGTGGCCTGGCACTGGCTGATGGCCTCATCCAGGCTTGCGAGAGACGTCTGAACCCCCTTCCCCTCTACCTTCGCTGCCAAGAAAAGCTGGGGGACCCGGATGGAGTGGGGAGCTGCAGGAGAAAGGCCTGGCCCTACCCAAGATTGGGCAGCGACTATGCCCAGTGCCCATGGGCAAGAAGGGCCCACCAGTCTCAGTGGGAGGGAGATGGACAGGCCACCCAGGTGGAAGAGAGGTGGGGGGCCCAAGAGGCCACAGTTGTGCTGGAGAAGCTCCCACAGGAGAGACTGGTGCTGAGGGGCCAGGGTGCAGAAGGAAAATCAGTTTTCTGAAGATAGGGGTGCGGGGGAGTGGCAGGGTGGAGAAGAGGCACCAGCCACCCTTTCACCCCACCCCCCACCCCAGACTCCTCCCACCCTCGGCCTTCCGCAGCCTTCTCCCCACACCCTGCAGTCTCCTGGGCTCCCTTCCTCCCTGGACTCTGGGTTTCCCCCTCTCGGGTCTTCTTCCTGAACGCACCCTGAGCACGCTCCCCTCCCCGCCCCTTACATTCACTCATCTTGGGGATTCTCTTTCTCTGCAATCAGGAGGAGAGAAAATGCTGACAAAGTCGACTCCTGTTGTCATGGCAACCACAGCCCTAATTATTGTGTGCAGCCTGCTTCCGGGCTCTGGGAAGGGGGCTGGGAGAGAGATGGGGTGGGGGGGGTAGGGAGGGTGGAGCCAAGAACCACCCCCCCATCTCGTCCCAGGCCCTGCTCACCCTCTCTGCCTGTGCTGGCCTCCAGTGGCCCCCATGCCTTATCTCCCCACTGCCCTGGGGCCCCTTGCTCCCGCCCTGCACCCCCAGGTCCAGCGCCCCAGTCTCCCTGCTTCCTAGAAATACAAGACACGACATGTGCTGTCTCACTGACCCCCAGGAGCTGCTGCTGGGCGGGTGCTGTCCAGCCTGTCTCTGCACACTGGGGGAAGGGAGGCCCTCGGCCACCCCGCCAAGGGCCAGGGCGGGTGTCTCAGCCCACGACCCGTCTCCTATGTGGTCCACTCCTCAAGAGGTGGCTCTGGGGCCTGTTGACCCACTCCCGAACCTTCTTCTCCCCTCCCCTTCCTCTCGCCCCCAGAACACAGATGACCTCTTGGTGGCCTCTGCTGAGTGTCCAAGTGATGACGAGGACCTGGAAGAGTGTGAGCCCAGTACTGGTGAGTGCCTTTCCCCCCTCCCCTGCCCCGGGCCCGGGTGACGCTATTGGGAGGGGGGCGACTGTCCCTGCCACCTGGCCCAAGCCCAAGGGGCCTGTTGCCAGGCCTTAACTTGCCCAATAGCTTCCTCTGCCTTCCTGCCATTCCCCTCCAGGTCCCTCAAATTGTCCCCCTGGCAAGGCCGTTTCTGGCCTTTTGGTGCCCCAGCCCTCCGAGGTAGTGAGGTCCTTAGCTGGGGATCCTGGGGTTGAGGGCCAAGGAATGCTGGGAGGGAAAGAGGGGGACTTTTCCCCAAGAAAGACGAATAACTGCAGCTCCCATGAGTCTTTATGGGGTGTGAGGTTGGGGTGGGGTAGGAGGGGGGAGCGCAGGCCTAGGAACTACAACTCCCATCAGCTCTGGGGTCCAGAACTACAACTCCCATCAGTCCCTGAGGCCTGATTTTTCCCTGGGTCAGTAGTAGAGAAGACTTCTGCTGGGTCCACAACCCTCCTCGTTCCTGGTCTCGGGGAGGTGGTGAGGCGCTCTGCCAGGCCAAGCTGGGGCAGATCCACCACACAGCAGCTCTGTGCAGGCAGTGAGCAGGCTGAGGGGGCGGGGTGCCCCTAGCCAGACACGTGACCCTTGGGGAGATTGGGTCTGGTCTAGATTTCTCCAGGGGCGGCTGCTCAGACAGCTCCCAGCAGGTGCTGGGAGGAAAGCCTTCCTGGGGTTGGCATTACAGGCCTCTGCTGGGCCCATCCCGCTGGAGGGCAAGTCACAGCCCCAGAGAGAGACCAGGTTGGCAAAGCAAGGGTGGGCCTTGAGTGTCAACTGAGAAGTGTGGGGCATGGAGTGGCACAGTGGGGGCAAGGTCTGCTCAGCTGAGCAGGTTGTGGCGGGGGCGGGGGGTGGGGGGCTGAGAGGAGCCAGGCCTGGGGGAGGAGGGCCTAAGGAGCGGGGTCCCGGAGCTTGCAGCTGGCAGCGGGAACGGAGAAGGGACTGAATGTGGCCAGACTTCCCAGGAAGGGACCATGGGACTTGTTGGTGGCCTACATGAGCCTGGGGGAGCCTCATCCCTTGTTTGGATTTCCAGAGACTTCTGGTTACCTTGCAATGGGCGGCACCTGGGCTCCGGAGGTTGGGGCAGATGCCTGCTGATCAGCAGGGGTGATGTGGTCAGGTGAGGGGGACAGTGTCACTGGGTCACTGGCTATGAATCTGGCAGGGGGGGGGAGTTCTGCCAGTCCCAGAAGAGAGGCTCAAGCTGAGGGTAGGCTGCAATCGTGGAGGGAGTATGAGGAGAGCCTTGAGCCCAAGGCTCAGATTCCAGAGACCCACAGCAGAGGAAGTTCAAGGCTCAGGCCCCCAGACCCCTCAGGCCAGAGCTGAAGAGCCTTGTTTGGGGGTCCTGGGCCCTGAGGCACAGGGAGGAGCTGCAGGCCGTTGGGCTGCGAAGGCCTCCCGATCCACTGCCAAGAGCTGGTGCTTTCTGGAACAGACGCCCTCCACTGCGGGGAGGCCCCTCTGCTGGGGGGCCATCTGGTTGCATCTCACCGGGCGATCTCAGCTCAGGGCTGCACCTTCCTGCTCTGCCGTTACTTTGGGAGGTTCTGGGCATCCGGCAGCTTCCACACAGCACCCCCCTCAACCCTGCTTTACCCCCTCCACCTAGGCAGTTACTGGGGTTTCCATAGCCAGAACCAGAGCCTCTAGCCCAAGCCGAAAGGGGCTGTGATGATCGGCCCCGCGGGAGCCCTGGGATAGGACTCTGGGGACACATGGTTGTCTGGGTCTTGAGAAAAGAGCACTTGGCCCCATCACGTGTGTTTGCACACATGTGCCCACTCTCGGGGCAGAGAAGGGTGCGGGGTGAGAGGAGGGGTCTGCTCTCCCTGGACCCTGTGGAGAGGAGGATTGGGCCACATGGCCACTGCGCAGGCACATACTGGGCCACACGTTCCCCACCAAGGTTCTAGCTTCCCAGCTGCCACCTGGAGTCTTGTCAGTTGCCTGGATGTGACACCGAGCATGTGCACCGGTTGGCTGAGCTTCCTTAGGCTGCGTTGGGACGAGGGGTTAAGGGGGGAGCTCAAGTAGGCAGGTCAGCTGCACTCCCCCAATCAGAGGGCCAAGCCTCTGAGGGGAGGAAGGAGGGTAGAGGAGGGCTAGAAGCTGTGGGGTGGGCAGACGCTGGCGGTCAGCCCAGCACCCGGCTTTGAAAACAAGGGCAGAGCACATGCGTAAGCCTCCCGAGGAAACCAACGGAAGCCAGCAGCTCTCCCCCAGATGTGCATGGCACGCGTGTGTATTTCCTTACTCACGCCAGTCCGACATGCTTTGAGTTGGATTTTTACCCTGATGGGAGGCCAGGCAAAGACCAGGATGGCTCCAGAGCCCCTCAGGCTGGTCTAGACCATGCCCCGCCCCCGCCCCCGCCATCTACCAGGAAAGGGGACTCCAGCCAGAGGCCCCAGATGTGCCCCAGATGCAGGGAGGCTTTTCTCTAGCACAGGACCAGGCCTCCTTGGGCTCCAAGGTCAGTGTTAGAGGAAGAGGCAGTCTGGCTGGACACAGTGGCTACCCAGGGGCTGACCCCAGCGCGTTGGCATGCCTCTCACCTGCCACATCCTTCACCCTGGGTCCCGAAGTCAAGCCTGGGGTCATCCCCACTCACTTTCTACCCTTTCCTTTGACCTTGGCTCCTTCACAGACCCCAGGCCCCACTTGGGTGAGATCCTTATCCTACATGGCGATTTCACCTGAGGTTGGCAGGCCCGTCAAAGACGGGTGCTGTCTGATGGACACAGTGTTTTCATTCTTGTGAGAGGGAGTGCCTTTGGCGGGGGGTGGGGGGGGCGTGCTCTGCATAGCGGGTAACGTGGCCCACCACCCCTCACTGTCTACGCCAGCCTGAGCCGCACGTTATGGTGTGGGCCTGGTCCCCTGTGGGGATCTGAGAGTGCCCCCCTTGAGGCACATAGGAAGTGCACACGTGGACTCAGATCCACAGAGGTACATGGTTACACGTGTGCAAGTGTGTCCAACTAGGGGCGCACACAAATACATGTGTATCCGTGCACATAGACTTACTGGATCTACCAGCAAGCTTGCACATGCCCACTTACACTGGTGTGAACGCATCCAGACCTAGAAGATCACATGCCGTTTGCACTCAGACCAAAAGAGGCACACACATGCTTAGATCTGAAGAGACACGTGTGTTGTCTGGACACAGACACACGGCTTTTGAGACCCACAGAAACACAAACCCGTACAGGTCCATAGTCTTCCAGAGACACGCATGCGTATTCGGAGTCACAGTCATGCATGTGTGTGTTTGGGGCTCCCAAAACACCCGCACAGGCTTGGGCTCCCAGGTGCCCCCTGCCCAGACGCACGGCGTTTCACACTTACCTGTGCTTGTCGCACAAAGGTGTGCACACAGGTGTCTTAAACCCACTGGAGCCGGCTCACACACTCAGCTCTGTCGACACACAGACTGAATGTTTAGAATCCCATGCACATGCTCAGAGGCACTCACACACGATGCACACGTATGTTCAGCGTGAGCACATACGTACACACATGTCCTCAGACTCACAGAATGCCGTATCCACGGTTGGCTCGCAGAGGCCCATTCTGTGTACAAGTCTGGCTGCGTAATACGCGTGCTCCTACCACATCCTCCGCGCGTGCTCACAGATGTTTCAGAATGAGCATGTGTGTAGGATCAGAACAGGTATGTACACAGTGTGCTCGGACCTCCAAGCTGTAGGCGCACATGTGCATGTGCACACACTTGCATGTATTCAGGGAAGCACACGTCCATGCCGGGCTCATAGAGGCGTGCGTGTCACGGCGGCACCCAAGTCTACACCCAGGCTCAGGCCTCCAGTGTCCCGCCAGCAAGTGTGCTTTCACCAAGGTGCACAGACACATCCTCAGAGGGATGCCCGTGTGTACCAACATGTGTGCTCGTTCCCACAGAGCCATGCCCGTGTGCACACAGAAAACACCTACGCTCTGAGACCCACATGTGGGCACACTCTCAGAGGTAGGCCGGGCGCACCCAGCCCCAGGGGTCCACGCACATTCACATGTTTAGTTTACACCCTCACCTGCATCCCTCCTGTGGCTCCGTGAGAGGGGACCCTCAGTGGCCCACCTTAGCTCAGACCTACTGAGGCTCATTCTTACATCCATACCCATGTGATCAGAGACACACACACACACACTCAGAGACACATACATTCGGATTCACACACATACTTGGAAACCTACACATGCTCCAACCCCTCAGGTGTACGTACTCAACATGCGCGTGCATGCACACAGGTCTACACTGGCCTGCACCGGCACCCGTGGGTACCCAGGCACTGACTCAGATGCTCAGATGTCCACATGAGCTGCACGTAGAAGGGCTCCTATCCTCAGACCCTCAGGCCACACCTATGTGTTCAGACCCAATAAAACGCATGCCTGTGTGTTTACACGCAGGTGAGCACACCCCGCTGTTCAGACCCACAAGGGTACACACATGCGCGGGCACTCAAATTCACAGAAGCCCCCAAGTGCTCAGACCCACAGAGCCAGCTTGTGCCCTCGCCCCACAGACATGCGCCCCTTCTGAGACTCTGCACCGTCGCACACATACATGAGACCCTCAGAGACTTAATTACACACACACACACACACACACACACACACATTTAGCTCAGAATCAGAGGCACAAATGTGATCACATTCCAGAGTTTCTTAAAGGTAACAACAGTAGCCATAAAGATAAACTCCACAGCACCTGTGGTTTCCTACCTAGAAACTTATTTCTCCACTACAAGGGCTAGATTGGGGCCTGGAAGCCACTCTATCCTCACCAGGTGACATCCTGAGTTGCGGAGGGTGACCCAGGGTGGGGTCACGAGCCGGTGGGTTCTATGGGCCAGGTCTGGGATGGGGAGGGGCGCCCAGTGCTCAGGGCTGATTCTGCCCAAGGCCATCCCAGCACTCGGTCCTGTGGCTCCAGCTCAGCGTCAGGGAAGGCTGGGAGGTATGGCCCCGTCAGGCCCCCAGGAGGACGCAGAAACAGATGTGAACAACTAGCAATTGATTTGTCCAGTGTGGCCTTGGGGTCATCAACAATCCATTTCGGGATTGTTCCTCTTCCTCGCACCCACAGAGCACACCCCCATCCCCCCAAGGGAGACACCTGAAGCCTCACCCACTCAGGGCTGTCATCTCAAAGGGGACGAGGGTGTCTGGGAGATGGCGGCCCACTGGGCTGGGTCCAGACCTGCTTCTGGGTATCCATATGTGGTCTGGACCCCCATGAACTAAAAGGGTAATCGGTCCCACTGACCACACGGCTCAGCGCCACCCCAAATCCAGGGGTGGGCAGGGTCGGGCAACCGCAGTAGAACCTCTCATGCAAACAAGGGAAGGATGGAAGACACCCCCAGGCCCCTAGTTCTGAGCGTTGAGAAGATCCAGCCCCCGTGCAGTGGGTGACTTCACCCCTGTGCGGGGGAAGTTTCTTCCTTACAGCCCGCGCCGCTATGGTCTTCGAGAAACTAGGCCCTGACGCTGCATCTGTGAAGTCCCTCCCACCTCTCCCCCGTGGCCTTCTCGGAAGTGGGGGTTGGGATAACGTCCACCCGGGGGACTCAGCCCACTTCCCGCCCCTGCGTAGCTGGGTGGCTTCTCAGGCTGCAGCAGCCAGAGGAACTCCCCTCAGAGCTCTTCTCTAGACACAATTGTGACGCCCGTCTATTTCCTTGTTTCTCTGATTCCATACCTGTCTCTTCATTTTGCGAAGACGATTTTGAAGGCATCTGAAACAGCAGGGGGGAGGCCACACCCTCCCTCTGATCTGTGAGGCAAGACCGAGGCCTCCTGACTCACGTGGAAGCCTCACTGGGTCACTGTCCCTCAAAGCTGTTGTTTGATCTCTCTCGTGATTTGTAGTTTGGAAGCATGGGCTCTTTGGACGCTCGGCAAGCCCCGCATTTCTGGGCTCTCTCTGTTCCCTTCGTCTCTGCTTGCAACCCCCCACTCACTCTTGCCTGACTTTGTCATCTTATATACATTCTTATACATTACTGAAAGCAGAAAGGAAAAGCCAGCATTGTCACCCCGACTTTTCTGGCACATTCCCTTAGGGCCGCAGTCTCCACAGGCGCACGCTCTTCCCAGTAGGGCATCACAAGCGGCGGCTGGAACAGAAGGTCCTGCATCTAATGGTCCTTCATCTTTCCTGCTGTTTCCTTGGATCCTTACGTGAAGCCCGTTGGCGTTGGGGGCACACAGTTCTGGTTCGGCGCCTGTATACGTTAAGGCAACAGGTGTTTCTGTAACAGATCACCCCCAGATCGCAGAGGGTACTTCTGGGGAAGTTTCTCCCTCAAGTGAAGCCCCAGCAGGGGGCTCCCCATCCCCAGGTGGCCCTGCCCCAAGGGGTGCTTTGGGAATCCAGACTCCTTCCATCCTTGTAGCTCCTCCATATTCAACGGGCAGTTTGTGAGGTCACTGGAAGGAGGAGAAAGAACATAGAGGAGCGCACACAGGCGACTTTGGGGCGAGGTGGGGGGGAGCCATATGGCCACACCTAACGTTAAGGGATGCTGGGAAATGTAGTCTTGCATCCCAGGAAAAGGAGACAATGGGTTTGGGGCAAGAGACATTCACAGGGACCTACCTCATACACTCAGACCCTCGATGACGTGCGCACACGTTGTCAGTGGCGCACTCACGCATCCATGCATGCGCATATGAGTTCGGACCCAGGCTCAGAAGCAGGTGGACACGTGCACAGCAAGGGTCTCCCCGACACGCCCACATCTGTTCAGATTCCCTGACACCCACATGCACGTGCTAAGACCCCGCGAGGTTCGTGTGCACATGACGCCCAGCCTCTGAGGGGTGTGTTCCCGCACCTGCACACGTGATACACATCCGCTCTGACCTTGACTCCACTTGCCGTTTGCCGTTTGCTGCGCTGGTGTTTCTGAGCGGGGCGGGGTGCCACCCTCCAGGTCACTGCACCCTGTTGGGCCCAGGTTGTTCTCCACGGAACAGGTGAGTAAGGACTGAGGTCTAGCCGGTGCTCTCCGCTCACCAAGCCACGGGTCCCTGTCCCTGGAGTGGGGCTGTGTCTGCCAGGGGGACAGGATACCTTTTTCTAATTGTGTAGAGAGAAGCCATTTCGATAAGCGGTGCACGGGCAGGTCTGTGGCCGCATGGAGGGGCTGCCTTTTTTTGAAGCTACAGGAAAGGCCCTGTGGGCTTGTGGCTTTCTCGTTGTGAGAGCCTGGGCAGGCACCCCGCGCCGGCAGATGGGGCCTCAGCCAGCCGATTGCTTAGTCTCTGACACTGAGCCTCAGTTCTAGGCACATCCTGCTTGGGTGGGAATGGGGTTCTTGGGTAGATTTCCAGTGAGGAGCCTCTGTGCTCTAGAGGGAGAAGGGGGTCAGCCTGCAGATGCAGTAACCCCTGGGAGACCAGGGAGCTGGGGAGGGAGGGGTGCTCAGGAGTGGCTGCTGGTCTCCTTGGCCAGAGTGGAATTCTCTCTAATAAGTGGGACTGACATGTCCTGACATGCAGCTTCTGAGTGGGGGGAGGGCTTCTGTGATGTGTGCACCTGTGAGCATTTCCCGAGTGCTGTAGCTGCCTGAAGTGGGGGAGGGGGTCCCTCAGACTCCCAGGGGCACCCCATCCCAATATGCAGCCTTGGAGAGCTGGGCCCGGGGCCCGAGGCACCACAGGTCTTCCCCCAATGCCCAGTGGGAAGGGCAGCCTGGGGTGCCCCTGGTTGGACTCTGGCATTGAGGAGTCTCTGAGACACCCTTCCTCCAGAGCCTGCTGACGCCTCACCAGGACGAGCTTGCCAGACCCTGGCCCGGTGAATGACCCCAGGGAAACCCAGTGCCCTATGTAACATGTGACTTGCCTGCCACAGAGCCAGTTCGGCTTGACTGAACATGGGGGATGGAAGACGGTGTGGGGTCTTGACAGCATGTTAGCCTGTGGAGACAGCAGGAGCTGGGGGTGAGGGGACGGAGGCTGGCGTGCAGGGCCATCAGAAGGGAGCACGGGGTGGGGGTGGGGCGCTGTGGTGGTATGGAGGACGTGGGTGAAGGCAGGACACCCCCAGGGGAAGCTGTCAAAGCCTTGGGCGGAAAAAGGCCCAGGGAAAGCTCCCAGGGAAGCTGGGGACACAGAGATGGAGGCCAGGACACTGCTAGGGTTGCAGGGCAGGGGCAGGAGTCAATGTGACCAGGCATGGGAGGGCTCTGGAGCCTGGGGGAGACTGCACATGGAGAACTTGGGGGCCTGGGCGCGCCAAGGTCCTAAAGAACTAGTGAGTTGGAGCAAAATGTTGCAGAGGGCTCAGGCTGGGCAAGATTTGTCTCTGGTCCAAGGCCTGGAGCCCTCCTACACCCTAGTCTATCTGGGGGTGACAGGACATGTCTCTCTACATGGTCCATGCCCTGATTGGGCTGATCAGTCCCTCTAGGGCATCAAGTATCCCCAGCAAGGGACTCCTCTCTCGAGACCCTAGCTATGGCCAGCTGGTTGAGGGCCACAGCCTGCCTAGGACAAACCTTGATCCTGAAGCTTCCAGAAGCAACTGGTGGCCCCATCCAGGATCAAAGATGGAGACGGCAATGGGTGAGAGCTGGGTCAGGCTGAACTCAGTTGTGTTGCTACCGGTGGGTCAGGGGGGGAAGGGGCTTCAAAACCCAGTTGCCACCCCCTCCCCAGATACCTAGCCTGGGGGGGCCCAGAGGAAAAGCTTGAAGAGTATTCCTCCCTTTGCCTTGGTCAAACACAGCAAGCCCCTCCTCTTGCACCAGGCCCAGTGCTGGGTGCTAGGGAGATAGACAGATGGGCCTTGAGCCTTCCCTAGCAGTGAGCCCAAACCAGAAACCTTTCTGGAAGAGGAGGTATTTGGCTGGACTCAAATGAGTGAGATAACAGCCGGGGCAAGGTTTTCTGAACAGAAGGCAAAGGTTAGGAAGAGGGCCGGTGGTGTGGTCCAGCAGGGAGGGGGCCTGTGCTATGATGGGACACGGGCTGCCAGCCTCCCCTAACAGCTGGGAGCTGAATGTGCCCTCTTCTGGGGGACCGGGGTCCTGGGCCGTCAGGTCTTTCCAGGCTCCCTGTGAGACTTGACCCTTCCCTGGTCTCTGAGAGCCACAGAAAGGACTGCACAGTCCACTTGTTCACCTTGCCTGCTGCAGACACCGAGTGACCTTGGGAAGTCCTCCCCACTCTAGGCCTCAGCATCCTCCTCCATAAAAAGCCAGCTTTGGACAGTCCCAGCTCCATAGAACATGCTTGTCTGCTTTTGGCTTGGTTTTTCAGTATGGCTGAGCCCCTGGAGGGCCAGGTGCCCTGGGGCTTCGCAGTGTGGGGTGCAGGTGAGCCCTGGCCTGGGGGAGACGGGAGCCTGGTGGGAGGAGCAGCCTGAGGAGCTCAGCAAAGCTGTGAGTTCAGGGGCAAGATCTTGGCTGTGGCGGGCTAGTGTGGCCAAGGACACAGTTCTGCTAGATTGCTGGAGCTTGGGATCTGAAGGCTCAGCAAACAGAGGCTTAGGGTGCAGGGAGCAGGAGAAGAGATGCCAAGATGTGGCAGTGACACGTGGCTGGCTCGGCGGAGGAAATCTCCAGCCTCAACCAGGCCTAGAGGTGTCCCTGTGAAAGGAGGGAGCCCTCCCACCAGCCTCCTAACCCCAGATTCCAGCTGGCTCTACCCTACACCAGTGGGATGCAATATTTGGGGGAGGGGCAGTGGACTGATGGGGGTTGTCAAGGTGCTGACCCAGGGGCTGATGGGAATTGTAGTCCATGCCCCTTCAAGGGCTAATGGGAGTTGTAGTTCTCACCCATTAGGGCTGATGGGAATTGCAGTTTATGCCCAGGGTACCACAGTTAATAGACCTAGGGAGAGAGAGGAGACCTAATCATTACCCTCCCCAACCTTCCCAACTAGTTCCCCCCACTCCACCCCACCCTAGGCCCTATATTAGCAAGCGCTTCCTTCCCAGATGGCTGTGTATGTATTTTCTTTTCTTTTTTTGCTTTCTTCTTCTTTCCGTTGTTTTATTATTGTTTTAACAATAATAAGAGGGCCAGCGGCAGTCAAGCCCTGGTCAGGTCCTGGCGGCCCATGGGGGTTCTGGGGAGGGGGAGGGGGGAAGTCAGTGGGGGTCAGAGGTGGAGGGTGAAGAAAGAGCAAGTTGGGGAATTAGGGTTAGCTCAGGACACATGTGTTCCTCTCCACCTCCCTCCCTCCCTTCCTCCCCCCCCGCCGCCTCCCTACCTCCCTGCCTCTACTGGGTTTCTCACCCCTCTCCCAGAGTCCTATGGGAAAGGACCCTCCTTGCCCGCTCTTTCTCATGGACCTTGTCACCTCCCACCTTCAATCTTTCCTCTTCCCATGACCAGCCTACAATTAACCTTCAAAGCTGCTTCCCATGACCATGACCTCTCAGGTCCTTTCGCCCATGCCAGTCATGTACCTCCTCTCCCTGCCCTCCCCCCACCCTCCCTCCCACTGCTCCCTCCCTCCTCCCATGCTGTCACCAAATGGTGGTAACAGTTTCTCCCAGGGAGCCTGAGCCTGCACCGTGCAGATCTTAGCTTTGTGTTTAACGAGGGGGAGAGGGCACAAGTGAGGGAGGAGAGAGAGTGTGTGCAGGAGGAAGCAAGATGTCCAGGGAAAGAAGAGCGAGGGAGGGAGATACCAAACAGATAGACAGAAAAACGTTGTACGGAAAAGTTGTTTTTTCTTATTTTTTCCGGGAGAACCCGCTTACACAGCTCTGTTTGTAATTTTTTTCTTCATGCTAAAATCACACGGCCTATTTGTTGATGTAAGTTGCCTGAATTCCGTGGTATGCTATCTTCTTTTTTAAAAAAACAAAAGAAAAAAATAACAAAAGCAAAAAAAAAAGAGAAAAATCTAGAAAAAAAAACCCTAAAAGATATTGTTGTTAGGTTTGTTTAAATGCTGCTCTTGTAACTGTTTTTAAGCCTTAAACCAGTAGAGTTTTTTTTCCGTTTCTTTTCGATTTCCTTTCCTTTCTGTTCCTTTTGGTTTCTTAAGACAAACAAAAGACCAAAACCCAGTGAGCCACAGAGCCCGTGCGTGGGGTGCCCAGGGCATCCGAGCCGCTGCCCGCTTAAAGCGCAGCGCGCCGGCAGGCTGGCGGGCGGGCCTGGCCCGCTCTAGTCTCCGCCAATGCCAATTGGAACCGATTTGGGTGTGTGAGGCTGTTGTTTTCTCTCTCTGTGCCGGCCGCCTGCGCCCTGGGCCCTCACTGACACCTTCTCTTTTCTCTTCTCTCTCTTGTTCTAGGAGGAGAGTTAATATTGCCTATTATCACGGAGGACTCCTTAGACCCCCCTCCCGTGGCCACCCGATCCCCCTTCGTGCCCCCACCCCCCACCTTCTACCCCTTCCTCACGGGCGTGGGCGCCACCCAAGACACCTTGCCCCCACCCGCGGCCCGCCGCCCGCCCGCCGGGGGCCCGTGCCAGGCCGAGCAGGACGACAGCGACTGCGAGGAGCCCATCGAGGCCTCGGGCTTTGCGTCCGGGGAGGTCTTTGACTCCAGCCTCCCCCCCACGGACGACGAGGACTTTTACACCACCTTTCCCCTGGTCACGGACCGCACCACCCTCCTCTCACCCCGCAAACCCGCTCCCCGGCCCAACCTCAGGACAGATGGGGCCACGGGCGCCCCCGGGGTGCTGCTAGCCCCCTCCGCCCCGGCCCCCAACCTGCCTGCGGGCAAAATGAACCACCGAGACCCGCTGCAGCCCTTGCTGGAGAACCCGCCCCTGGGGCCCGGGGCCCCCACGTCTTTCGAGCCGCGGAGGCCCCCGCCCCTGCGCCCAGGCGTCACCTCCGCCCCCGGCTTCCCCCATCTGCCCACAGCCAACCCCACGGGGCCCGGGGAGCGGGGCCCGCCGGGCGCGGTGGAGGTGATCCGGGAGTCCAGCAGCACCACGGGCATGGTGGTGGGCATCGTGGCGGCCGCGGCGCTCTGCATCCTCATCCTCCTCTACGCCATGTACAAGTACCGCAACCGCGACGAGGGCTCCTACCAGGTGGACCAGAGCCGGAACTACATCAGTAACTCGGCCCAGAGCAATGGGGCGGTGGTGAAAGAGAAGGCCCCGGCCGCTCCCAAGACGCCCAGCAAGGCCAAGAAGAACAAAGACAAGGAGTACTACGTGTGAGCCCCGGCACAGCGCCCCACTGCCAGCTGCCCCTCCCGGGGACGGCCCGCGAGGCGGGTGCGGCCCTCTCCCCGCCGGGGGCTCTGGGGACCCACTCCCTGGCTGCCTCAGACTTCTCTCACGAAGAGGAAACGCAAAAAAAGAAAAAAAAAAGATAAAAAATCAAAAAGTAAAGAAGAAAGGGAAGAAAGAACGAAAAAAAAAAGGAAGAAAAGAAAGAAAGAAAAAAGAAAAAAATAGAAAAGGAAACCCCGTGCTCGTCCCCTTCCTCTTGCCGTCCTGGGCGGCGGCACCGCCAGTCCTGGGGCTGTCTGTCCCTCTCAGCCCTGCCGCCCGCCGGGCAGGGCACGTGCTCACAGCCCTGGGTTGATTTATTTTTTTAAGGGGGGTAGTTTTATTTTGGTGGGGTTGGGCGGGAAGGAAGGCTGGGGGGTTTGTAAAGTGTCCACTCCTCGTCCTGTTTCATTTCCCTTCAGTTTTTCTTCTTCCCTCTGTCCCTCCTGCCTTCCTTCTCTTCCCAAGCCCGCCGGTCCCCCATCCCAGGCTTGCTGTGTCTCTCTGTCCCCACCCTCCCTCTCTCCACCTCTTTTTTGTGTGTCTGGTTTCTCCCTTTCCTTTCCTACCCTTGGGTTTCCAGAGTCGGTGGGAGAAGGGCGGGCGGGCTGGCCGAGCGGCCCAGCGCTGGGGGCGGGAAGGAGCGGAGCAGTGGGCGTTGCCCCGAGCGCCCGACTCCGCCTACCAGGGGGAGGTGTTTGCCTGGTGCTGCCCAGGGGAGGGGCTCGGGCTGCCAAAGGCCTGTTCTGTTGTGTGCCGCTGGGCGACGTGCATTGATGGGGAAGCTGCTGGAGGAGCAGGGGTGGGGGGCGGGGGGGAGGGGAAAGGCAAATGCAGATATATATTAAAGACATAATCTAGATACCGCGAGCAGCAGCCTGTGGCACCCGTTGGGCGCGGGCACCAGGGAAGAGAGAGAGCGAGGCATTGCCCGCTGACTGCTGGGGTCACTTCTCTGCCCACGGGCTCCCTGCTCCCCCAGTTTTTTTTCTCTCTTTGTTAACAAATGTGTCTGAGTCTTGGAAAACACCCCAACCCCGGAAATGTGTGGGAAAAGAAAACAAAAACTTTCCAAATCCAACGGTCCTGTGCAGTTTTTTCGGGGTGGGTACCGTTGGGATTTCGGTCCTGGCTCTAACCTGGGGTCTGGGCCCAAATTGCAGCCCATGAGAGCTGGTAAGTTGCCTCCAAAGATTTGGGCCGAGCATGGCTTTGGGCTTCTGGTGTGTTGGTGGGGGGCGACTTGTCTTTGTCTTACCCCCTGTCCCTCCTGACCTGAGGATCTGATGGGCCCTTCCCCATCATAGAGGCAGGCAGGAGTTCCTTGGTGTCAAGAAGGGAACATTCTTCTTCCAGAAATTTCTAGAATGGCCCTGAATAGTTTGTCAGAGGAGGGGACCAGAAAGAGGGACAGTGCAGGAGTTGGAAGGATGGGCCCCAGTCCTGCTCATTGCCATGGGGCTGTAGGACTGCATGTTTTCCTCTCTGTGTAAGGAGACTAAGGGCTTACACGGAGACTCAAGGGATTGGTTGTAAGAGGAAAGCTCCCCACAATCTACCATTGACTCAGTTTACCCATCTGTAAGATATGGTCAGTTCAGTCTCAGCTTCTTCATCTGGGCATCTGACACTGAACTTAACACCTGGGCCTGAGCTGAGGTCCTTTGAGGTCTGGCTGGCCTGGCATTGACCCTCAGGAGTGTCCAAACGGCATTTGGGGGATGACTGAAATTCCAGGAACTAAGCTCCTTGACACCTGGTACTCGCAGGGATATGCCAGGAAATTCTGACTGGGGAGGAGAAAGGACAGAGTTAAAAAAGAAGCTTAAAGTGGTGTCTAGCTGATACCTTTGACCTTGAAGACCTACCCTACCATCCAACCCCCAGTGGAGGGAAGACAAGGTCAGCCTGGTGCCGGTGTTCTCCTGGGAGGATGTCCCTTTCCTGGAGGCAGATATGGAGTCAAAGGAGCCTGCACTGCCCTCCCCACTCACCCTTCTGGGAGAGCCGCAGGCCTGGCTGGAGACAGGAGGATGGCCAAGTGGGTCCGGAGCCACTTTCCTGTCCCCGCCATGGGGCGAATGAGACTGTGCCCGTGGTTGTTCACCTCTTCCTTCCCAGGCCGGTTTCCTGGGCCCTTCCAGGGGTCCCTTCCAGGTGTCCCTGCAGCCCTGGGGGAGGGGGGGGCGGGGCACGCGTTCCTTGTGGTGAGCGGCCAAAAGAGGGGCGTCCCAAGCGAAGACCGGCCGCTTGGGTGGGGCGCCTGTCTGGAAAGCAGACCTGAGCCCGCTGTGAAGGGGGACCCCTTTCCCCTTTCAGGGCACCCACTCTGCCCCATGTGGATGACACTCACCCCCAGCCGCTCCAGAGGGGCAGGGCCCTGGACCCTCCCAGCTTCCAGGTCCTGTCGAGTGAGGGGAGACATGTTGGAAGCAAGTAGAGCCCCGGGTCCTAGAAGGCTGTGACCACTTGCAAGGACCAGGAGCAAGGCTGCCCTGAACGTGGGCAGAGGGACAGCTCTGACCACTTGGCGAACTGGAGGACACCCCAGGGGGGTGGAGGAGGCATCTCTCACCAGCCCTCGGTTCTCTCTTCTGGAAGCGTCCAGACACCAGGGAGCCCCCAGAATGCTGAGCAAGGGTAAGGAAGGAGCTGGAGCTCAGCTGGGCAGCAGGCAGACAGGACCAGAAGTTAAGCAGAGTCTGGGACAACCTTGTCTTGGGGCATCTTATCAAACATGATCCCCCCCTTCTTCCTGGGAGGGGGTGCTCTTCACTGAGGGGTGGCTGAAAGACATGGTCCCCCGCTAAGACGCCCGGGGCTACTGCTGACAAGACCAGACCAGTGAGTGCTCCTGTCTCTCAGCGGCAGAGAGAATTTTGTTTTCCTGTGTGTCTTCTTGTGTGTTTTTGAACACACGTGTACACATCACTGATGTGTGTGTGTGTGTGTGTGTGTGTGTGTGTGTGTGTGGTGTGTAAGGGGATGGCCCTTTGCTGGGGGACCTGGCAACAGAGACACAGGCACAGGTCAGGCAGAGACCGCAGCAGATTAGCAGTGCCCCCCTCCCCCGCACAGGCAGCAAAGGGCTTCTGCCTGCACCTACATTTGCATTAGCAGGGGGAGGGGAACTCAGGCGTCCATCCCTTTGCATCCGAGCCCTTGTACTGGGTTTTTCTGTGCGTGGTGCCAGTGGGCTCTGCCGGGTCCTGGCTGGTTCTGAGAGGGAGGCCTCTGCCTTGGGGAGCATCGCTTGCCCAGGTTTGGAAGCCCGAGAGCAGGCTGGGGGCGTTGTGGTCAGGGCTGGGCTCTGGAAACGGAGGCCTGGCTCTTGATTCTGCCCCGCCTGGCTGCACGTCATAGGCAATTGGTTTTGCCAAGCCTTACTTTCCCACCTTTTAAAGGGGGCATCTTCTTCGAAGAGCTCTGGAAAAGACGAGCTAATGCCTTGAGATGCCCAGGACAGTGCCTAGCCCACAGCACAGGCTGGGAAAGGGCAGATACTCTGGCCTGGGAAGAGGCCATCCTCTAGAGGAGCGCCCCAGAACTCGCCTCTGCCCCTCCCCCACTGGTGGCTCTTCACTGGAGTCCGGAGGGGCAGTCATTTGATCCTTTATTCACCCTTTTGTCGCCCTTGTCAATGCCCCTCCTGCCAGGCTTTGTGGGGAGACTGGGTCAGGGGGTCAAGGGACCACGCCAACCCTCTGGGAGCTCATAGCTGGCAGGGTGGGAGATGAGTGCGTGGCTGTGGGTAAGGGTTTCTCTGTGGCCTCAGACTGGGCCCCTGGAAGGAGGCCATTGCCCTGAGTCTGGGACCCCGAAGGGGAGTTTGGGAGGCAGAGAAGAGGCGGAGCAGGCAGGTCCTGTGGCTGGAGTGTGCAAAGGGGTGACCAGGGACCAGAGCTGCCTTTTGGGTTCAACTGAGGAGCTGAGACTTGTGTGGAGATCTCGGGGTAGTGTGGTGAGTTTAGGAAGTTTTGACTTGGCGAGGGAGCGGGAGGGGGACAGTGGATAGCTGGGGGCCGTGAGCAGCGAGGAGGGTAGCACGGGGTGGACAGGTTCCTGCTGGTCCTTGCTCCTTTCCGAAGTCACCAGGGAGGGTCCGGTGAGGGTGCCCGGGGCAGCTTCCAGCCAGTCTGCCCTTCTTGTGTTCAAGGTGCAGAGAGGGGCTGGGCTTGGCTGCAGGGGCCACCCCTGGACCCTCCAGACACCGTGGCGTTGGCCGTCCTGTCTTCTTCCAAGCAGAGAGGGTGTTTCTCCCAACGTTCCATCGTAGAATTCCCGGGAGCTTAAAAGTGTGTGGATTTCAGGACAGTGCGCCCTGGGGGGCTGTGTGTCGCTTTCTTCACTGCCCTGTTCCAACATGAAAGATGAGAGGGGTGTGGCTCGTGGGTGCAGAGTGACCTCTGACCCCTGAACTGTGTCCTTCCTGAGAACTCAGGAAGTACTGCTGCCCTGCTCTTGGGGACCCAGAAATGAGCTCTCTG
Organism: Suricata suricatta; assembly: GCF_006229205.1. Lineage (NCBI taxonomy): Eukaryota > Metazoa > Chordata > Mammalia > Carnivora > Herpestidae > Suricata > Suricata suricatta. The sequence goes on from NC_043710.1 coordinate 7,085,473, forward strand.
GGCACGTAGCGGGAAGTGGCGGGCGTGGGGGGCGGGTAGGGGCAGTGACAACCCTGCCAGCCATCTAGGGGCTTTCGTGGTAGAGTTTGGGGCCCGTGAGGCCCCCCAGCAACGCCCATCACATCCTTGGCCCTCCTCCTTACAAAGGACTACACTCTCCCTTTCTCTGGACTCCTCCTAAGGTGGCCCTGAGGGTGGCCCAGCTATTTTCGAGAGCAGGAGACCAAGTCCACACTGTCAGCCAGGAGCCCCCGCCCTTGGTGTCCACTTCTCCCCAAGAAGCACTGTGGGTCTCTGAGCCAATCCGGTCCCTTTCTGTGCCTCTGCTTCTCTCTCCGCCCAGTGACAGGGATGAGGGGGGCTGAGTGGGCGGAGAGGGCGGTGCCTGGGGCCGAGCCCACTCACTGGTCCTGCACGTCTTGAATGGTGTCGGGCAGCGGCAGGCTCCTGGTCTCCGGCAGCAGCAGCGCAGCCAGCCCGCTCAGCACGGGCACCGCACCGTATACCAGCAGGGGCAGTGAGCGGCCGTGCGTGCCCCGCAGCCGGACCAGGGGCCCCAGGATAGCTCCCGCGCGGGCTGCCATCTGGCCCAGGCCCACCGCTGTCATCCTGTAGTCACAGACACACCCGTGAGGGCCTCCCAGCCCGGCCTGGCCCTGCTCTGTCCCGGGAGCCACAGTGGTCCAGACTGGGCTGGAAGGCACCTGTTCAGCCCTGAGACCGCATGCGAGGGTGGTTGTGGCGGAAACATCCAGGGCAGGGCAAGGCCCAGCCCCACCCCGCCCTCGAAGCCCAGGGCGACCCCTTCTACGGGCCGAGGCATAGCCTCACCTGAGCACGGTGGGGAAGAGCTCACCAGTGTAGACGGTGACGCAGGTGAAGGCTGCTCCCAGCCCCCCGAGGCCCAGCACGGCCAGGGCTGAACGCAGGGCCCCCATCTCTGTGGACAGAGAAGGGGTTAGCGAGGTTGGTGGCTGGGGTTCTGAGGTCAGATGGGGGCTCTCTCCAGGCCAGACTTCTCCCCGACCTCCCAAATCTGTGTGACTGACCTCCATCTGGGAGTCACAGAACACACACATGCACTACATCCTAGGTGAAATCGTGGTTACATTCCCTGTCCCCCAAACTGCGGCCTAACCCTATACCCTGAGCCAGACCTTGGAGTCCTCCTTGACCCCCTGCTCCTCCACCTGCATTCCAGCACAGAGTCCTTCTTTTATTTCCAAAGTCTGTCGTGATGCACCCCCTCCACACCATCCCTGTTCCTGCTGCCTGGTGCAGGCTGTCACCATCTGTCCCAGATGCCCAGCAGCCTCCTTCCTCACCGGGCCCCTGCTCCAGACCAGCACCCTCTGAGGAGGAGCCAGGGGCAGGGTCCCTGGCTCAGCACCCCAAGGTAGGGAAGCCTCTGGCCGCAGCCCAGGGCACACAGCCCCGCCCCACTCACCCTGGGGCACCAGCATGTTGGTCAGGATGCAGAGCCCCGCCAGCACCAGGGATGCTGCCTGAGTGGGCCTGCGGCCCAGACGGCTCAGCAGCAGCAGGGTGCCGATCTTGGCCGGGATGTCCACGACCCCAATGAGGACCTGGAGCAGGAAGATGTTGCTGCCCAGAGTCTGCAGGTCCAGGGCCAGGCCATAGAAGGTGAAGCCGAAGGCGAACCTGCGGGCGCCGCGGGTGGGGTCAGGCTGGGGCCTGGGCTGCTCCTTTGCTTGTCTGTCCTCAGACCCGCCACCCCCCCCGCCCCCCCCCGCAGGCTCTGTATAGTGGAGGGATGGTCTCTGTACACCACCTTTCCCAAGGCTTCCCCTGCAGCCCCTTGCTAAGTTTGGCCAATGGGAGGCACTGGTGAGGGGCTTGGGTGGGGGGAAGCCAAAGTTTTCTTTCCTCCCTCCCTCTGGGCTCCCTGTCTGGCAGCTTCGAGGTCTCTTTCAGTCCTTGCTGGGTGAGACCCCCTCAGGGGCCTGATCCTACTGGGGTGGGCATGCCTTCTCACCTTGCTCCTTCTCAAACGGCCCCCTCAGCCTGTTGGGCAGTCCCCTCTGCCAGCACCTTTGCTGGGACTCCTCCTCCTTGGGGGTTCTCTGCTATCCCCTCTCCCAGGCCTGACCCCACCTGGCCTTGGCTGTTTCCTTCCAGAGCCTGACAGCTAGCAGGGGTAGGGGGTGGGGAGTGAGAGGATGGGGTGGGGCAATGGCGATGCCGAAGGCCCTGTCCCGGGGGTAGGAGCAAGAGGAGAGTCCGTAGAGGTCCCGACTGGATGCCAGCCAGAGCCTGCCTCCGGGTTCCCCGAGTGCCTGAGGCAGAGGCTGGGGCCCCGGGCGGGTAGAGGGGCATCTACCAGCACAGAGTGGAGACACAGGTCCGGAGGCCCAGGCCGGGCGTGCAAAACAGGGCACGCGGGCTAGCACGAGACTGGCCTGCACTCAGCTCCTCTTGCATGGCTGACAGCAAGACCTGCAGGGGCGAGGCGGGGTGGGCAGAAGGGTCACTGTCAGTATCAGGAGCACTGGGCAGGTCCTCCTCCCTAAGACCTCACCCCCTCCTCCTCCCAGGGGCATGTGCAGGGGCAAGGGAGAGGGTCTGAGGGCTGAGCCCTGGGGGAAGGCCCACCCGGCCTCACCTCGGTAGTCAGCGTTTCCTGCACGGCCCTCTTCCCGTTGATGGCAGCCACCTTCTGTAGCTCCTGGAGGCCCTGCTCTAGCTTGCCCGTGATGAGGAGCCAGCGTGCAGACTCTGCCAGCCACCTGCAGGGGGTCAAGGGCAGAGAATGGGCGGGGTACTGCCTGTGGCCCCCAGGGCGGAGCCTGCATGAGCTACTGCCCTCTGGACTCCCTTTCCCCGGGGGACTGGGGGGGGGCGGGGGGGGGCCTCATTGGTGCCCAGAGGTCCCAGGCTCAGGGAGCTGCACCACCGGACGCCTTCCTTTCCCTGTAGGCCACCTTTTCCGCCTTTTTCCTTCTTTTTTTAAGATTGGGGTTGGGAGTCTGTATCTGCCCCTTCCTTCCTCCCTCCCGATCCCGTGGCCCTTCCCTTCCCCCACCTGGGAAGCAGGCCTGGGTGAGCCCGTGTGCGGTCAGGACTGTAGTCCTGACAGCCCACCGCAAGCCCGCCGGGGTCCCCCACCTCTCCCCAGGAGGCTCGGCGTCTCCCTGATATCACGCCTGTGGCCTTCCTGTTCCCTGAGGCTGCACCTTCCTGCCTGAGCTCCCTCCTCCCCACATCAGCTTCACACCCATCCCGGGGACTCGGGCCTAGAGCTGGGCCTTTGGTCCAGACATCCCTGGCCCTCCTCCACCTGCACCCAGGCAGCCAGGAGGCAGCACTCCTGTCACCGCCAGCACCATTGCACCTGACCAGCCCCCCTGCCCTCGTCTCGCCCGTGGCCCCGTCACCCAACCCAGGACAACACTTGCCGCCTCCTGGATGCCAGCTGGCCTCATGCATCCCAGCCCCACACCCTGATGCCAGGACCCAGCCCCTAATGCTAAACCTTGCTGCCATAGCCATCAACATCAGCCCAGACCCCTTGTGCCGGCCCAGCCCACTGAGGCCCCTGTCACGCCCACCACTCCACCCTGGCTCCTGCCTCCAGGCCTCTGCTCAGGCAGGGCCCCCAGCCAGACAAGCTCTCCTCTGGGAGTGGTGGCCAGGCGGGGGGGGGGGTCACCTGCTCCACATGCACGAGGCCCCGAGGTCCTCTGGGGTCAGAACAGGGGAGAGAAGGCGTACTTTCGAGGTAGAATTGACATGACCCAGTGACCTGTTGGACTTAGGGTGAGGGTGGGGGTCAGTGAGGGACAGGGACGTGACATGGTGTCTCTAACGCTGGGACCTGGTGGATGGCGGACTGCTGTCCCTCCCCCCCCTTGCTAGGGAAGCCTTGGGAAAGAGCAGGTGTAAGAGGACATTCCATTTGTGATGCAGACATCAGTCATAGTGACGTCACATGGTGGGTTGGAAACAGGAGGCTGGAGTCAGGAGAGGCAGGTCTAGGGAGGGGATTCGGGGTTTGCAGCCTGTGGCACAGGGAACACACAGGTTAGGTTGCCTGGAAGAGAGCACCCCCTCCTCCAATGCAGGGGCCAAGAACAGTGGGAGCAGAGCCGGGGCGCCAGGGCTGTCGTGGGTGAAGCCTGGCAGTTGGGCGAAGCCTGGCGGATGGGGAGGGAGATGGGGCCACCACAGGCAGACACTTCCCATGAAGAGAAATGGGTTTTGAAGAGAAGCAGAGAGGCTGATGGGAGTTCGAGGGCCATGGGCTCTCGTCCTCAGATGTCCCCCCACTTCTTTGTCAAGCCCCGGGTGTGGCTTGCGCATGCCGTCACGTGGGGGTGTCTTGCCAGCTCCCCGTGGGGCTGTGTCCCTGTTTCGCTGTCGTCAACCCCACATCAGCCAGCGCCCTGCACCTGGTGGAGACTCGACCTTACCAAGTGTGGGTGATGCATGATTGTGGGCATGTGCATGGCACCTGTGTGGGCACGTCTGTCAGGGAAAGTGAGGTCCTGTCCCGAGAGCCAGTGTCAGCTTCAGAGAGCCAGGAAGGTGCCCTGGAATCTGCATCACTGACCGTTGCCCCCCGCCCTCCAGCCTCTGCTCTGTTGGTCCGGGGGTCAAACTACCATCCTGGAAAGCCAGCTGTCAGCTGGAATTGCCTCCTCTCAGAGCCAGTGCTGGGAGCGTGACTGTCCTGGCTGGACACTGACTGCAAATTAGTTGCTCAAGGCTCCCTTTTAAGAGTTTCTGCTCCAACCAGTTGGGCTTGAAGAGATCTGTGAAGTTAGTCCTTCTCCTGGTGCCAGTGCCCTGTCCTCCCCTGGGCTTCTTTCTGCAGTGGCCACAATGGCCAACCAAAAACCCAGAGTTGCTGGGTCTGTGTGTGAATGAGCCAGGCTCAGCCCTGCCCCAAAGGGCATCCATGCGTCCACTTACCCCTCCACCCTCCTATTCATCTCATCTCATCTATTGCCCACCATCTATTATCTATTGTCTATTATTATCTGTTATCTATTTTCTACCTATCATCCATCCATCCATCCATTATATCCATCATCTATCTATCATCTATCTATCTATCTATCTATCTATCTATCTATCATCTATCCATCCATCCATCCACCCATCCATTCTCTCTCTCTATCAATCCATCCATCGATCTATCTATCCATCTATACATCCATCCATCCATCCATCCATCCATTATATCTATCATCTATCTATCTATCTATCTATCTATCTATCTAATCTATCTATCTATATCTATCTATCTATCTATCTATCTATCTATCTATCTATCTATCTATCAATCCATCCATTGATCTATCTATTCATCCATCCATCCATCCATCCATCCATCCATCCATCCATCCATCCATCCAGGTATCCATCCAACAAATATTTCCCACACACCTACTATGTCCCGGGAGTTTGGCAAGAGTCATGTCTGATTTATTTCCAGGTGGTGCAGACATTTCCTAATCTCTCTCATATGTCAGCCCCGTGTGGGGGTGCTGGGGGTCACCGCTGACCGCTGGGTCTTGGTCCCTGTTCTTTAGTAAAATGTCAGTACCTAAGGCTGCCCGGGGCTGTGATCTAGGAGTGGGGTGTGTTTGTCTTCCACCCCTCCGCCTGGCCTAGTGCCTCGGCTCAGGAAATGTGCCTGGAGGCACACATGCCAAGGCAAACGAGAAGTTAAGAGGGAAGAGGCCGAGAGATGATGGGAAGGGAGAGGGGAGGGGGGAGGGCGAATTGGGGGGAAGAGGCCCTGGGAGGAACAGGGAAAGGAGAAGTGTCTTGGGCACCAGACAGCTGTGCCTGGCCCGTGGCTCCCCCTCCCCCAACTGTGCCCCCTAGGCCTCCTGTGCCCGTTCTGCCCCCAGGGTGGAGTGTAGGCAGGGTTTTCTCCAAGGAGAGGGACGGCACCCACCAGGAGTATGCAAAGCAGAGGAAGAAGGGGGCGGAGACCACCAGCTGCAGCAGGGCCCAGTCACGCACACCATAGGCCACTGTGGCCATCAGGACCTGGCCGAAGCTGAAGCCCAGGGAGTTCAAAGTCATCGCCAAGGCTCGGGCACGCGTGGATGTCCACTCCATCACTGCAAGGAGACCGTGAGGATCAGCCTGGGAGCTGCACGGGCCCCCCTCATCTGGCCCAGGCCAGGTGACCCACGGAGAGTGCAGGTGTTCATCATGACGCCGGCCACAGCAAAGGCCACCAGGAAGCGGAACAGGCAGTACACAGGGAAGGTGGGGGCGAAGGCAGCTGCTGTGCCTGCCACGGCCATCTGAAGGTAGTTCAAGGTCAGCACCAGCCTGCGCCCAAACCTGCGGGCACACAAACATGTAGGCGGTGGCCGGGTCTGTGGGGCACCACGGCACCGGCCACGGGGGTCTGAGCAGAGGTCTGGACCTGAGTTATCCCCCACCCATGAAAGGCTCATAGGCACAGGCGGTGGCCCTGGGCAGAGAGTGAGTTCCCCATCGGCAGGAGCGCTCAGCTGATGGCACATTTTAGCTCCCAGAGGGGAGCTGATGACACGGAGGCCCAGAGCAGGGACGGGGCTTGCTCTGCGGCAGAGCTGAAGGTGTCAGGAGTGAGACCCACATGCAGGCGTCCCGATGGCCAGCAGAGTGCTCTTTCCTGGGACCCAGCTGCAAGAGGCCAGGAAGATGGGGGCACAGGGGCACGAGGGAAAAAGGGGCTTCTAGAACCGGGGGCACTCACCTGTCGGAGGCTTGGCCGAACACGGCAGCTCCCACTAGGATCCCAGACAGATAGATGGACTGGGCCATGGGCTTCAGGGCGTGGTAGTCACACACAAGGTCCCACTGATGGGAGAGGAGGGGGGAGCTGAGGCCAGACTCAAGGAGGCGGAGGCTCGGGATGGGAAGGCCTGAGGGAGCCAGGTGTAGGTGGATGGCCTTGGTGACCTCTAGGATGGTAGGGCAGGGCTAAGCCTCCCCATGTCACCCTCTGGTCCAGGGTCAAGTTCTCTCTGGCCTCATCTCTCCTCTGCCTCACCCACTCTGCAATGCCAGCCAGAGTTGGCGCCTGCTTCCCATTCCCCCAGCCTGCGCTCTTCTAGAGAGAGGCCCCTGCCCCTGCCCAGGCTGTGTGGCCCCTCCCACTTGGCCAAATTTACTTGATGCCTCCCCCCACCTCCTGAGGTCTGAGAACTGGGCTCTCCGTGGAAGGAGCTGCCTGAGTCACAGCTAATCAGTGGCAGTAGGGCTAGCCTGGCAGTCACGGGCACTACCCACTTTTCCACGAGCCAGGGATCAGTGTCCATCTGTAGGCTGAGTCCCACTGCCCACCCCACTGTAGAGTCACGAGTGGCGAGTAAAGAAGCATGCCGAAGGCAGGTCCCTCCCAGGACCGGGCCATTTTGAGTCCAGTCAAGTCTGAGCTCTGACCTTGGCTTCTAAAGTGCTGGGACTTGGGGGGAGGGTGTCAGGGGAGGCCCTTACCTTGGCCACAATGGTGGAGGTGAAGGTGCTGCGGTCGTAGACCCAGCCGTCCACGCACGGCTCTGTGGCGGCCTCACTCCAGTTGGTGGCCGTGCTGTTGGGGTCTAGGAGCTGCCACTGTGGTTGGCGGAAGCGGCGACACTGGTGGGGCTCGTGGTTGGGGCCCGGTGGGATGGAGACGGTCAGGAGGTCCTTGGGGCCCAGGGCCGCGGGGACACCGGCCTGGGCAGTGCTGTTGTCCAGGAGGGGTACCCAGCAGCGGTGGCCGGGCACGGCGGCCGAGAAGTTCTCCATCATGCTCTGAGTGGTGAGCCACATGATTGGGACCACCAGGGCCACCATCTGGAGAACCTGGAACCTGCCCAAGCCACCCACTTGGTCCAGGAGCTCAGAAAACGCCATGGAGCCTGCCAAGGGGACCCCAGGGAATTGCCCACTTCACAGAAGCTGCCCCAAGCCCAAGAAGCGAAGGCCAGGGATCTATTTCCCCGACTGCAGCACCTGCTTCGTCAGCCGAGAAGCCTGGAACATGGCAGTGGCCACCGGCTTTGCTGTCCCTGGGCCAGGGCTCTCTGGGCAACTGCCTGGCAACTGTCACTCAAGGTGGCTCCAGCGAGGACCGGGGGCTGCAAAGTGTGACCCTTGAGCCACCAGCATTCTTCCAGAGACGTGGCTGGCCCTGGCTCTCCAGGAGGAGCTGAATAAAGGAAGTGGGGAAAGTAGAGACTAAAGTCATCCGGACTGGAATTAAACACTGACCAGGTGACACTTACGGATTAGAGGTTAAGCGTTGGTCAAAGTTTAACCCAATTCTGACAGAGGCCCAAAGGCAAGAGCACCACTGTCCTGCCCACACCCAGACTTTGAAAGGTGCTGCTTGTTGCTGCTGCCGCCTCCCCTCCACATCCCTGCCTGCCTCGAAGGGCAGGGGAGGGGCTGGCCGGGGACCTTACGGATTCTGGGACTGGCATGAGCTGCGGAGACATCCTGCGGGCTGCGGGGACCTGTGTGTATATGCGTGTGCGTGTGTGTGTCCCCCAAGTCATGGGCAGCCATCTGAGCCCACACCTCCCAGCCTGCGTGGCCTGCCACCCCTCTGTCGTCTGCTGCCATTGGTGCCCCCAAGCTTCTTTCGCCATCACACTCTCTGAGCCCTTGCGAGGTCTCCCCAGTGTTACCAGACATGTGTGCACGATGTGTGGCAAGTGCGGGATGGGCAAGGGAACAGTGACAGCAACCTAGCCATTTCTTCTGTGCTATGGGGCACGAGACCACCCGTTTTAGGGGTAACTCCCTTCCCACTGCTTTTTGTCTGGCCCACTTGCCCTCCCCCATCCACTGGCCTCTGAGCCCCCCACCCTGTGCCGCCTCCATGGGCTCCTGTCCTTGCTCCTGTCCTGGCTGGTGCTCCCTGCCTGGAATGCCAACCACAGGCTCACCCCGGGGCCACATCCTGCGTGAACCACAGGGGCCTCCTCCTCCAGGAAGCTCTGCTCACTTATTCTTTCCTCCCTCCTGAGCCCTAAGTTAGTAGCGGAGCCCCATCTTCGCAGTGGCCCGTGGTGGCCTGCACCCTTCCATAATTGTCCAGCTGGTCTCATGCCCAGCCAGTTCCTGGAGGACAGCGACCCTTCTTTAGAGCATCTTTGGGACCAGCATGGATTTGGACAGTTAATGCAGCCTCCGTAAAGACTTGCTTCGGCTGGTTTTAAACGCAGCTTCTGTTTCTTTCTGATTTTAAAATTAATGCACAGGGGCGCCTGGGTGGCTCAGTTGGTTAAGCGTCTGACTTCAGCTCTGGTCATGATCTTGTGGTTTGTGAGCTGGAGCCCCACATTGGGTTCTGTGCTGACAGCTCAGAGCCCGGAGCCTGCTTTGGATTCTGTGTGTGTGTGTCTCTCTCTGCCCCTCCCCTGCTCTTTCTGTCTCTCGAAAATAAATAAATGTAAAAAAAAAAAGTTGGAAAAAATAAAATAAAATTAACGTACACACCTTTCAAAAATTTCAGAATATATTGAAACATACAAAGAAAGCGAACGAAGATCCCGCCAAACTCACCAACTTGTGATCACCGTCTTTGAACTTCAGTGTAAACACGTCTAGAGTCTTGTTTTGGTCACTGGTGTGTTTGGCTTCCTCGTTCTGGGCCACGAGCCAAGCTCAATGTCTCCTTTTGTAAAAACCCAAACAAAAAGCCCGTTCACATTTATTGGAGTCACTGTCACATTTGGATTCGTGGTATGTTTTCTTCTTTGCCGTATTTCCCCATTACCTCTGTTTCCTTGTTCCTCTTTTGACTGAACCCACTGTGCTTCTTGCTCTGGTTTTCTTCTGTCTTGATTTGGCAGCGGCACACCATATTTCTGTTATTTGAGGAGCCATTTTGTGTCGCCTCCTCTCTTCCGACAGCTCCCTCTTCTTCCATCCTCTCGCAAAAGATGCCCTTTCTCCTTATTTCACTATGGAAACGGAAGTCAGGAGAAGCCACCGACTTCATCCTCCGACTTGCCTAAGTGCCCCCACATCCTGCCTTTCCTCCTGCCCGCCCGACGGCCCAGGCCCTCCCCCTCCCCCCCTCACCGTGCACCTGCAGCCCACCTTACCGCCTGCCCAGAGCCTCTTGGGCAACTAGCTTCCCCCTGGATAGTTCCCACCAATGTATAAATACGCCATTTTCCGGGGCTCCTGCCTGGCTCAGTGGGAGAAGCACGTGACTCTTGATCTCAGGGTTGGGAGTTTGAGCCTCACGTGGAAGGGAGAGGTTACTTAAAAAAAGGAATTAGATAAAAGTTTAAGAAACCCACAAATCTGCCATTTCCCCCCATCCTCAGAACAGCCCCCTCCCCTTTATACCTATCATTAGTCACCACCTCCTTCTCTGCTACTATTTAGGTACAAGCCCACAAAAGCATTATCGACATTCACCTCCAATTCCTCCTTCTTTTTTGGATTGATTCCCATCGAGTTTTTGTCCCTGTCACACCCTGGCCCCCAGTGGCCTCACTGCTGCTGCCTTCGGGGACATTTCCAAGGCTCCTGTCACTGGAGCCTTCTCGGCCGCTGGCCCTTCTCCCTCTGTGCCTTCGCCTGCCACACACACTGCCGCCTCCTTTGCTGGTTTCTTCTCTTCTCCCCACACTCCCTGTCCTTGGCCCTCTTCTTAACTTTTTTTTTTAACATTTGCTTTTCAGAGACAGAACGTGAGCAGGGGAGGGGCAGAGAGAGAGGGAGGCACAGAATCCGAAGCCGCCTCCAGGCTCTGAGCTGTCAGCACAGAGCCCGACGCGGGGCTCGAACCTGCACACCAACCGTGAGATCACGCCCTGAACCGAAGCCTGGCGCTTAACTGACTGAGCCACCCTGGCGCCTCGTCCCCTTCTTCACCGTTGACACAATTCACATCTTTAATTTTTTTTGTAAAAAACGTTTTTAAAATGTTTACTGTTGAGAGAGAGACCGAGAGACAGAGCATGAATCGGGAGGGGCAGAGTGGGGAGGAGACACAGAATCTGAAGCCGCCTCCAGGCTCTGAACTGTCAGCACAGAGCCCGACTCGGGGCTCGAACTCACGAACCGTGAGATCATGACATGACCTGAAGCCAGACATTTATCCAACTGAGCCACCGAGGTGCCCCTTCAAGGGCTCCTCCTCCTCCTTTAATCCCACCGTCTAAACTCCTGGAACAACTTTCTAGGCCCCACGTGGCACCACTTCCTTCCCGGGGACCATGGCGGCAGACAGCCGGGGGTCCTGGGAAAGCCGGCAGAAACTGGCAAAGGGTAAGAATTCTTACCGGCGTCAGCTCTCAGGGACCTCTACATGTAGAGCCCTGTTGGAAACGAACGTAAAATTTCACACTGTCCCTTCCTTTCTAAGTCCAGTTTCCCGGCCTGAGAACGTGGCTTGACTTCCCGGTTCCACGGGGCATGCAGGTTATCGGTTCCTGCACATGCAGACAGCTCAACCATCGGGCTGGGGAGCCCCAAAATACGGTCAGACGGAAGTGTGGCTTGCACCCCCTTCGCAGCTACGGTCCCCCCCCCCGTCTGGTGCCAGCTCTCAGGGCATTTGTCTACGACCTCTTTCTCTCGGCCATCTTTGGGAGTGGCTCTGGATTTGGGAGGCAGTGTGTGGTTTGCACGCTCTCTGGGGAGCACGGCTCACATCCCTGGAGCAGGTCGATACCGCCAGGAATATTTACCGTGTGTCCCCACGGAAACCTAACAAGATATTTGAAAGGATTAAAAAGCAGCTCTACGGTCAAAGGTGGTCAGATTGGAAGCTGATGTCCAGCGCCTGCTAGGAACGTTTTACAAGGCCTTCTCCCCTAAGCTTAAATGAAACGACGCACCCAGAGAGAAAGAAAAGCGTTTCCAAAGACAAACAGTTCTAAATTTAGAACATAGGAATCTTTTGATTTCCATCTCAGCCGAAGATCTTCTCCCTGATACAAAGGGAAGCAAACGGAAGAGAACGTAGCTGGACGGGTGGGTCAACTCCTTGATACCACGGGGGCTGAGAGGCATCTCAAGTCCCGGACTGGGGAGCTCACCTGAGAGCCACCTTTTGCAGAAAAAAGGTGAGGTTTGAAATGGAGCCCCAGGTCTCCCAAATGCTGGGGGCAGCAAGAGGAGGGTCTGGCAAAAGTGGGTGGTTTAGATCATGAAGAGAGGGTCACAGAGGGGAAGCAGTGGGGCAGAAGACAGAGGAGAAAGCTGGTCATGCCCTGCGCAGAGCCAGCCTTGGTGACTGTCGGGTGTTAGGGGGCTGCCTGGCGACCGAAAATGAGCACAGCAAGCTGTTCGCCAACATGGGTTTTTCTTGGACCCGGGGGTGCGCCGTGGACATCTTTCTGGCCGGATCGTTCAGCAGGTTTTTTTGCGATTCCTCCCAACCCCCGATGTCCTGTGGCGACAGCAGCTGCCTCGGGTCCCAGGCCAGGCAGGAGAAAGGGCAGGCCGGACTGCTTACTGTCAGTGACTCAGCAAATTCCCCAGGCGGCTAGCTGGCCTGGCGGAATCCAGGTGGGTGGCTGGAGGAGGCGGCAGCCAGAGCCCGCTGAATTTACTGCCACCTCCAGGATCCCCAGAGCTTAGTATTAATGTGGCCTCTGAGCCTCCACTCTCCTTCCTCCCTTCCGTCATCTCCAGGGGCTGGATTCTTTAAGACAGCACGGCTGTCCTGGGCTGGTCCCTTTGAAGATGCCTGTCAGCCTCCAGCTTGTCACCTTTGCCCAAAGCCTTGCTGACAAGCCACCTGGGGCCCTCCCCTCCCCCTGCCCATCATCAGAGCCCTCGCTTTGGTCCCTCTTTCATGTGGCCTGGGCCTGGCCCCCCCCACTGAACACGCCTCATTCCTGAAATGCCCTGCACCCTCTCTTCCCTTGCTTGCGGTTTGTTCTGTCTGAGAGCCATTGCCAGGAGCCCACCAGCCCCAGCCCACCCCTCCCTCCAAGCTTCTCCCTCCTGCCCCTGCCAGATAACCGTTACATGCTTCCTGAGGGCCGGATCTGAGTCCCTGTGTCCCAGACAGTGGCCAGAACAGGACCAGGCAGGGCGGGGCGGGGCAGGGCAGGGCAGGGGCAGGACCAGTCAGGGCAGGGGCCCTGCAGTCCTCATGGGCTTGGCTTGATGAGCCTCTAGTTCATCATCTGTGGAAAGAGCATCATGGATCTCCCCCCACCCCCCTACTTCATGGGGTCGTGTCCAGGACAAGAAGTCGTGGTTTTCAGAGGGTCCTCACCTTCTCCGGATCCCCGCGGCGCATGTGGTGCTGCCCGGAGTGCCAGCTTCTCCAGAGCATCTGAGGCTCTGGTCTCCTCCTCATGTTACTTGTTCCCAAATGCTATTCTAGGCAGTTCTGAAAGACTGGAAGCTTCCTTCCTGGACAAACACAGTGGCTCCACTCCTCCACATCACGGGCCAATGCGCCCCAAATGTGGCCATGGGCTCAACTCAGAACCCCCCTCCCCAGAACGGCTGCGCCTCTGTTATGTGTCAGACACAATTCTAAGTTCTCTCCCTGCAGGAACTCATTTAATCCACCAACCCTTCCAGTTCGGCATTCCATTCTCGTATCCATTTTTACAGATGTGGAAACTGAGGCTCAGAGAGGTGACTCTAGGACGCACGGCTACTCTGTGGCAGAACTGGGACTCCAGCCCAAGGCCGTCCAGCTCCCACAGCTATGTTGTTAACTTTATTTATTTATTTTGAGGGGTTGGGGAGGGGAAGGGAGGAGGGCAGAGAGAATCCCAAGCAGGCTCCACGCTTTCAGCAAAGCGCCGGACTCGGAGTTTGAACTCACAAACCATGAGATCATAACCTGAGCTGAAACCAAGAGCCAGTGGCTCAAATGGCTGAGCCACCCGGGGATCCCCGCTGTGTTTTTAACTTCTGAGTTTGGCCGAAAGCTTCAGGGCAGGTGTCCCTGCCTCTGCGCCCCGACCCTCTCCCTGGGGCCCCGCTCCCCTCCGATGAGCTGAGCGACCCTTCCCTCTATCCTCTTCTCCTTGAGCCCCAGGGCCCCCATCTCCCGGTTCACACCTCCCTAGGGGACCCCTCCTCAGTTCCTGTCAAACACTCTCCTTCCCCAACACGCCCCCCTCCCGGGGCCCAGGGAAGAAATCCCTTTTCTTCTCAACGCTGCCAACTCAGCCTCGCATCCCATTGGACTAGATTTTAGCTCTACTTTTCTGTCACCTAAAAGCTCAGTAACAGGTTTCCTCGGACAGAAATGGGGCCTTCCCCAAGCCGACTTCCAGAGTCACCCCCAGCATAGCCCGTTTCCCCCCACCCCTTGCTGTGCCATGCGGACCCCAGGAAGCCCTGCTTCCTGTCCCTGGCATCGCTCCAGGGCAGTCACAGGCATTGGCCGCGCTGAAATGCATTTTCCTCTGGCCTTGAGGCTGCTAACCCCTGGGAGTAGGCAGGTGGCCGCCTGCGTCCCCAGCGCCCACGCGGATGCTGCTGGCTGGGGGGCACCTGCGGGCAGCTGGCTTGGCGCCCCCTCGGGCAGGTGGTCGGGGCGTGGGAGCGATCGCGCCGTGGCTTTAATTGCCCCCCTCGTGTGAGCTGCCACAGCCCCAACTGTAGCCCCCTCCCTCGCTCTGAGGCCCAGGAACCCCCCCACCCAGGAGCCCCCTGGCCCGTTGAACAAATGCACTCTAAATAGGTCAAGGAGAGCGCTGGGTAGCCTCCCTTTCATGTGCCTGGCGGCCCGGGCACGTCTGGCCTTCCCTCACCAAAGGGACTTCGCTCTCCTTGCTGCGTCAAAAAGATATTTCATGTTAAAATTCAACGAAGAGATGTTAACCAGCCGTCGGAATAAGGCTTGTCAGAGCGTGGGCTGCTCAGACAGGCTGAACTTTGCCTCGCTCTGCGGAGGGTCTCACCCACCAGCTGGCACATTTTAACAAGGCCGGGTGCAAACCCTGCCTGCCCCCTCCCAGCCCCAACCAGTGCCTGGAGCCCTGCCTCGGGCCCCTTCCCCCACCCGCCCCCATCAGGTCAGGACTCCAGCATCTTTACTGACTAAGCCAGACGCTGCGTTAGCTGCATTTTAGAAACACTGAATCCTTAGCAGACCCTGACCCTTTTGGATTCTGTGAGTTGCAGCCTGTTGGTAAGAGGAGTGATTTTAGGTGGACGCCAGGACAAGCTGGGGGAAGGGCGCAGGGAGGCGTGACGTGGATTTTGGCAAAATCCCTCTCTTTTCTCCGGAAGACACAGTGGCGGGATTTGGCCGGCAGCGCGCAAACACACTGTGCGGCCAGGAGTTCTATTTTCTGCTTCTGGGGACAGAGAAGCCACAGCCTGAGATCAGAATTCACACACGTGAATTCTCCCCAAAGGAGAGGCAGTGGCCCAACATTCAGGCACACAGACCCTGGGACAGCCCACCTGGATTTAGATTCCCGTTCTTGCCCGAGCTGTGTGGCCTTGGGGAAGGAGTTGAACGTTTCTGTGCCTCAGTCTCCTCCTCTGTAAAATGGAGGCGAGAGTGGTTCTGATCTCAGAAAGCTCCGGTGAGGACAGAGTGAGTTGGCACAGACCACCCAGAACATTCCCCAGGGAGTGTTATTAATATTATCACCATCATGTATTTTTTTCTGACAACGAGGCCTTGAGGGACACCGGGGAGCCCCAGGAAGTGACTTCAGAAGGGTTCATGGAAAGCCGGGGTTGGCCCAGAGTCAGCTCAAGTAGGGGGAGGTGTTGTTGGAAGGACGGGCCTCGACAGCACACCGCAGAGTGAGGCTGCTGTAAATCTGGGTCAAAATGTGATTCATCTTTTCACAGTGGCTGATACTTACTTGGCCGCTTTAATGAGGAACTCGTACTTTTCGAGAAGGAGCACCTGTGGGGATGTGAGGGCAACTGGGCCTCTGGGCTTGTTCACCGTCCGTGCTGTTTGAACAAAAGGCCAGAGGGTGTAGAGGTGCGGAGGGGAGGTCAGGGCTCCGGGCTTCTGATTCCTGCATGTCTCCACTGGCGACTCTGTCTGCCATGGGGTTTGTGACTCTTCCTCTGTGACTATCCTCGGGAGCTCTGTGTCCTAGAGACCACAGGCCAGCCTCCAGCCTCTATTGGTTCACACACACACACACACACACACACACACACACACACACACACGTGCTGTTCGGCCCACCCTAGCCTGGGGGGGATCGGGCAGCCTTCCCTCCTCTGCCCTGTGTCCTCTGCCTCTTACTGCCTCAGAGGTCTGCTCCTGCCATTACAGGTCCGTTGTCCCACATGGCAGCGTGTCTGTGTGTGTGTGTGTGTGTGTGTGTGTGTGTGTGTGTGTGTGTGTATGGCTCCTTATGGACACTGTCGCATCCCTGAGGGGTCTGTTCTCAGCTCCCGTCAGTGCCTCGCCTCCACCCGCTGCCAGGCCCCAGGCCCCAGGCCCCAGGCCCCAACGCAGCGCCATCAGGCATGTTGGGGTGGGACTCACAGGACCCCAACTCACATAAGCCTCAAGGTGTGACCTCACCGCACAGCAGCCAGTCCCAAGGGTTAACCTGAAGCCCGTTAATACACTCCTCTCCTGCTGACTTTAAGGTCCTTGATCTGTAACAGAACAAATTCACTTCCTTTGAGAGCCACAGACGGCTGGTCTTGGGGAATAAGGACCAGGACTTGCCCAGGACAAGGAGGCCGCAAGTCTGCCTGACGGTCACCGAGGCTTTCTGGCCAGCCTAGCTTTAACAAAGTGTTTTGTTTTGTTGTTAAGGTCACACCAGTGACTGCACTGACTGTAAGAACACGAGTCTGAACCTAACAGACGCCATGACAGGCTTTGTTTCCCCCTCTAAGCTAAAAGGTCTAAGGTCAGTCTCTTCGGAACCATTTGGCCATTTGGCAGTCATACATTGCCCGGGGGTATCCAATCAGGAAAGCCCAGCTACCTCACCCCACATTCCTAAGGGTAAGGCCTGCAAATGGGAACTTTAGATAAGCCCCTGTTACCTAGTGTTAAAGTTAACCCCATAGTCACCAAACAAGACCCTGAACTCGCTCTGTAATTGGTTAATTTCAAAGATACCCTAAATGTTGTAATTGGGTCCCGCCAAAAGTAACAGACGCTCTGAACAGTGTGGATGGTTAGAGCTGCTGCCAATACTGTTGTACCATTATGATTGGGTCTCTGTACCTGTGTCACAATCTCCTGTCACTCCCCTTCCCAAACTCATAAAAGCCCTGCCCCGCCATGTTCGGGGCTCGCTCACTCTCAGCACGGATCCACCACGCTGGTGAAGTCTGTGAGCCCGAGTTCAGGCCCCGGCGAGCCTAAATTCGTAATAAAGCCCTTTGCTTTTGCATGCGTGCTTCGGCCTCCCTGGCGGTCTCTGATTTCTAGGGGCGATAAAGAAATCTTGGGTACAACATGACCTCCCTTTGCACATCTGTCAACCCTGACCTCCTCTGCAGAAAAAACAGAGAGGTCTCTTGGGGCGCCTGGGGGGCTCAGTTGGTCGACCGTCCGACTTCCGCTCAGGTCACGATCTCACGGTTTTTGGATTCAAGCCCAGAATCAGGCTCTGTGCTGACAGCACAGAGCCTGCTTCGGATCCTCTGTCCACACTCTCTCTGCCGCTTCCTACCGCTTGAGTGCTCTCTCTTTCTCCCTCTCTCTCTCTCTCAAATAAATAAACATTAAAAAAAGAAGAAGAAGAAAACACTCCTGCACAAGCTCCGATCACCCAGAAACTGCAGCGGTATCATCTGAGTCTGTGCATAATCAAGAAATCACTGTGCGCACTTTAGAATTCTCCGGGCCAGCCAGAAGCCTCCTGGGGCTGGCCTTTGGACCAGAGCACCCCTTCCCCTCAGGTGGCCGGCCTCCTGCATAAGGTTCATCCTCCTTTCCCATCAGAACTCCCCTCTGGAGTATTGGCCTTTCAAGCCACGAGCCACGGCAGCCAGACTTGGGGTGTGGTGACCGGAGGAGGGGTGCACGGGGCGTGGCGCCGTGGGGCTGCGCGCTCCCTCTGTCCCCTGCTTCGGCTTCTCTCGCGCTCCAGTCCTGCTACAGAACTGTTTCCTCCACGCAGAGGAGGGCGCGGCTGTTGGGCCTTGCTACTCCTCTTCCAGAGAAGGGCTGGTTTTCTTTCCTCGTCCTGGCCTGGGGCACCCTGAGAGGGGGATCTGGGGGGCCCAGTGAGGGCATGCGCTGCCTCCCGGACCCAAAGAACACAGCGTCTCCCAGTGATGCCGTGTGGGGCAGGAGGGCCAAGGGCAGGGAGCCCGAGCTGATGTCTATGCCTGGAGGGGGAGTGGAAGAGGGTCTTTGTGGATGGGTGAGGGTCCCTGGAGACTCTTGGCCTTGCAGTGACCTTGGAGGGGGGGCAAGGCTCTAGGCTTTCAGCAGGTGGAGGCAAAGGGAACAATGGAATGCTCTCTTTGGCCTCTTCCTGTTCTCTCTGCTCCTATTCATTCACTCACTCATTCATTCACTCATTCATTCATCCAAGGAACAATTATTTAAACAATACCCTGAGTCAGGTCCTGGAGCAAAGTTCTGGGGACTCTAAGAATAGCACAGAAGCATTCCTGCCTGCGAGGTATAGGGAGGGGGGAGGGGGGAGGCGAGGTGCACTGGCAGTGAACTCACCAACCACCAACCCTGTGAAGACAGATCCTATAAGGATAATGAAAGAGACCGTGGGCACGGGAGTAACAGGGAGGGGTGGGAAGCGCTATTCAGCCAGCAGTGGGGACAGCCTCACTGAGGAGGGACAAATCCTCACACCTAGGCTGCGAAGGGCACAGCAGAGCAGAGGGGAACCACGTGCGTGAGGTCCCTGGGGTGGGCGATGACCCGCCAAGTTCATGGTGCCATGAGCCAAGTGAGCGAGGGGGAGGCTGGCAGGGGTGAGGCCGGGTGGAGCAGGGTCCTAGGGGTTCTGTGAGAACCCACAGAGGCTGGGGGGGGCCCCTGGAGAGCACACCCTGAACGGTTGCTGTGTGTGGAAGGGCAGGGCCAGGAGTGGGACCAGGGACCAGAGAGGAGCCCGGGGGTATCCACGGGAGAAGGGACCATGGCTTGGGTGGGGGTGAAGGTGAGGACAGACGCGATGGCTGGGAGGTGCATTTTGGTGAGGGAGGCAGTGGGACCTGGCGATTCGTGGTGACAGAGGGAGGGTTCAAGGACAGCACCGAGCGTTCTGGCTTCAACACTGACCGGAGCGTGGGCCACCGGGGGCTGGGCGAAGGTCACCACTTCACCGTGGGCCGTGTCGAGGTCCCGACACCAGGAGGGCAGCGCAGATGGCTGTGGGCTCACAGCTGGCTGACAGAGGGTCCTGCTCACCACACACATGACGGCAGTCCTGGGAAGGCTGGCTGGAGGGGCCTGGGAAAGTCCTGGTGACCGCTCCGGGCACAGTGTCCCCCGGTGTGGCTCCTGACGCAGCTGGGAGATGAGCGTGGCTTCCCTAGAGATACTCAGTGTGGACCAAATGCCGTGTTTTAAACAAGAAAGCCAACATCAAATATTTTGGAGATTTCAACATAAAAGTTGTGACCTCTGACCTTAAAACACTTGGGAGGTCTGGCAGTCCCCGGCTCAAGCTTTGGGGTGACGCTGTCTGGGCCCGAGTGGCCTCGGCACCCCGTTGGGCCGGGGCTGAGCCCTGTCCTGCACCTGCCCACAGGGTGTTTGACTTTGCAGCCATCACTCTCCTCTTGGGGAAGAGATGTCACCCATCTGCGGGACCCCAGCAGGCAGACAAGCAGAAAACCTCAGTGTTCCTTGGCTCTTCTTACCTCTCAAATTCCATCCTGACCTTTCAGCAAATCCAAGGGGCTCCATCCAAATGCCGCCCTCCCCATGGCCACTTCTCCGCACAGGGTACCGCAGGCACCCTGGCGGAACCGGGACACCGCAGCCACCTGACAGGGCTCCCCGCCCCCCGGCCCCATGGCCCTGTTCCCCATCCTCCACTCCCCGGCAGGGCTGCCTTTCAGAATCTGCGTCAGCCCACGTCAGCCCTCCTTTGAAACCCTGCGGGCCCCTTCTCACCCAGGATCCCGGAGACACGTCCCATCACTGCCACCAGCCCCGGAGACCTGCCCTGTCACTTGTGTGACTGCAGGGCCCCCCTGCTCTTCATGCGCATGGCCCCGGGGCTGCATCGGCCTCTTGCCCTGAGAATGAGGCCTTAGGGCCTGGCCTGGGAGCTGTCTCCGTCCAGATCCACCTTCCAGGCTTCCTTTCATGTTTAATAAACGTTCAAGGGAGCGAAATGCCACTGCCATCAACAATAAGGATGTGTCACATGATACTGAGCTGAAAGAAGTGAGCGGCAGAAGACCATGGGACTCCACGCTGGTGTCACACGCAGCACACGGCTGAGGGGCGCGTGAGCCGTGGCACACACAGGAAAACAAGAGAAGGTAGGAAGCCGCGACGTGCGTGGGGGCACGTGTCCTTCCGAGGACACGTAAGGCCCCATTTCTTGTCCACAGGTGTTCATTTGAGTATAATTTTTACAACTGATTACAGGTTTCTTTTTTCTTTTTCTTTTTCTTTTCCCTTTTATAGTTTATTGTCAAGTTGGTTTCCATAGAACACCCAGGGCTCATCCCCACAAGGCCTCCTCCATGCCCATCACTTCCCTGCACTCCCGCCCCCATCAGCCCTCAGTTTGTTCTCAGTATTCAAGAGTCTCTCGTGGTTTGCCTCCCTCCCTCTCCCCAACTATTTCCCCCCCTTCCCTCCCCCATGGTCCTCTGTTAAGTTTCTCCTGTTCCACTTATGAGTGAAAACACATGGTATCTGTCCTTCTCCGCCTGACTTACTTCACTTAGCGTGACCCCCTCGAGGTCCATCCACGTTGCTACAAATGGCCAGACTTCATTCTTTCTCATTGCCATGTAGGACTCCATTGTATAGATACACCACATCTTCTTGATCCATTCATCAGGTGATGGACATTTAGGCTCTTCCCATGTTTTGGCTTGAGGACAATTGACTGCGCCTCTTTAGGTACAGGATTTAATGGGTTTTCGGCGTACGTACGCACCTAGGAAACTATCTCCATAATCAGGATAAATGAACATATCCATCACCCCCAGAGTTGCTGTCACAACTTTGAAATCCCTCCTTCCCTCCCCTCCCCTTGTCTCGAGCACCCACAGATGGGCTTTCTGGGCCTCAGATCAGCCTGCATTTTCTAGCACTTTCTATACATATATTTTATACGAATTATAATTTACTGCATAGATAGACTAAAATCTGTCTGCTCGCCCGTTGATTGGCATTTGGGTGGTTTCCAGCTTTTGGAAGTTGCAAATAAGCCACTTACGCCGCGAGGACCGGTCACGTGCAGGTCCTCATCCGGGCTCAGTCTTCCATTTCTTCTGGGAAATATTTAGAAGTGGAGGATTTGGGTGATATGATTGGCGTGTGTGTAACTTTTTAAGAAACCGCCGCCCTGTTTTCCAAATGGGCCGTACCGCTTTACCTCCCCACAATCCGAGCAACACCTGGTCTTGTAAATCTTTGCCATTCTGGTGGGTGGGTGGTGACATTTGTTGTGGGTCACATTTGACGACGTGGCTCCTCTTTGCACACGTTTACTTGCCATCCATGTAGTCTCTCTGGTGAAGCATCTGTTCAAACCTTTTGCCTGTTTTAAAATTGGAATATCTTTTTATTATTTAAAAATTTTTTTTCAACTTTTTTTTTTTTTTTTGAGAGAGACAGAGAGTGTGTGTGTGAGCAGGGGAGGGGCAGAGAGAGAGAGGGAGACACAGAATCCGAAGCAGGCTGTGACAGCGCAGAGCCTGACTCAGGCCTCGAACCCACAAACCATGAGATCATGACCTGAGCTGAAGTCAGATGCTTAACCGCCTGAGCCACCGAGGTGCCCCTAGAAATGCAGTAGATTTTTGTACCTTGACCTTGTATCCTGTAACTTACTAAATTCATTTCTTAGTTCTAGTAATATTTTCGTAGATTTCTTAGCATTTTCTGTAATTTTGTCATCTGCAAATTAAAAAGTTTGGTGCCTTCCTTTCTTATCTGTTTATTTCTTGTGTTTTATTTATTTTCTTCTTTCCTCATTGCCCCTACTAGAATCAATACTGAACAGAAGTGGCGAGAGTGGGTATCCTAGCTTTTTTCCTGATCTTGGCAAGAAAGTATTCAGTCTTTCACTCTTAAGTATGATGTTACCTATAACCTGTGTTTCATAAATGTCCTTTATCAGGCTGAGGAAATTCACCAGGGTTCCTAATTTGCTGAATGTTGTTATCAGGAATGGATGTTGAATTTTGTCAAGTGCACTTTCTGTGTCTATTGAGATGATCATATAATTTTTCTTCTATAGTTTGTCAATAATTTAGTCTGTTAATCTTGATTTTTGAATGTTAAACCAACTTTATATTCCTGGGATGGACCCCATACTGTCATGATGTGTTACCCTTCTTAACGTAATCTCGGATTTAATTTTCTAAATGTTTGTTTAAAAATGTGTCTTAGAGCCGTCTGGGTGGATCAATCGGTTAAGCATCTGACTTGGGCTCAGGTCATGATCTTGCAGTTTGTGAATTCAAGCCCCACATCGGGCTCTGTGCTGACAGCTTGGAGCCTGGAGCCCGTTTCCAATTCTGTCTCCCTCTCTCTCTGCCCCTTCCCTGCACTCGCTCTCTCTCTTTCTCAAAAATAAATTAACATAAAAAAAAGAATTGTCTTTTAAAAAAAAAGAATTTTTGTGTCTGTTTATAAAAGACATTGGTTTATAGTTTTCTTGTTATATCTTCTGATTTTGGAATCGGGGTAGTGCTGGCCTCAAAGAATGAACTGGAAAGTGTTATCTTTTTTTCAATCTTCTGAAAGATTTTGGGCATAACTGGTATTATTTTCTTGCCTAGATGTTTGGCAGGATTCACCAGTGAGCCATCTGGGCCTGGAATTTCCTCTGTGGGAAGGTTTCAAGCCACAACTTCGATTTATTTAACAGACACGGGGCTAATGATGTTATCTATCGCCCCTTAAGCAAGCTTTGCTCATTTGCATCCTTCAGGAAATTTGTGAATTTCATCTAAGTTGTCAAATTTGTTGGCAAAATGTTGCTTGTAATATTCCCTTATCATTTTAATGTCTGTAGGATCGGTGATGATGCTTTCTTTTCCACTGTTGATATGTAATGTATATTATTCCTTCCTTCCTTCCTCCTTCCCTTCTTTTTTCTTTCTTTCCTTCTTTCTCTCTTTCTTTCTTTCCTTCTTTTGCGTGTTCTCTCTCTCTTTCTTTCTTTCTTCCTGGTCACTAGGCCCAGAGATTTAGAAATTTTGTTGACTTCCCAAAGAACCAGCTTCACGTTTCATTAATTTTCTTTATCATTTTCTATCTCTCCAATTTCTGTTTTTTATTTCCTTTCCTTTACCTACTTTAGTTTTAATTAGCTCTTCTTTTTCTATCTTTTTTAAGGTAGAAGCTGAGATATTTGACTTTCTTCCTCTCTAATGTAGTTATTTAATAACAAATTCCCCTTGAATCACTTCTCTAGCTTCATCCTGCAAATTTTGATATGTCATCTTTTAAAATTTTAATTCAATTCACAATATTTTCTAATTTCCTTTGTGATTTCTTCTTTAGCCCAGGTGGTATTTAGAAGTGTGTTTGAAGGAGTTTTCCAGATATTGCTCTGTTACTGATTTCTAATTGATCTCCATGAGGATCCAAGAACATACTTTGTATGATTTGAATGTTTAAAAATTTATTACATGTGAAGCAAGACCGGGGACCCCAGGAGCCTGTTGCGGGGGGCAGGGGCGGGGAGTGTGATTTTCATCATGAGCCACCAGAGGGTTTTAAGCAGACGAGGCGGGGCGGGGTAGGAGTTGAACGGTGTTTGATTAGCCCAGTGTGCATTGGATGTGACACAGGGTGGGGAACCCCGGGCGCGGAGGTTCCCTGGGTCATCAGAGGAGTGGGCAGTTGTCTGGGTCTGGATCTCCAGGGGAGGGTGTGGGAGTTACATTGTGACAGGGCTGCCCTCCAGTGTCAGGCCTGGAGGGCTGGAGGTGAGGGTGAGGAGCCTGGTGCGCTGGAAAGAGCCCTGGATTGGGAGCCGGGCCAGGGATCAGCTGTGTGACTTCAAGCAGGTCACTCCACCTCTCTGAGCTTCAGTTTCCTCACTTCTAAAATAGGTGGCAAGCCTTCACGATCCCACGGTTTTAGCGGCCCAGGGTGCTGACAGCACAGGGAGGGTCTTGGGGTGAATTAGGCAAAGGTGACCCAGTGAGATAGGCAGCCGAAGGGGCCCCCTCTGGTGTAAGGCCTCAAGTTAAAGCCTGATAGTGTAGGAAAACCAGGAGGGTCTCCAATGGCAGAACTGCATCTCCCATAGCAAACAGCACTTATCACCGAGCAGCCAAGAACCATTCCTGTTATTCCTGTTCCTTCTATTCGGTGTCCTGTCAATGGGTGGGACCCCTCAGACAAGCCAATCACATCCTCCCTCGGGAGTCGGGAGTCGGGTCACTCTGTCTTCTTGGTGCTACAAAGCCTGCCTCCCACAGCCCCAGGTGGTTCACGCTGCTCCTGCATGCAGCCCGCTGTGCCCTGCACTGTGCCTGGCGCAGCCTGCCTGGGCCGTGCACGCACCTGTTAGGAATGAATGCTGCTGGTCTGAGCGGTCCAGTGTTAGGCCAGCCCTGTAACCGCGGTGGGAAGTAAAGGGGGATGAAAACAACTCCTTTCTGCCCCAATGCAGCCTGGGCTGGATTTCAGCCCCCATGTGCCTCCTTCAGCTGGTGCCTTGGGCAGCACACAACCTGAACACCTGTACCCGGCAGCCCAGTTAGCAGGTTCTGTTTATTGGGCTCTTGACTGTGCAAAGATCTCTTAACCCTGTCACCAACCCCCCCACCCCTCCCTGTGGAGGTAGGTTCTGTGATTATTTCCATTTTACAGATGAGGACTCTGAAAAGGGTGGGGGAGGGAGATTGGGACCTAGGTCTGTCTAGACACTCCCCTTTCTGTCCTGTGATCCACTCTGGTGGCCCAGAGGTGAGAACACTGCGGTGCACGGGTCAGTGAAGCGAGTCGGGAGTTCTGAGCAAACGTGTGGAGGTTGGAGCCTGGTGGGGAGGAGAAAGGACCCGTCTTGTTGGTGGGTGTGGACGAGACCAGCCAGCCAGGCTTGGCTCTGCAGGGCTGAGGTGGGGGGAGAAGAGAAGGGAGGAGGAGAGCAGCCCCCAGCCACCCGCCAAACTCTGGAGCTTCTTCCGATTTCTTCCACCCTCGGCTGGAGAGGAGGCAGTGCTCTCCGTGGGGATCTTTGGCCAAAGGGACTCCACGCAGGCAGAATTTCTAGAACGAGGTACTTTCTGTAACGACCACCTCTCGCCAGTTGCCCTTGGCTGCTGCCGATTTCCTAGGGTAATCAAAAGACAGAGCAGTGGTGTCTGGTGACATGGCGGAGGGGCGCGGAGGGCAGAGCTGGGGGTCAAGTCTCACAAGCTGTAAGAGATTACGGTTTGTTTTCTGCCCAAAGCTAAGACAGTGCCTGAAACACAGTAGGTCCCCCCAAAAGTGAAAGAGTAAGTTAAGTCCCAGCTTCCCTGCTCCTTAGCGGAGTGTCCGTGGGCAAGTTCCATGACCCCTCTGTGCCTTCGTTTGCTTGGCAGCGAAACTGACCATAACAGCACCGTGTGGGGTGGTCGTTTGGATGAAATGAGATGCTTATTAAAACAGTAAGGTCCCTGAAGCACTAGCTGCTATTATTACTATGATTAGCCTGACCTTGGTTCGTGCCCAGCCTATGACCCCCCGCTCACCCAGGACGCGGCATCCCCACCGCCGGGGCCGGCGCTCTCCTCGGTGCTTTAATCTATACCTTCAATCTGAAAACCGCTCTTTGAGCTTGGCTGGGTTTTTGTTTGGTTTCGTTAATGCCCGTTTGACAAATGAGGAAGGAGAAGCTTCGTGGTGATTCTGGCCATAAAATAAACTCAAGGAACGTCCCCTCACTTCTGCTCTTTCAAAGGAGGACAGGAGAGTCACATGATCCGTTGGAGTTTGGTGAGAGAGGTGAGCGAGTGCCTGGTTGGAAGGGATTCAGGCCCAGGCGACCTGCCCATGCGCAGTCAGGCTCATGACCGTGATGTTTTCCTGCCCAAGGGACTATCGCGTTCTACCTGTGAGACCTTGAATCAGCCCCTTCATCTCTCTGAGCCTCCGGTAAACGTGGGTGGAAATAGTCTCTTCCTGGCGGTGCGGGTTCAGACGCAAGCCTTGATGTGCCCCCGGGTCGCTGCCCCGCGGTGCTGGGCATGCCGTCAGCCACGCGGGCGCTGTCTCGCTGACAAGCCCGGCCCAGCTCCTGCCCTCCTTGACCCCCACAGCTCCCTGCCCTCTTGCGCTGTCCTGTCCCCTTATCTGCGGCCCTGCCCAGGGACATCCTGGAAGCCCAGCCCCACTCCCAGGGCAGCCCAGGGGTCACTCACTGGTTCTCCAGGTCCTGGATGGTGTCGGAAAGTGGCAATCCCTGGGTCTCTGGGAGGAAGAGCAGGAGGATGCTGGAAGCGACGGGAAGAACACCATAGATGATGGGGGAGAGCAGGGACAGGCTCTGCGGAGTCATCGCGATCAGGGGGCCTATCACAGACCCCAGCCGACCTCCTGAGTGCAGGAAGCCATCTGCTGTCATCCTGTGGGTGCAGGAGAGGGCCCAGACCCTTGGTGCCGCTGCCGCTTTGACAAAGGGGGCTTTACAGGGTGGGGTGGGTGGTGGCGGCACTTGGCTGGGCCAGGGTGTGCCAGGGGAGAGAGAGCTGGGGTAAGGGAGTCACACTTCTCGTGGCCTCTCCGAACACTGCCTCCTCCATGGAGCCCACATAGATTTTCCCATCCAGAGGGGCCTCTGCTTCCCGAGAACATCCAGGGCCCTTCGTGGACGCTCTAGGGCCCACGCCATTCCCCCTGGTCTTCGGTGAGGGGGGCTTGCCTCGGGGCTGCGCGGCCCTCAGCTCTCAGCTCAGGCTTTCTATACAACAGCAACAAAATCGATAAATGAGTGTCCAAAACGTGAATGGGAGAATGGACAAGGGAGCAGGTGAGGCAGTGAGCGCCGCGGTGAGAGACAGAGCCCTGGGCTAGGACTCCAGGACGCGGGGTCCGGTCTCACCCTTCCACGAGCAGGTCCTTGAGCCTCCGTTTACCCAACCGTCTGATGCGGAGATGCTTTCACTGTAAACCCCCGGGGTTTTCCCATCTGTGTCCCGTGGAGCCCTGGGGTTGTTCCAAGGTGACTCGGGGCTCTCTTGGGGCAGGGAGGGGACGGTGGGAAGCAAGTTGAGGGGGGGTAGCTGCTTCATTAGGGCAGCTCTTGGTCTCCTCGCTGAAGGTTCTTAAAAGACTTCACCCAAACAGAGGGTTCTGGGGTTCAAAACAGTTTCTGATGGCTGAGAAACTGAGGGCCCCATGGTGCCACCGCTTTCTGAGTGGAGATTCTGGGGAATGGTTCTCTGGGGGCCCCGGCTGACGATGGCCTTTGGGGGAAGGAAGGAAGCTGGGGCGAGGGGCCTCCTCGCCCTCCACTGTGTGTTCCTGGGTGCCCAGCCCCTCTTTGCCCTCCCCACCAGCCTTCCCAGGGACGTCCCCATCTGGGACACCCTGGGCCTGGCTGCCCCTCCAGGGCCCAGCTTACCTCAATGCGGTTGGGTAGAGTTCAGACTTGTAGACAGAGAGACAGGTGAAGATGGCGCCAAAACATCCCCTTCCCAGAACAGCAAAGACCATGCGCAGGATCTGCAAATCTGGGCAGAGGAAGAAGGCGCCAGTGGGGTCTGCCCGAGGGGGTCCCCAGTCAACCTGGAGTGGAGGCGCTGGTTCTCCCGAAAGGCTTCCTTGACTGCACCCAGGGACCCTGCAGCACCAACTTGGTGCCCATCGGGGCTGTGGGCAGGGTGAGATCACGGTAGGTGGGCTGGGGGGAAGGGAGCAGGAGGGGTGCCCGGGGCCAGAGCCCAGCCAGGCCTGGGGAGGCTCAGGGTGGCTCTCAGCCCACCTGTGGGAGCTCTGGCTTTCAGGGGGCACCCTAGCCAGGAAACCGATCCCGAGCCCAGGGGCCCGGCCTCAAGTTTTCCCTCCCACATTGTAACGAAGTCTCATAAACCATCACACCCGGCCTTTGCAAGTTTCCTCCAGGCATTGCCTCTTGCTGCGGGTTTGGGCTCAGGGCAGACCCTCAACCCCAACTCAGCCCCTCCTGGACGCTGAACACCCACTCAGCCTCCCTCCTGGCTTTGCTGCCGGGCCTGTCCCTGCCCTGCCACCAGCCTCCCTGCCTTGAGCCATAAAAGGAGACCTGAGCTGGTTTTTCAGGGCAGGATAGCCTCACTCAGCCCAGTAGTGAAAGACAAGGGCCCTGCAGCGATCTTTAAGGAGGGAGAAGAAAACCACCGGCTGTGCCAGGCTTCGTGCCCTGCCTCCCGACAAGCCACCTCGAGCCTCTCACAGCCTCCCCCTCCTCCCACCTCAGCTCCAGCCTCTGGCTTGAAGTCTGGTCCGAGCCCTGACCCTGTCACTTGCTAGCTGTGCGGCCTTCGGCTCCTGGCTTCACCTCTCCAAACCTCAGTTGCCTCAGGAGAATGGGTGGGGGCCACTGGGAGGCCGGATACCTTGAGGTGATATGGGAGGTAGAGAGGCTTGGACACAGCCTGCCACGTTTGGGGGAGGGTGCGCCCTGTTCTTGGGCCAAGGGAGGGGAAGGACCCGGGATGTGAGCACAGTGGGCCTGGGCAGGGAAGCCAGGGGCCCAGGCCGGTCAGCCGCTCATCCAGCTGCCCCTCCACTCTGCCCCCCCCTCACCTTTTGGGGCCAGCGCGTTGGCCAGGATGGAGAGGCCAGCTGTGGCCTGGAAGCCCCCCAAGATTATGCGGCGGCCCAGGATGCTGAGCAAGAAGGGGGTGGCGACCCGGGCCAGTAGGTCCACGACCCCGAAGAGGACCTGGAGGAGGAAGATGTCATTCCCCAGGTTTTGCAGGTCGAGGACCAGCCCGTAGTAGGACATCACGTTGCTGAAGCTGCAGGAAAAATCAGAAGTGGAATCCTTGCCCCACAGAGGCAACGGCTGGCCCAGGACACCTGGGCTGTCCCCAGAGGGCTCCGCTAGCCCTGGGCGTGTCCGTAGCAGACCTCAAAGAGCCTGTCAAATGCAGGGCCAGTCCTAGAGCCAGCCTGTGCCAGGAGGGAAAGGGCAGGTGGCATTCGTCTCACTTCAGGTCCTGGCCACAGCGGGCCGGGCCTCACCCCTCAGGCTCCCCCGCCACCAGCCAGTGGGAAAGCGCTACCCCTTCTGGGCAGACTGGGTTCTGGGGGTCAAGCTGAGCCCGGGTTCTGGCTCCAGCCCTCTCTGGCTCTGTTTCCCTGGCACAGCCTAGAACCAGGACCCTGCCCTTTCTGGCCCTTTCTGGAGGCCGGTTTCTTTATCTCTGACCCATGGGCTGTGCGTCCCTCTTTCAAGATGGAAAGTCTTATTTCCCCAGCCTCCGGGGTGCTGCCCCTCAGGTGCAGAGAGCACCCGGTGACACAGGCCAGAGGGGCCACCCCAGCTCCTGAGTCCTGGGTGGGGGGTGACTGGGACCTTTCTGCGACTGTACCAGGTGACTGTTCTCCTGTCCCATTCACTTTCTCCCCTCTTCTGTCCCCTCCCCCACCTCCCTCTTCCTTCCCTCCTCTCCCCTCCCACGCCCTCCCCTCCTCCCCTCCCCTCCCCTTCTCTTTTCTCCTCCCCTCCTCCCACCCTTCCCCCTCCCCTTCCTTTCCACCCTTCCTCTTTCTTTCCCTTCTCCCTTCCCCTCCTCTCCCTCTCCCCTCCCTCCCCTTCTTCTCTCCCCTCCCTGCTCCTCCCCGCGCCTGTCCTCTCCCCTGAGACATCTCCAGGAAGGGATCCCAATCCCAAGGGTCCTCTCTCCAAAGAGCTTCCTGCTCAGTACCCTCCATCCCAGGTCTACGCAGTTTGGATATTGAATTTGGATCCACCGGTGGCCACAATATGAAATTGTTCTCGACCACTTTTCAAATCTGTCCCCATCACTGCCTCAGGGACTCAGGGACTCTCATCCCAGCACACACACACCCCTCCCCCCACACCCAGCTGCAGATAGAAGCTGGGGTCCCCTCGGAACAGCTGTGTGGGGGGTGGGTGAGGCGCTCGGCTCTGAACGTGGGGATCCGGAGCCACAAGGTAACTGCGGAGGCTGTTGGGAAACCCACTGGGTTAGCTGCTTCCCTGCCTGTGATTTGAATAACAAGCAAGCCCAGCAGCCCGGGAAAGCCTAGGGAGCCTCCACAGTTTTTGAAAGAATGGCCCTGGACCATCCCAGCCCCACCAGGCCCTCTTTCTCATTTGTTCAAAAACAAAAACAAAAACAAAAAAAACTTAAGCCAGAAAAAAAATCTATTCTCTGTTCTAAGATGTAGCAAATATATGTGGTTAAAAAGAACATAAAATAAACGTTTTCCTAATCTTTAGGGTTTTTTTAAAAAGTTTATTTATGTTTAAGAGAAATGGAGCGTGAACGGGGGAGGGACAGAGTGAGCAGGAGACCCAGAATCCGAAGCAGCTCCAAGCTCTGAGCTGTCAGCCTAGACCCAGATGCCGGGCTCAAACTCAGACCGTGACCTGAGCCGAAGTCAGATGCTCAACTGACTGAGCCACCCAGGCGCCCCCCTAATCTTTAATTTTATTTCAAGATCAAGTCTCCATCAGACCTGACCCTCACTTCTTAATAGGCTCTCTGCAAGTCACTTGAACTGAATCTGTCTTATTCAGTCCTGGTCCAAGGTGCCTTGGACAGCCAGACAGGGCCTGCTGGGGACTCCATGCTCAGCGTGGGGCCTGGCGGGCAACAGGGGGCAAGGGGGGCCCTCAGCCAAGGTTCGGTTGCCTGCTCTGCCATCTTGGGCAAGTCTCCTGCCCCTCCGGGTCCTGCCTTCCCGCCCGTAAAGTCGGGGTATCAATGAACTTGAAGTGTGGGCAGCCAGCAGCTCTTTAGGAGTATGGCCCTCGCCGGCCACTGCTGGTCGTTCAGCTCTGGGGACATAGGCTCTGCCTCTAGCCTGGCCTCCGGCCTCCCCTGGCCCTGCCCCTGGCTTCCCACATGAGCCCCCAGACCCTCTCCCCATGGCCTGCTGTCTGGGGGTGCTGCCTGTCCTCATGAGGTCTGTGGGAGCATCTCTCCCCGGACACTGTAGAGGCCACTTTTAGGCAACAAACTTGAGCAACCCAAACCCAAGTAAGATACAAGCTCCCACCCCACCCCCCGCCCCCTGCCCCCACCGCCCAGACCGCGGGGGCTGGAACGTAAGCAGGCACATTAGAGGACCCTTCTCGGAGCATCCCTCAGCCACAGCTGAGCAATGAGCTACTTACTCCAGGGACACGTACCAAAGAAGGAAAATTCCATACATTCCCCTACCTCCTCACCATCCCACCACCCCCCAACTACAGCCCCTCACCCCTGCCTCCTTGGCAGACAGCCTCCCCTTTGCTGTCCAGCCTGGCTGCTACCTTGCAATGCATCCAATAAACTTCTCTCTCTTTCATTCTGCCTTGGGTGAGTTGTTTCACGGGGCCCTCCCCCTCCACCGGCCGCACAGACGCCTCCCCCCACCTCAGCCCTGCGTCGGGGAGGGCTGAGCCAGGCAGCATACCACAGGATGAACATGATGCAGCTCCTATTGCGGAGGATGGGAACGAGGAACAGCTCCAGCACCGACCTGTGGGCCTTCTTGGAGGCCACCTCCTCCTTCATGCTGGTCATCAGCACCTACAAGAAGGGAGAACGAGGTGCAGTGGGTGCCGGGGTGTTAGCCCCATCCCCGCCCCAGGGCACCACGTCCAGGAGGGCAGAGTGATAGGAGGAGCTTGGCCTCGGCTTCCTGAGAGCCTTGGGGGGTGGGGAGCGAGGGAGGCAGAAAAGTCTCTGACCCCCTGGCCCAGCTCTTCCCTGCAGGCCTGGCCTGGCGCATCTACTCTGAGCCAAAGCACCAGTCTTGTGTCCCAGCTCTGGCTGTGGGCTGCAGGCTGTTCCTGGTAGTTGGTACCCAAAGCCCAACTACCCCTCCTTGTTCCTCAGGGCTGGCATCCGGGCACGCCTACTCCAGCCACGCTGGCTCCCCACTGCACCCAAGTGCCCATCCAGACGCTTCCTGCCTCTCCGGGCACTGCCTGCCATGTGCTCTGCTCCGTCTTGGTTAGCTCACCTCCTCCGGGAAGCCTTCCCTGATCCCCGCCCTCCCCCAATCTCCCAAAGGCCCCGGGCTGTGTTTTCTCGTTTCTGGCTGCACCCCTCCTACATCTGGTTCCTTGAAACACTTGCATTCAGGGAATCCCAGCCCACTTCCCCAAATGCCCCGAGAAGCCCCGTGTGGTGAGCATGCCACGTTATGTGGATTAAAGTGGCGGACAAGGGAGGTGAGGTGGCCGACGAGCGAGTGAGGTTGCCAGGGACATTGCCGTCATTGGCGGTGGTGTCGGTGATGGTGATGGCGGAGTGGGTAGTGACGGTGGGAATGATATGGCGGTAACAGAGATGGGGAAGGTGACAGGAATGGCGGCGAGGTGGATGTTGGCATTTCGCAGAGCTGCCGAGGCTGCGGGAACCCGCGGGGTGGACAGAGGCGGTGGTGGCATGGCTAGTGGTGATGTCGGCCCTCCGACATCAGTGGCTGTCCTCTCCCTGTCACGTGCCATACTCTGGGTCATGGACAGTAGCATCTTACCTCTATGGTTAGTGACTTCGTGGCTTCTTTGTGGCCATTTATCCTGGCCACCTTGTGGAGTTCCCGGAGCCCTTGTTCTGGCTTGCCGACGACAATCAGCCATCGGGCCGACTCTGGAAGCCACCTGTCCGAGAAGCAGATGCTTGGCTGGGCCTCTGCCTTCTTCCTGCATTCTGGGCTCTCCCCACCGGGTCTGGAGTGGGGGTGGGGTGGAGCGGGGGGTCACGGGCAGCGGCTTCCTCCACATCTGCACGGCTGGTGCCAGGCCGGGAGACCAGCTGTCCCCTCCCGGTTCCGAATAAAGTTGAGTCCCCATGCCTAGCCGCCCTCTCTCCCCCATGCTGCCCGCCAGAGCCTTGAGTCCGGCCAGTGGGCAGGCTGCCCGGGCATAGGGTGATTCTGAGTCCATTAGTGTGACAGAAAGCTCACATCATGCCGAACTACGACACACACACACACACCTGATCCAGAACCGAGTGATTTTATCACAGTGGCCTGCTTCCTCCCAGACTCAGGGTAGATGGTGGGGAGAGGCATCTCCCAGAGCCCAGAGAGGCTCATCCCTGTTTGCAGGGAAGCTAAGCATTTCCGGAGGGTTCAAATCCTGCCTCCGGGACTCACTGGGCTGCACGGCCTCGGGCGAGTCACTGAGCTTCTCTGGGCCTCCACCCCTCATCTGAAAATGGCGGCCATCCTATCATCGTCTCATTAGAAGACATTAATACAGGTCTGGGGTCACCAGCGGGCACCTGGGACGCACCCAACCAGTGCCGCTACGGTGGCCTAGGAAGTGTCACACCCAAGTGACACTCCCTACCAGATCACAGACACCAGACCCCTCCACCCCACGGGTAATCGTGGGGTGTCTCGCTCCTTGTTTCCGGGTCCTGTCCATATGCGAAAACCCCGTGTGGTCAGTGGCGTTTGGTGTGTTTGATTTGCTGATGTGTCCCATTCCCTAGGACCCATGTCTGAGGCAGTAAATGCTGAAGAATGAATGAAGCAGTCCTGATTTCTCTCTAGAATCTCTCACTGAAGACTCGCCCGGGGCCGGGTCTACCTGGCTCCCGTCCGCAGACACGCGAGAACCCCAAGCGTCATGACCTTGTATCTGTGGCCCCGCATCTCTTCCTTCAGTTGTCACCCAAGCAGCTGTTTCCAGAGCTCAGGGAGTTTCACAGCACCCCAAATCATAGGGATAGCGATCTCTTTCCATATCCAGTGCCAGGCCTTGCTGACTCAGATGCCCACGGGCTGGCACACGATGTGAAGGAACGGGACTGGTGGGTGTGGGGCCCGCGGGGAGCCAAGGAGGGGAAGGGACCAGGGGCCAGCAGTCCAGATGGGAGCCTCAGACCTCTGACCGAAACGCCCACCCTGAACCCTGAACCCCCAAGATGTCTCTCCTTAGCAAAGGCTCTTGCACACATCATTGCTCTTCGAAGCTCTCAGCACCTTGGGATCCTGGGCCAGCCCGAGGTGGGGGAGGGGAGGGGCACCCTAGAACTCCAACTTTCCCTCCTATAGTTAGTGATGCCCCCCCCCAAGGGAAAAGGCCCCATACCGTACTGACCAGGATATCAGGAAGATGGCAAAGAAGGGCATCGACATGGCCATCTGGAGGGTCCGCCAGTCCCGCACGATGAAGGCCAGGATCCCCAGGGTCATCTGGCCCAGGCTGTAGAAGCAGCCCTGGATTGTTATGGTGGTGGCCCTCCTGCGGGTCGTGGTCCACTCCACCACTGAAAGGTGACGCAGGCATATGCAGGTAGGGGCCGCGCAGTGGCCTCGGGCCCCCCCACCTCCCACCCCACCCCGCACAGTGGGAGCAGGCCAAGGCGGGGGGCGGGGGGGGCTCACAAAGCATCATGGAGGTCAGGAGGATGCCGGATACTCCAGAAGCGACCAGAAACCGGAGGCCAGCGTAGATGTAGAAATTAGAAGCAAAGATGGTGCTGGTACTGATCAAAGCCACCTGCAGGCAGCTCCAGCTCAGTATCCACTTCCGCCCAAACCTGCGTCGGGAGACAAGCGCAGGGGGGGCCTGGCGGGGGCATTCAAGGGAACGGAGGCTTCAAGAAGGCCGGGGCACCTGCTGGGGCATCTCTGCCTCCCTCGCGGATCTCCCAGGAGCGGGCTGGGGGGCGGGTGCTTGTTACAAAACTGCCAGATGTCTTGGGGCCCCTGGGCGGCTCAGTCAGTTAAGCATCTGAGTCTTGATTTCTGCCCACGTCAGGATCTCACAAATCGTGAGATCGAGCCCCCACTCTGCACTGTCGGCATGGAGCCTGCTAGGAGTTCTCTGTCCTCCCCTCCCCTCTGTCCCTCTCCTGCTCACACTCTCTCTCTTTCCTCTCTCAAAAATGAATAAACATTAAAAAAAAAAAAAAAGCAGATGCCTTGCTCTTGCGGGGCGGGGGGCAGCCTCACCTCTTGGTCAAGAGCATGCACACTTCAGTTGGAACACCTGGGTGGCTCAGTCGGTTATGTGACCGACTTCCGCTCAGGTCATGATCTCACTCACGCATTCGAGTCTGAGCCCCGAATCACTTTTAGTGCAGAGCCTGTTTGACATTCTCTCTCTCTCTCCCCTGTCCCACTCACACTTTTTCTCTTTCTCTCAAAATAAATAAATACACTAAAAAAAAAAAAAGAATGTGGTTTGGTTGAATCACTATATTGTACACCTGAAACTGCACGACATGCACCACAATGCATGTTGACAAATTGGAATTTAAATTAAAACTTTAAAGGGGCAGCTGGGGGGCTCAGTCAGTTAAGCATCCTACTCCGGTTCAGGTCACAATCTCGCAGTTTGTGAGATCGAGCCCCGAATCGGGCTCTGTGCTGTCAGCTCAGAGCCTGGAACCTGCTTTGGATTCTGTCTCCCTCTCTCTCCACCCCTCCTCCACTCATGTTCTGTCTCTCTCTCAAAAATAAATGAATATCTAAAAAACGTTTTTAAAATGAGCTTTGGTCTCAGAAGCCAGGGTCTAAGTTCAGCTCTGCCCCTTCCTGGGTGACTTGGGCACAAGACTCAATGACTCAGAGCTGCAGTTTGCCCATCTGTAGAATGGGGGTATGTGTGATGACAGCCGCACAGAACTGTCAAAGTCAAGATGCCGAAAACAGGGGCAGGGCCGCCAGGAGCCTGAGCTCGTGTGGCCTCGGGCAAGGCGGCCAGCTCCTGGCCAGTCTGTGCCAGGGGACCAGAGCTCCCCACAACCTCTGCCCTGAGGTCAGCTTAGCCCGAACCACTGCCTGCCTTTAGCTAAAGCATGTGTCAGTCTAATGGGAGAGATGCGGGCAAAGCTTGGCCCTATCTATTAGAGCAGTGCCCGCATACTGGCACATCAGGCCCAGAAGCAGGCCCAGATCTGGATGCCCACCTGGCCCTGGCCCCAGGCTCCCTGGGTCACCTGCAGACTGACTGGGATTTGGCTCCCTGTGTGGACGGCCCCCGGGGAATGAGTTGGAGCCGCGCAGCAGCTGGTCCCCTGAAAGTGCCATCTGGACCACGTTCCCCCCGTGCTGTGCCACACGACGCCCACAAATAATGATGGTGGCAGAACCACAGCACGGAGAGCCGACCCCGTCCCGGATCCTCGCCCGAGGTCTGGGCGTAAGTAACTCACTATTATCACGACAACCCCATGCATAGGGCCCGGTCCCCACGTATAGGGGGAAACTGAGGCATGGAGAAGCAACAAACCCGCTGTCTAGGAAGCCAGGGAATGACAGGTGGGGATTGGAACCCAGTGGTCAGTCTCCGGAGCCTGCATGGTCAGGGAAAGTCGGGACGCCATGCCTCGTGCTGGATGCTGGAAGCTGGGGACCCAGCAAGGACAAGGAAGTCCCTGCCCTCTCGGAGCCACTCTGGTGGGGACGTGTACAACAAACGAATGAGCAGGTGCTGGCAGAGAAGGTGCGGTGGTGGAGAGAGGAAGGCCTGGCCAGGGGACCCTTGGGGCCCGAGGCCGGAGAGCTGGGAGGCCTCCCCGGAGAGGCTGCCTGGGGTTGAGGCTTGCATGCTGGGCATGAAGAAGCAACTGTGGGGAGAACCTTCCGGGTGAGGCACGGCCACTTGGGAGCTCTGCAGCCAGGGTGCCTCGGGTGCTCCGGAAGGGCCGGGCATGGCCGTGGGGGAGAAGCCAAGTGCCAAGCAGGGGTGGGCGGGGCCGGGGAGGGGGACTTAGGAGCTGTCCTCGGTGCAGCGGCCCTGGAGGACTTCAGGTGGGCATCAACCAGGTCCACATGTAGGTTTTCGCAAAGACACTCTGAGTGGAGGCAAGAGACCCTCGAGGAGGAGGTAGGGGCCTGTCCTGGGCAGGAGAGGCAGGTGGCCTGGGCCAGGGGACTGCATGGAGGAGGAGAGGGGTGTGGGGCTGGTGGGGGGTGGGGGGACAGTGTGGACGTGGGGCTGAGGGAAGGAGAACGGGGCTGGCTCCCAGGGTTGGGTGTGAGCCCCAGGCTTGGGGGCTCTTTTCCAGGGCGGAATCAGGGGCGGTGGGGCTGGGCTGGGAGGTCAGCAGCCCTGCTCCGGCTGTGGCAAAGGTCAGCCTCCCACTCAGAGAAAGAGCAGGCAGTTGGGTTTCCAAGCCGAGCGGGGGCAACGCAGCCATTACAGGCCCTACAGCAGCGTCTCAGTTAGTGGGGTGCAAGATTGGATCAGAGAAGGCAGGGGGCTGGGTCCTGGGGGCACCATCTTGGAAGGAGGGCTAAGGGGGAGGGGGGGAGGGCAGGAGGAAGGGGAGGAGGATTTCTCTTTCACAACATGCCATGCACTTGGTGTGAGAAGAAAGAGGGGTCTGTTTCTCCCAAGAAGACTGTGGGCTCCCTGAGGGCAGGGACTGCACAGCGCCTGGCACACAGTAGGTGCTCAAGAAGGTGGGCGTAACTTCGGGAGGAGAGAGTATGGTGTTCAGATCCCTCACAGTGCAGCTTCATCTGGCTGTCGCTGCCCTTTGGGAACCTGGGACTCCCATCGAGACCCCAGGCCAGACCAAGACTCCGTCTCTTCAGGAACACGGACATTTGTGAGCCATTTTTGGACCTCTGTCCCCACGGTGCTCGTTCTGTTGAGAAGGAGTCTGGAGAAGAGACAATACTCACTGGTCGGCGAGAACGCCCCAGAAGATGGAGCCGATCAGTAGCCCGGTCATGTAGAGGGTTTGGCTCACGGATTTCAGGCCCTTGTGGTCGCACACTAGGTCCCACTGGAAGAGAAAGAGGGACAGCAGCTTGGCTCAGGGGACAGGGACTAGCAGGGCCTGGGTGGCAGAGGGAGGTCCAGGTTGGGTGCTCCCATCTAGCAGCACCTGGGCAGCCTGGGTTTTGGGGGTCCCCAGATTCTTAGGGCCAGACGACAGAGGTGGGAGGGGTGTGCTGGTGGGGGTCTCGGTCCCATACTCCCAGCTAGCTGCATGGCACACACAGGGTGGCCCTGTCACCCGGCGTGGATGGCGGTGGGGGAGTGGGGGCCGGTGGCTGAACCACAGACCGGGGTTCTAAGTCTGCTGATCACTGGCTGGGTGAGCCCGGGGGGCGTCCTGCACCTGCCCGGGCCGTTTTCTCACCCAGAAGCAGGGCCATGAAGCTGCTTCTGCCACAGGGCCACCAGGATGAGCAGAGAGTGCTGAGTGCGAGTCACCATAATTTCTGAGTGCTTCCTCCCAGGGGCCTGGACATCCCCCCAAGCAGCCCCCCCAGGCCTGCCGGCTTCCGGGGCTTCCCTCAGCCTCTCCTGTGCTGCCTCTCTCGCCAGGGGACCGAGATAGGAACCCCGCCTCAATGGGGCAAAGGGATCTCTGGAAAACTCAAAGCAGGTCACCTCACTTCCCTACCCCAACGCTTCCAGTGACTTTCCTTTGCGCTCGAAGCAAGTGTGCCCCACTCACCTCCCCTGCTCACGGCCAGTCCCCTGACCCTTTCTGCCCAGACACACTGGGCAGCCTCCAGCTCCTTCGCCACCCCACCCCTGCTCCTACTCAGACCTCAGGCCCAGCTGGGCTCTTTCCCCCATTTCATGTCACTGATTCCTTGTCTCCCAACCCAGGTCTCTGGAGACACCTCCACCTGCCTCTCCCTCCCTGCTCACAGGACCTGCTTTTCTCCTTTGCAGAGGCAGGACAGAACATGCCGGAGACCCGGCTTCCAGCTCCTGATGGCCTGCGTTGAGTCCTTGCTTCTGTTTTGTTACTTACTAGATGCAGACATTAAAAAAAGACCCCTCGTAAGAGTGTGGTGAAACTCAGGGACAGACCTGAAATGGTGCCTGTCCCTTAAAGGAGTCTGATCTCCTGTCAGCACTGGTTTAAATGTTGACCGATGCGGGGCGCCCGGTGGCTCCGTCGGTTAAGCATCCAATCTTGGTTTCGGCTCGGGTCATTATCTCACGATCATGAGTTCCAGCCCCACAATGGGCTCTGTGCTGTTGGGATTTTCTCTCTCCCTCTCTCTCTGACCCTCCCTGGCTCACTCCGTGTCTGTCTCTCTCAAACAAATAAATAAACTTAAAAAGAAAAAGTTGACCGATCCTGAACCTGCCAGAGGGACGTAAGCTCCTCAAAGCCTCCCTGTTTATCCAGAGCAGGGTCTGGCCCGTCATAAGCAGTGAGTCGGTTTGTGTTGAGGGAGTAGCATCTAATTTAACGCGGCCGATGGAAGTGATATGATCCTTCCAGGCTCGGGTGGGTGGCCATTGCTGGCCCCCGGAGAGGCCAGGTCGGCGGCGGGAGGCCCATACCTCGGACACGATGGTGGAGGTGAAGGTGCTGTGGTCATAGACCCAGCCGTCCACGCACGGCTCCGTGGCGGCCTCGCTCCAGTTGGTGGCCGTGCCGTTGGGGTCCAGGAGCTGCCACTGTGGTTGGCGGAAGCGGCGACACTGGTGGGGCTCGTGGTTGGGGCCCGGTGGGATGGAGACGGTCAGGAGGTCCTTGGGGCCCAGGGCCGCAGGGACACCGGCCTGGGCAGTGCTGTTGTCCAGGAGGGGTACCCAGCAGCGGTGGCTGGGCACGGCGGCCGAGAAGTTCTCCATGAGCATGAGGTAGGGTATCAAGACGGAGGGAAAGAAGAGGGTGAAGATCTGTAGGGCCTGGAATAGGCCTACTCCCCCCGCTCGGTCCAGGAGCTCGGCGAACGCCATGGACAGAGCTGCAGGCGGCCACGCGGGGATCGAGGGGCTCAGGGAGCCCGGGGTGACCGGCTGAGCCTCTAGCAGGCGTGGGGACCCTGGATCATCCGGCCTCCTGCCCTAGATGACCTGCAGCGGGACCTAGATGGCCATCAGGCCAGCAGCCAGTCAAGTCAGTCCTGAGATGCCTCAGATACTTTGAAAAAACTCCTCCTTACCCCGGTTCCAGGAACGACTGCACGGGCACCCCACCAATCCGGAGGCAGGGCACCAGGGACAAAGCTCATGGTGCCCAGGCTGCCTGGGGCATCCGAGTCGCCCTGCTTCTCCAGCCCCAAGAGTAAAAGATTAAGTAAATGTTAAAAAAAAAAAAAAAGCCACCTTGTGAAGATACCGAATTACAATCGTGGAGCAAATACCAACTGGGCCATTGCCTTGGTTAAAGTTTAATCTCAGCGTGGGCTCCTGGGCCAGAAAGGCAGCTCTCTGCCGCTGGGCTGCTCACAGTCCTCACTCCAGAACTTTCAGATCCCTCTGCATGTGGGTCCTTTAAATCAGGAACCTGTTGGCTAAGCCTCCCAGAGCCTGCGTGCAGAGGTGGGGGAGGGGCTCTCCTTCCCTGGGGCTGTGCGGAAGGACCTGGAGGCAGGGCCCAGGCCCCGCTCCTTTCTCTCCTTACCACCCGCCAGGCAGCACAGGAGACCAGCTTGCAGACGCGCTATTCTGGGAAGCGTCTATTTCAAAGTTCCAGGTTGTCTTTATTGGACCAGAAGCTTCCCCAGGTGGAGAGCATGGCCACAATTCCCTGACAGCCGTTCAAAGCCCCTCCTGGGCCTAGAGCCGAGCAGGCACGCAGACTGGAGAAAGGAGTGAAGTCATACCTCCCTGAACCCGCATCCAACTCTAGCTCCGCTAGGGGTGAGGAGGGGCAAAGGCACCCCTCCTCCCCAGCACCCATACCTGGGTGGGGCCTCTCAGCAGCAGCTGCTCCTGCACTGAGACTTGCTGCGTGCTTGGCTCTGCGCTGACCACGCCGTCGGTGCCCCTCTCATTGGCCCCTCAGAGTAGCTGGGGAGAGAGTTGGTGCTAATTCCTCCAAGACGAGGAACCCAAGGCTCAGAGAAGGCAGGCAGCTTGCCCCAGGTCACAGAGCAGAGTTGGGGTTTGGAACCAGACACCAAAGCCTGAGCGCTCTCTCCAGTGCCCCTGGCCAGCCGCCTCTAGCCGTCATGCATCAACTCCCAGTTTAGGGCTGGCATTCGGGATTGGGAACAGAATCCGGCCAGCCAGGGAGCCAGAAGTCACCTCCTGGGCTGTGAGGGCAACAGTTCTGGAGGGAAGTCTGAGAGGGTGCTAGAACTGTAGGTGTGGTGGGGACAGGAGTCTGGGCCCTGAACTCCCCAGAACACCTCCGAGGGCTCGGAGAACCGGCCGCTGTGCCACCAGCCGGGAGGCCGAGGAGTGGGGCTTCTGGGCCTGGATTTCCAAGCCAGGGCTGCCTCTGTACCCTGCCTCTCTGGGCAGGAACTCATCATGAATTTTAAAATAGCAAGTAGGCAGCGGTGGAGAGAGAACCGACCGGCTAGAGCACAGAGGCTTCGGGCCAGGGGCTGCCCGGGCACAGCTCTGGTGCAGAACAGCCGAATCTCGCACGGAAAGAACTGGCTTTTATGTGCGTGTTTGTGCAAAGAGCCACCTCCCAGGGGAAGGCCTGTCCCCGACCCCAGCCCCTGGGACGGGGACTTTGACGCTCCCATCTCTGGCCCCTGATTTCTTGCCTGTGAAAGGCAGTGTTGGTGTTCCAAAGCTGAGTGTGGATAAGAAAACACAGGCATTCTGGCTGAAATGCAGTTTCCCAGGTCCTGCTTGCTCAAGGGGGAGGCCCTGGGATTTGCATTTAACAATAAGCTCCCCAGGGGGCGCCTGGGTGGCTCAGTGGGTTAAGCTGTTAAATGGTTGGTCATGATTTCAAGGTTGGTGGTTGGGTTCCAGCCCCACATTGAGTTCTGTGCTGACAGCTCAGAGCCTGGAGCCTGCTTCAGATTCTGTCTCGCTCTCTCTCTGCCCCTCCTCCGTTCTCTCTCTCTCAAAAATAAATACACATTAAAAAAATAACTAAAATAAAAATAAGCTCTCCAGGTGATTCGGCTGTGCTGGGACCCCACCCCCTTTGGAGAATTGTGGGGGTAGAGGTTGGTCGCTGGCGCTCCTCAAACCCAAGGCATCTGTGCGGAAATTCTTGTCTCTTTCTCTTTCTCTTTTCCATATGCTTAAAAAATGTTCTCTTCTCCCCTGCCCTTTGCCTGTCCCGGACGCCCCTAGGCTTTGCTTACAGCAGAAGGTCAAACCTCCCAGATTCGCCAGAAGGCTCCCGGAATCTCCAACTGGCTGTCTGCGACCCGGCCAAGGAATTTTTAAATTTCTATTTTCTGTTTTTCTGGGGTGGCTGGGGGGCAGGGCTTGGTGCAGCTGTGCCGCCACCTGCTGGCCATACCCGGGACTGCAGTATTCCCAGCTCCTTACCCATTACCCATCTCTGCCTGGATGCCCATCCAGGAAGGATTCCCAGGTGGAGGGGGCCAAAGGGCTCAGGGGAGGGAGGGAGGCAGGCAGCCGCAGATTACAGCCACCAAGCCTCCAGAGGGTCTCAGTAAGTTAATTAGTGTGAAGTGGACCCCCGGTTCTTATAGAACTAGAATTGCCATTGGGTTGACTTTTCTTTTCTTTCTTTTTTTTTTTTTTTTAATTTTTTAACATTTTTATTATGGAGAGACAGAGAGAGACAGAGCATGAGTATGGTAAGGGCAGAGAGAGGGGGAGACCCAGAATCCGAAGCAGGCTCCAGGCTCTGATCTGCCAGCACAGAGCCCAACGTGGGGCTGGAACTCACTAACCGTGAGATCATGGCCTGCGCTGAAGTTGGACACTTAACCCACTGAGCCACCCAGGCGCCCCTAAACAGTTGTCTTTAACTGAGAAGTTGTATGTGTATGTGGCAAACAACCCAATGGTCCAGGACGGTGTAAAATCACAATTAAAAATCCTCTCCCCCGCCCACCTTCAGTTGTCCAGAAACAACTGTCACCAATAATGTATATCCTTCCAGAAAAGTCTTAGAGCATCTTCAACGTATGCATTAAGATTTAAAAGTGGAGAATAGGCAGTAAATTCACATAGTTCAAAAACAGAGATTGTAAAACAAGATATGTGATGGAAAATCTCTCTCCAGCCGCGTCCTTTCGGCAGAGTCCCACTTGCTAGCCCGTTCTCAGGTCACCTTTCAGGTTTTCTTTCTTTTTAAAAAAATTTGGGAGGGGCTCCTGGGGGCCCAGTCGGTTGAGCTTCGGACTCAGCTCAGGTCATGGTCTCATGGTTCTTGAGTTTGAGCCCCGCATCGGGCTTGGTGCTGACAGCTTGGAATCTGGAGCCTGTTTCAGATTCTGTCTGTCTGTCTGTCTGTCTGTCTCTCTCTCTCTGCCCCTCCCCCACTCGTTCTCTCTCCCCCTCTTTCTCTCTAAAAATAAATAAATAAACTTTAAGAAAAAAAAAATCATTCCAGGGGCACCTGGCTAGTTCGGTTGGAGGAGTGTATGACTCTTAGTCTCGGGGTTATGGGTTTGAGTCCCACGTTGGGTGCAGAGATTACTTAAAAATAACATCTTTAAAAAAATTCCAGAGGGGCGCCTGGGTGGCTCAATCTGTTGAGCGTCCGGCTTCAACTCAGGTCATGATCTCACGGTTCATAGGTCCGAGCCTTGCATCAAGCTCTGTGCTGACAGCTCAGAGCCTGGAGCCTGCTTCAGATTCTGTGTCTCCCTCTCTCTCTGACCCTCCCCTGCTCCCACTGTCTCTCTCTCTCTCAAAAAAAAAAAAATTCCAGAAGTGGTATTGCTGAGTCGAGGTGTAAGTAAGCTTGTGGCTTTAAGAGGCAGCCCTACTGCCTTCCTTGGGGACCCCCCATCCCCCCGCTGCTGCTGTCCCCAGCTCCCTGACTCAGGGCACCACCACGGATAGGGGTTCCCCAATATCATGGGTGCTGAATGGCATCAGAGCATAGTTGTATTTTCCATTGCTTATGGGTGAGGGTGAGCAACTTTAAATGCATTCCAGATGTATTAACATTTCTTTTTCTGGAAACTATTTCTTCATGTTCTTGATCTGTTTTTTAATTGCCGTTTGTGATGTCCAATTCTGGAAGCCCCTAGACATTGGGGAGGTTGGCTCTTTGCCAACTTCTGATAAAAGTTGCCAGTGTTTTTTCCAGTCTGTCTTTTGATTTTGTTGCTGTGCTATTAT
This sequence comes from Suricata suricatta, assembly GCF_006229205.1. Taxonomy (NCBI): domain Eukaryota; kingdom Metazoa; phylum Chordata; class Mammalia; order Carnivora; family Herpestidae; genus Suricata; species Suricata suricatta. The sequence goes on from NC_043710.1 coordinate 7,129,620, forward strand.
TATTGATGTTTTTGCACGTAAAACATTTTTTTGTAATTGAATTTTCAATCTTTTTTTATTTGGCTTTTGGAATTTACATCGTAATTAGAAAGGCCTGCTCCTCTCCGTGGTGATAAAGGAGTTCCTTCACCGTTTTTAGAGGATTTTATTTTTTTCTTTTAAGTAATCACTACACGAAATGAGGGGCTCAAACTCACAATCCCAGATCAAGATTGATCTGTACCGTTTTGGGGATTTTTTTAAAGTAAACTCTATGCCCAACATAGGGCTCGAACCCACGACCCCGAGATACAGCCCAAAGGTCCGCCAGCTGATGGAGCCAGGTGCCTCTGAATCACCATTCTTGATTTAAAAAGACAGACCATGGGGTGCCTGGTTGGCTCAGTCAGTGGAGCATGGGACTCTTGATCTCAGGGTTGCGGGTTCGAGCCCTACGTTAGGCAGAGAGTTTACTTTAAAAGATCTTTTTAAAAAGGAGCGCTGTGTGGCTCTCTTGTTACGTGTCTGACTTCGGCTCAGGTCATGGTCTCACAGTTCGTGAGTCTGAGCCCCGCGTCCTGCTCTGTGTTGACAGCTCGGAGCCTGGAGCCTGCTTCGGATTCTGTGTGTGTCTCTCTCTCTGCCCCTCCCCTCACTCACTCACTATCTCGCAAGATAATAAATAAAACGTTAAAAAAATCTTTTAAAAATAATAGAATGATTGTTGAATTTGCCACATGCCTTTTCAGCACCTACGAAGGTCACGATATGACTTTCCTGATTAAACTCGTGAATATGGTGAATTACATTAATGAATTTCCTGAATGGTATTAATGAATTTTCCCAACCTGCTGACCCATCCTTTCATCCAGAAGGGAACATTCTAGACCAGTTGTGCTGTTCCTTTAATGCACTGCTGGGTTCTGCTCGTTAAACAACTTTCTTCCGGGTTTTCCACACATCTTCACCGGCGGCCCTGGCTGTGGTTTTCTACCCCACCCCCTCCCTCCCTCTTTCTTTCGGTCCTTTCCTTTGGGTTTGGATATTGATGTCCAAGTATATACGTACTTGATCAAAAATACTGTGGCTGTGTTTTCTTGCGCCCTGCCTCAGTTTACATAAGGAGGGCTTCTCCTCCTTGCCCTGCCCCCTTGAATCACCGTTGCACAATCACGGTGATTTAACGCGGTCTTGGGAGGCTCTGGGATGGGGGTGGGGGGAGGGCGCAGAAGAGAGCGTGGGCGCAGCTTGCCGTTTCTGGGAGGCAGGATTCTGACCAGACGGTCTCAGCCTGCGCCTTATTCCCTCGAGTGGGTGCTGGCCACCCAGTGCTCGGGCGCAGGGGTCTGTCTCCTTCGTCAGGGCGCCCTCCTCACCGTGCGCCCGTCTGAGCTCTGACCGGATGCAAGAACTGCAGTGTGCGGAGAGGTTGCTAGAATCTTGTTGTAACCCTTGGCCTTGTCCACTGGCCCTTGTCCAAGGGGCGGCCTGGCGTCCGCACCCTCCTCTCTGAAGCCTGTGACGGTGGTGATATCTGGACAAAAGGTCTCTGCAGACGTGACGGAGTTAACGATCTGTTGGGGAGATCACTCTGGGCCATCAGCTGGGGCCGAAATCCGACGAATGGCATGTCTTAGAAGGACACTTGTCACTCATGTGGGACACAGGGAGCAGAGCACGAGGACGGATGGACAAAGGCAGAGACCGGAGTCACGCAGCCCCAAGCCAAGGAGTTAAGGGAGCCGCCGGAGAGCACGGGTTATCCTCTAGCGGCTTGGAGGGAGCAGGGCTCTGCAGGCACCTTGATTTTGAACTTGATTTGGAACTTCTGGCCTTCAGAACCATGAGAGAATAAACGTCTGTTGTTGTTTGTGGTGCTTTGCTCCAGAAATCCTGGGAAACCCGCACACACACTTATTCACTCCACTCAGTTCTTGAGAGCGCTTTCCAGTAATTTCTTTCCACTTACCAAGACTCAGATCCTCAAGGCAGTGAGAGAATTTGTCATCACCTTGGCTTCCAAACACATTAAATTCCTAAGGGGGGGCAGGCCCCAAGCCGGGCCCTGGGAACCCAAGATGAATCAGCAAGGAGGCACACCCGGGGGTGATGGGAGGAGGGGGGAGGCTGTAAAACAATCATCACAACAGTCTGATCATGAAATGGCACCTGGACCCAACGGTATGGGGCACCCATGGCAGATCGGAAAGGGTGCAGGTTCTGAGGGAAAGGGAGGTGGGAAACGATGGTCTAGGAAGAACAGCATGAGCAAAGGTCCTGAGGCTGGGGAGGCGGCACGGAGAATAGGGGCGGCCCCAGGAGACCGTGGAGGACTGTGTGAGCCTCACCTCCAGCAACGGGGCGAAGCAGGTAGGTTTCCAGTCCGGAAAGATCTTCTTGGCCACAGTGTGGGGATAGACTCGGCCGAGGTGGGGCGGGAAGGAAGAAAAACCAGGAGAGGCCTCTGCCGGGTGCAGGACCGGGCCTGAGCTGACCCGGAGAGCACAGACTCCATCAGCGTGAGGAGGTGCACGGACATGAGCCCCGTGCAGGATGGCAGGCTGGTGTAGGTGAAATCTCTCCACCTAAGTGTGGTTTATTTATTTGGGGGGGGAGTGTAGGGGCGGGGGAGGGGGGCGAGGAATCCCAAGCAGACTCTGCACCATCAGTGCGGAGCCTGACGCAGGTCTCAAACCTGTGAGCCCCGGGATCATGACCTGAGCCGAGATCAAGAGTTGGACGCTTGGGGCACCTGGGTGGCTCAGTCAGTTAAGCTAAGCTTCTGACTTCAGCTCAGGTCATGATCTCACAGCTTGTGGGTTCAAGCCCCGCATAGAGCCTGGAGCCTGCTTTGGACTCTGTGTCTCCCTCTCTCTCTGCCCCTCCCCTGCTCATGCTCTGTCTCTCTCTCTCTCAAAAATAAAGAAGCATAAAAAATTAAAAATAAAAGGGAGTTGGATGCTCAACCGACTGAGCCACCCAGGCGCCCTGTAAAGTACAACTTCTTATCTTCAATGTACAATCTTCTTAAGACCCAGATGGCATGTACAGTATGTCAGAGATTTGACGTGTTGCTTTTTGGTAGCAAGGCAGCGTCCTGACCTCGGACCCCCTCCCCCCCCAGCACGCCCAAGCCCGTCTTGGTCACATGCTGGATTAACCTTTGCCTTTTAACACAGCGGCGCTGGACTCTGCACTGCCCAGGAGCCTTTACCTTGACCCTGAACATTCATTCCGTGGGAGCCAAGTAGCAGGGCAGCGGCTGTGAAGATGCTGAGTCATTTGCCACAAGACAGCCAAGGATTCCGGCCCCCCCTTCTCCACACTCAGGTCTCTGCATATTCGCAGGGATGTTACTAGAAACTGACAGAGGCCCGCCACCGGGGAACAGAGCCAGCCCCCGAAGTCCTGAAGGGGGCGTCCCCTACCCCAGCTCTGAAGCTGAAGGGCGCACTGTCCTACCCAGGCAAGACCCACCCCCAGCACCTCCCCCTCCCCGGGCAGTGGGGGGTCTGTAGTCTGGCCTGCCTTCAAACAAGGCTCAAGTCTGCGGTTGGGCCCACAGGAGGGTACCGCACCTCCCTCAGAGGCCAAGTTCCCAGGGGTCCCCGCATGGCCCTCAGTGCAGCAGTGATGCTGTAGCAGGAAACGGAGGCTTCCCTCTTCTCTCCTACTCAACGTGTGGTCCAAGGACCAAGCACAGCAGGGTCATGCATGAGCTTGTCGAAATGCAGAATTTCAGGCCCCGCCCAGGACCCCCTGAGTCAGAATCTGCATTTGCTGAGATCCCCAAGTAGTCTGCATGCCCAGCCAAGGTCAAGAGGTCCTGGCCTAGACCATTCTCCTCCAGAGCCACGACTGTCCCACCCCTCTGCCCCCCAGAGAGGGTCTCCCCAGAGAGCTTGCCTCATATTTAACCGCCCCCCACCCCGCCACGCCCAAGCCTTGCTTCGACACAGGAAGTGCTTGTTTGCTGAATAAAGGAGGGACAGTGTGTCATCGCAGACTGCCACACCACGGTGACTTTCATCCTCTGCCTCATCAGGCAATGGCACAGGGAGCCTGGGGACACGTGGGGGCATGAGGTGCCTGGCCCCTGCAAGTGCCAAGCTAGAATTTGCTCTTTGCACAGAGAGCCATAGAGACAGGTGCCTGGGGACAGGCTCCTCACTGCCCCCCCTCCTCCCCAACACGCACCCCCTCGGCCCTGGCAGCAGGTAGGTCCCAAACTCAGCTGTTCATCGGTCTCAGTCCAACTACGGATGGAAGCCACGTGGCCACTTTTTCCCCAACTAAGGGGCTTGACTTAAGGAAGCCGCCAGTGGCATCGCCCAAGGGACACGGGAGGCCGGGGCCATGCTTCCCACAGGTCTCTCGAGCCTTGTTATCAGGTGTCCCGGGGCTCGAAGGTGGGCGTGTGGTTCAAGATGGCTGACAGAGCACTCGCTCCTCGCCCCCTCCCCAAGTCCAAGTGGACTGGGAAGCCAGGAAAAAGCAAAGTAGGGAAGGAGTATGTAAAAGATACAATGATCACGGACGGCTGAGCAAGGAGACCCACAGACTGAGTGAAATGTCTGAACCACCAGAGCAGGAATGGATTTCTACACTGAGATGCCACTAGGGCTCTTGTAATGAATAAGAGATCTTGACCTTCATCCCTCCATCCCGAACCCCCCTTCACTTGTAAAGGTGAACAGGACAGGTGTGGCCCCTGCCTCACAAAGCTCAGACCAGGGGACGGGCGGTTGGGGGGGAGGACACAGGGAGGCAGGAAGTCACGACCGCACTGCACCTGCGGACACAGGGCTCTGGAGCCCCACTGCCCGGGCTAGCCTCCGGCTCTGCCTCCCACCGGCTTGGGGCAAGTGACTTAACCTCTCTGGGCCTCAGTTTCCCTCTCTGTGAAATGGGAATTATAATAGTAGCTCCTGTCTCATGGCATTTTGAGACCATGACTGGCACGTAGATATTTGATACAGACATAAACAAGGTGATAAATACCAGGGATCGGGGATACGGGAGCATCAAGGAGGTGCCTGACCCTGCTTGTGGATCCGGGGGTCCTGTGGGTGTGTGGGAGACCCCCTGCGGGCCAGGGTGTCATCCCACTGGAAGGTTCACTGAAGCAAGAGCCCGGCCTCCCCTGGAGGCCAGGCCTCCGCCATCCAGCCAGCGCACAAAAGCCCGCCAGGCGGGCCGCCCAGGGCCCTGGGCTGTCACATGCTGTCTGGGTGACGCTGACAAGGACCGCAGTGTCACACACGATGCCCGAAGAAGCAGCCCTGGGACTCTGGATGTCTCACGTGTCATTAGGTAATTGTTGCTCATCTGCAAGCTGATTTCCTTTCGGCCCATCACCTTCCTCAGCCCCAAGGCCAAGGGCCAGGGCCCATCTGGGGTGGGGAGGGCCCTGAGGGGCGAAGGTTGTGGGTGATGCTGTCTTCCTCTGGAAGCCTGGAGGAGGGAGGCCCGGAGACGGGCGGCCGCCCAGACTGAGTAGAAACATGAAGAGAAGCAGGACACCGGGGCGGGAAGCCAAGAGAAGGGGCTTCAGGCCACGTGCCCTCCTCGGGGCCTGTCCTCAGGGACATGGGCCGGGGCAGTGCTGTGAGCAGGATGTCAGAGCTAGGAGGCTGGAATCCCAATCTCCGTGAGGCCCCCAAGAAGAAGACAAGATAAGTTAACCTGACGATTCTCTTCTCTTTAAAAAAAATTTTTTTATGTCTTTATTTTATTTTTTGAGAGAGAGAGACAGAGCATGAGCAGGGTAGGGGCAGAGAGAGAGAGGGAGACACAGAATCCGAAGACGGGCTCCAGGTTCTGAGCCGTCAGCACAGAGCCCGACCCCACGGACTGTGAGATCTTGACCTGAGCCGAAGTCGGACACTCAACCGACTGAGCCACCCAGGCGCCCCAATTCGCTTCTTCTCTTGAAGAGTTCCGCTTCCTGCTTCTGGAACGATGTCGCAGGTGTGCAGGGGACCCGCAGCCCGGGCTCTGAGGCTCTGGGCTCAGACAGGGACAGGAGCATGCCACGGTGCGTGGGCCGATCAGAGGCCACCTTGTCAGCTCCCCCGCGGTGGCCTTGGGTCACTGACTCCGGGGCCCCCTGTGGGCTAGGGGCCTCCAGCTAAGTGCAGAGCTGGGGAGATCAGAGTCAGGAGCCTGGAGGAAAGAGCTAGAGCCTGACAGAGCCTGAGGACAAGTTAGCCCCGTCCCCAGGGACTCCCAGCGCTTCTGGGCTTTCTCTGAGCTTCCTCTTCCTGTGACCTTGTCACCAGGACCTCACGGCTACCCCCCCGCCCCCCGCCCAAGGATCCCACTCCCCATCCGGGGGTGTCTGGCAGCAGAAGAAGTTCCAAGAAGGAGAAGAGGCCCCCTCCCAGCAGGCAACACTGGGAAGGACATGATGGATGATGTGAGGGAGGATGCCAAGCGTCCTCCTGTGACCCTTCGGGAGGGGACCGCTCCCCAGCAGAGGGGATTCGTGGCTCAGTCCCCAGCGCCCCCTCCTGGGGGGGGTGTCAGGCGGTGCCCCGTTCATGCCTCAGTGGCCCAGACTCTTCTAACTCTGCCCTGGAAGGAGAATGGTGGCCACTCAGTGCTGTCAGCCTGCCCGACCAGGGGACGAGGCCGGGAGCACCCCAAGAACTCGGCGCCTTCCTCAGTCCCCAGGGTGTTCCTCTGCAGTAACAACACAGCAACACAGCCCCACGGGCTTCGAGACTTTTCTGTGGAGCTGCCTCTTCCCCAGGGAAACTAATTTGAAAAGGCTGAGGGGGTGGGGGACCTGGGTGGCCCAGCCACTTAAGCCTCAGGTCATGATCTCGTGTGATTGAGTTCAAGGTCTGTGCGTTCGAGCCCCACATCAGGCTCTGTACTGACATCTCGGAGCCTGGAGCCTGCTTTCGATTCTGTATCTACCTTTCTCTCTCTGCCTTTCCCCCCCTCATGCTCTGTCTCTCTCTCTCTCTCTCTCTCTCTCTCTCTCTCTCTCTCCCACACACACACACACACACACACACACACACACACACAAATAAATAAGAAAGGAAGGAAGGAAGGAAAGGAGGGAGGGAGGAAGGCGGGAAGGAAGGAAAGGCTGCCTGGGAACAAAGTGGCAGTGCTGCTATCCAGCTGCTGAGCACACGGGGGCTGGGAAGCCAAGACCTCGGGGGGAGATCACGGCGCAGACTCCGGGACCAGCCAGCCTGGGTCCAAACCCCGGCTCTGACCTCTGGGCCGTTAGCTAACCTCTCTGTGCCTCAGTTTCCTCACCTGTAAATGGGACAACAGTACTGATTTCACAGTCTGTGAGGATGAAATGAGATCATATTAGCAAAGCGCTCAGGACAGAGCATGGCCACACAGAAAGTGCCAGGCACAGACTTAATAAATACCTGTTCCAGAGGCGTCTGGGAGGCTCAGTCGGTTAAGCACCCGAACTCTCGGTTTTGGCTCAGGTCATGATCTCACAGTTCTTGGGTTCGAGCTCCACGTCGGGCTCTGTGCTGACAGTGGGAATCCTGCTTGGGATTCTGTCTCCTTCTCTTTGCCCCTCCCCTGCTCGCTCTCTCTGTCTAGCACGAAGTAAATAAATAAACTTTAAAAAAAAGTAAAAAGAAACCCTTGTCCCAGGCTTCGGAGACCCCCCAGGACCGGGTTCAAGGCAAGCAAAGCCCAAAAGAAGACAGTAACAGGACTTCTGACCCAGCAGGCGACCGTCAGCTGGCCCCACAGCAGTGATTTCCAAACTTCTGTCCTTATCACGTCTCTCTGACTTCTGTCACATCTCAGTGTCTTCGTATTGCTTTCATTCATGCTTTCCCCCTCTATCAGCTGACTTCTAAATAATGTAGCTTCGGCAGAATGTCAGCTCCCATAACTGGAAAATCAGTATCACTTGTCACAAATAGACGGAAACTGTAAAAACACATCCTGTGGAAACAAACCAAACATTCCGACGTTCTGACTGGATCCCGCCTGCCAAGGGCTCTGGACCTGGCTCACTCGTTGTTTTTACGAAGAAGGTACTAGCGAGGAGGTCGGAAGACTCTCCCACTTCATCAGGTGGGGCTGGGGTGGGGGTGGGGAGGCTGACAGAGAGCAGAGCCCCAAATAAACTTACCCCGTGAAGGTGCATCTGTAACCAGCACCCCCACGCCACCGGCCATCTGGGAGGATCCTGCCCCTCCCCCCCCACACTGGGTATTCCCCTCTGTCGGGGAACTCAGCCTGGCAGCTGGAAGTAGGGGCTTACCCTGGGCTACTCGGAGTGAGGGTCGGCCCAGAGGTGGGGCCAGAGGGGAGTGGACCTGCAGGTCAGCAGCTGGGTTTGTCCAGATCGAGGCCCTCCAGGCCCCAGGCTTTGGGCAGGGAGAGCATGCGCCCTCGAGGTGTCTGTGGAAGACCTGGGGAAACAGCTCCCTCCTCCCCCGCCCCTGCCCTGCTGGGTACCCCAGGATATGAAGTCACGGAGCAGCCCCGCTGTGCTCTGTTGCTTCATGGCCCAGGCCCCTCTGCCTCTGCAGACTCCTCACCACTCCCGGCATATGACCCCTTGTACCCCAAACACTCTTTCCACACCCCTCCCCCAGGCAGGACCAACAGATGTGAACCACCACCCAGGAGGCAGCTCAAAGAGGCGGGAGGGATTGAGCCCCCCAAGCAGTGATGGCGCCTCACCTGCCCAGCACGTTCCCCTGGCTGCCCAAGTGATAAATAGAGTGCCGGCTCCTCCCAGGCTCCGTTCCAGCAAAGGTGTGACTGGTGGCCGGTTGACCGGCATGTGCACTGCATAGAGCAGTACCAGAAGCAGAACTAAGTTGCGGGGCTGGCCTGCCGGAGGGAGGACTTCGAGGGGGCACAACGAGGGCAAGGGTGCAGAGGAGGAATCTGCTGGGTGTGGGGACAGGCTGCACAGGAAGGGAGGAACAGGGACACGAGGCGAACCCAGGGCTCTGGACCGTGAGAGCTGAGTGTCCACCGACCAAGGCGGGACCACATGTAAATAGAGAAGTCTCATCTCGTAGCTGCAAATGACCTGGGGCAGCCAAACCACAGCTCCTGCAGCAATCCACCCCCGACTGCCAGGCGAGGGCTGTGGCTGCCGGCTTCCCGCACTTTTGCCCCCATTTCCAACCTGAGTCCAACCAAGGAAAGTCAAATCTGCTGTCCTAACCCACCCCACAGGATGTCTCCCCGCTTCTCTTTCGCCCCCTCCAGCCCCCCATGCCGACACCTTCCAGGCAAGTGCACCTGAAGCCTTCCTCTGTCGGCGGGGAAGGGAGCCCCAGGAGCTCACTGGCCCCCATCGGTGCCCTGGATGGTGGCCCTAAGGTCCCCTCCCAGGTCCTCATCCCTGGGAGCAGGAGGAGCACTAGGGGGGACCTCAGATCGAATCCACTTGTTCATTCATTCAGCAAACGTTTCCTGAGGGCCTGATGGGCAACAGTCCCTGCCTCACGGAGCCCCCTTTCCAGCAGAGGAGGGGAGACGGCGAAGAATAAACACTCAGAGCCAGAAAGGAAGGCAGAGGATGAAATAGCAGAGGTGGGCGGAGAGGTGGCTGGCACCTCGGGTGACGGGCGGTGCGGGGGGGGGCCTCTCTGTCTCTCCTCCACTACCGCTAGCAGCCATCCCCCTGTCCTGTCCCCGCGGGCACCCACACTGCCTAGAGCCCCATCAGCCAGGCACCTTGTTCCTGAGACCCAGGAAGGACAGACGGACAGCAGGCATCAACTCCCAGGGACAAGGAGAGCCTGTGAGGCAGCAGTGCCCTCGGAAGCAGGTGCTTTGGGGGACCCCCCGGTGGGTCCAGGGCTGTTGAGCAAGGGGTTCGTGGGGCCCGGGAGCATACCAGCTCCGATGTGTGTTTCCTGGCATCCTGTCCAGAGGCAGGGGAATAGGGCTCCGTTTTGGAAAGAGACAGCGGTGGAATCTCACTGCATCACCAAGTGACGTGGTCCCAAGGGGGCCATTTAACCCCTTGAAGCCTAACTTCCAGCATCTGGAAACTGAGATGCAGAAATGGACCTCCTCTCGGAGCTGCTGGGAGGTTTCCATGAGATAATACGTGTGGCATCAGAACCACAGACTCCGCCCCTGAAACCCCCCAGCGACCGACTGGGCGCTATTGGGTCTATGTTAACCTGACCTTCAGCAAACCCAGGGGCTGAAGGGGTGCTGGTGTTTGTTCCCAACCTGGAAGTTGAGGCTGGAGAGCTTAACATGACTCCGTGGAGCCTTGGAGTGGGACTGTGCATCCCAGCCCAGAGCTTTTTCCAGGTCATTCTCTCTCTCTCCCTCTCTCTCTCTCTCTCTCTCTCTCTCTCTCTCTCTCTCTCTCTCTCTCTCTTTTAAAAATGGTTATTTATTTATTATGTTTTTTATTTATTTTTGAGATACAGAGAGAGATAGCGCTAACAGGGGAGGGTCAGAGAGAGAGGGAGATACAGAATCTGAAGCAGGCTCCAGGCTCTGAGCTAGCTGTCAGCACAGAGCCTGACACAGGGCTCGAACCCATGGACTGTGAGATCATGACCTGATCCAAAGCCGGATGCTCAACCCACTGAGCCACCCAGGTGCCCCAATGGTTATTTATTTTTAAGAGAGAGTGCGTGCGAGCAGGAGAGGGGCAGAAAGAGAGGAAGACAGACTTCCAAACAGGCTCCACGCTGTCAGCACAAACACTGTCTCACAAACGCCGTCTCACCAACCGTGAGATCATGACCTGAGCCGAAGTCAGACACTCAACCAACTGAGCCACCCAGGCATCCCCTCCAGGTCACCTCTTGACCTCTCCGGGGTCTGTCCTGAGTAGCACCCCCCAAAGCAGGCTCTGGTCCTGCCTCTCTTGCCTGCGTCTTGCCTCCCACAGATTTGTCTATGTGAGTGGGTATGGTTTCATTTTTCCTCCTTTTTACACATGGCGGCCTCTGGCTCTTTCCACTACCAATATTTCTTGGAATTCATTCCACATCAGGAAATCGAGAGCTTCCTAATGCTTCGCGAAGCCCGAAGAGCACCCTGCTGTATAGATGTGTGTAATTCATTCCCTGCAGACGAGTGTATTTGCAGGTGAATTTCCCGGAGATGTACGGCCAACTTTGAGGGTATGGGGGGTTGACATCATGAATCGATGCCATCACAGCAGACGACCAGCCCAGCCCACCTCACCATCAACACACACATGTTTACACCCGTGGGTCTCGGCCAACCCGACAGAAGGGAACTGGGGTCTCGGTGTTCTTTACCAGCCCGCCCTGTGATGAGTGAGGGTCTTTCTTGTGCCCCTTGAGGTTCCTTTCTGTAAATCTCTTCCACTCATTCCCCTCCCACCGAGGCTGTTGCCATTTTCTTGTTGGTTTGCAAATGCTCTTTACATCCTGGGAAAATTAGCCCTTGTCTGTGATATAGTTACAGACACCGCCGCGGTTTGTCATTCCGAGTAGCACTTCTCACCTCTCTGCTAAAGCCCGTACCCCTCTCTGCTCGCTCTCTTTTTAAAAATTCCCACAGCATCTCACCCAGTTCTTTGCCCACAGTAGGGGATCGATAAATGCTTGTTGATTAGATCAATAGTGCCAAAGCTTCCTTTACTCATTGTCTTCATAGAGGCTTTGAAAGCATTGCTCGGGGCGCCTGGGCGGCTCAGTCGGTTCAGTGTCCGACTTCAGCTCAGGTCACTATCTCGCAGTTTGTGGGTTCGAACCCTGTGTCGGGCTCTGTGCTGACAGCTCAGAGCCTGGAGCCTGCTTCAGATTCTGTGTCTCCCTCTCTCTCTGACCTTCCCCTGCTTGTGCTCTGTCTCTCTCTCTCAAAAATAAATAAACATTAAAAAAATTAAAAACATTGCTTCTACCATTTGATTTTATTTAGTTATAAATACACACTCATACTCCTGTTCTAATATCTTAAATGTAACATAAGAGATATTTCAGAAATGGACATTTGAAAGAGCGAGCTAAGAATAAATACAGATGGAGGTGTGACATTACATCTCAAGCCCCAGCAAACTGTCTTGCCCTCCCCACCATCCCCCTACCCACAACTTCAGCTTAACCTGGACAGGAATTGGCATGGCCCCTGGGGTTTGTTGTGATACGTTTGGCTTGTCTCCCCCAGTCTAATGCCAGGCACCTCTGGGTTGTGGGGCTCCCCAGATCACATCTGCCAAGAGCATAGCAAAGAGGGTGCTGGTGTGGAGGAGGTGATGGACAGGAGGAGCCAGGCTGGGGTGCGACAGCCCAGGGGCCCCAGCAGTTCGGGGCACACGAGTAATGGCAGGTGACGATGGCCACCACAGTGGCCTGGGGCCCAGTCTGCAGCCCACTGCAGCGCTGGAAAAAGCCGGCAGAACAGGGCTGCGTTAGGGACACGTGGGCAAAGAAAAGGCTTGACGGTCCCCTTGTCAGGCCCCAGGGGGTGCTGCCTGCAGACCTACAGGGAGGCCCAGAGCTCATGAGCTTGTTGGCCACAGCCGCAGACAATGGCGCCATTGTCAAGTTCAGGAACTCTGCACCAATGACTGAAGCCAGATACCAAGGAGTTCTCCGCCAAGGGTGGCATGTCAGCAGCCGCTAAAGGAAGATACTGCGTGGAATCCCTCGGGCCTCCCACTCAGCCCGAGAGGTCAGCAAAGGCCCTGGGGCCTCGGAGTTGGAGCTCCGGCATTAGGGAAAGCCAAGAGCAAGGAACTCCCTCTGCGGGTGTACCAGTTTCCTGTTGTTCCTATGACCATGACCAGCAATATGGCGGCTTACAGCTGCACCCGGTTCTTCTCTGACACTCGGGAGCCCAGAAGCCCGCAGCCCATCTCCCCAGGATGAAGTCAAGGGGATGCCAGGATTTGCTACCTCTCACTCGGGAGGGGTGGAGGGGGTGGGACGTGGGAGGGGTGGGGGGTGGGGTGGGGACATCTGTTTCCTCATCTTTTCCAGTTTCGAGAACCGTGTTCCCTGGGCCCAGCAGCATAGCGTCCTGCTCTGGTGCTCACACTGCCCCTGTGTTTCATCGAATCCTCCTCTGCCTCCCTCTAATACGGAGACTTGGGATCACATTTAGGTCCCTCCATCTCAAGAACCTTAATTTAATCATGTTTGCAAAGTCTCTTTGGCCAGGTAAGGTGACCTTTGCAGGTTCCAGGAATTAGGGCACCATTATTCTGTTGACCACAGAAAACAGCACCAAGTGGACAATGGCTTCAAAGACTGGGGTAGGGGTGGGGGTCAGGGAGTGTCCACATTCGTCTCTCACAGATGCTGCTAGGCATGGGGACAGGGACCCTCAGGCCTCCCAGGTCTCTGCAGTGACACATTGGCTGCTTTGGAGAGTGCCTCCAAGTTGGGGGTGAGGATGAGAAGGCAGGAGGCTGGATTGGGGGCTCACATGACCCCCACCATACCTACTGTCCCTTTGTCCCAGACATAGGGATGCGGGGTGAGGAGGGGGCTGCTGGGTCATCCTCCCTCAAGCCTCTGGTGTCTGACTCCAAGGAATTTTCTGGTTCTTGAGGGCAGCTTTGGGTGAAGAAAAGACTTTCAGAATTATTTTATTATATATATATTTTTAATGTTTATTTTTGAGAGAGACAGACAGAGAGAGACAGAGAGAGACAGCATGAGCAAGGGAGGAGCAGAAAGAGGGAGACCCAGAATCCAAAGCAGGCTCCAGGCTCTGGGCTGTCAGCACAGAACCCAATGTGGGGCTCGAACCCACGAACTGTGAAGTCATGACCTGAGCTGAAGTTGGACGCCTAACTGACTGAGCCACTCAGGCGCCCAGTACTTTGGTTTTTAAAGTTGGTTCTTAAGTCCTAACCTTTTGTTGAGCTTTTAAATGCAACTTACAAATCCTATTCTATGAATAGATCCAGACAATTTTAACAATCATCTTTAAGGCGAGCTTTGATTAATGTTTGTACCATTTACCTACTTAGTTAATTAAACTCCTTTAAACATTTTAAGCTGCAATCAGGGTTTATTATATTCCATTTTCTAAGTTTTTCAATTATATGACTAACAAATCTTCCCAAGTCCTTAAAGTGATTCTTATCAATCTGATACATTAAACTTCCAATTATGGAGATTTTTACGTATTCAAAAACCGTATACCAACTTCATAAGGTTTCCACTTGCAATCACAACTCAAAGTCGATGACTTGAGCACGTTTAAAATTAGAATCACAAGTCTGATGTGAACATTCAAATATACTCAATTCCGGGGCGCCTGGGTGGCTCAGGTGGTTAAGCGTCCAGCTTCAGCTCAGATCATGATCTCACAGTTTGTGGGTTCAGGCCCGCATCGGGCTCTGTGCTGACAGCTCAGAGCCTCCAGCCTGTTTTCAGATTCTGTGTCTCCCTCTCTCTCTGACCCTCCCTTGCTCGCACTGTCTCTCTCTGCCTCTCAAAATTAAAACAAAACAAAACAAAAAAATAAAAATTTTAAAATATACTCAATTCCCTTAAACTCTCTAAGTCCTTAAAATGTCAGAGATATAAAGGGATTTCTGATCTTATCACAGAAAGATGAATATAACAGCTCCGATCTATTCTAAATTTCCCTGGGTTAAAACTCTTCCCCTAACAGATCTGGGGTTTCCTTCTCGGTCGGATGAGGGTCCCTCATGTTCTGTTTCAACCCCCAACGGCTGTACAGGAAGTCCATTCTGACGTGAGTTTTCTTTCCATTTGGTGACTAGCGCAAACTGTTCAGCGATCCTCCCGGGGAAGGCAGCTTCCTGTTTCCGGTTTGGAGCTGTGGTGAATAAAGTGCTCACGTGACGCCTCAGTGGGCATGCGCACGCGTTCCTGTTGGGGGTACACGCAGGGGGCCTTGCTGAGCCTGAGCGAGGCTGTAGCTTTCCCAGACACGGCCGAACACTGTCCCAAGGCGTGCACCACCCATCTCCCCGTTCTTGAGAAAGAAATCTCCGGGCAGAAAGGACTCAGGGTCTCAGCCTCAGTTTCCACTCCATCTGCCTTGCGTCGGTGCTCTCCCACAGCTCGCTGATCCTTCGGGCCCTCGGGGTTTGGAGTTTGGAACTGCCCCTTGCGATCCATGCCACATTCCACGGTCTCTGAGCTGCTGTGTGCCAGCCCTGTGCTGACCCAGAGGTGCCCCTGGGCAAGGTAAGGCTCTCACGGGGTCCGGGGCAGTGAGGCGGGCAAGCCAGCCACTAAGGACTTAATGCGCTCAGAACCAGGTCTGACATACCTGTGCAGGGCTATGGAGGCCCACGGGGCACCAAGCCCATGCCTGCGTGTCACAGGGCCCGGAAGCAGTGTCCCCAGGCACCCAGCCTCCTTTCCCGTTGTGCCCGTTGAGAGGCCTCTCCACCCCCTTCCGTGGTCCAGGCTAAATCAGTTTCTGTTGCATCCAAAGGATTCTGACTGATCCTGGAGATTTCCCAGGACAGCAACAGACAAGCTGGGCCCTAGAAGATTAGGAGTTGGCAGATGAGGGGTGGAAGGAAGGGTCTCAGGCAGAAGGAACCATATCTGCAAAGGCCAAGAGGCAAGAAGCTGATCAGAACAAGGGCGGAGGGCCAGGGCGGAGGGCCAGGGTGGAGTGTAATTCTCTCCACACTCTGGGAAATGAAGCCAGAATCAGCAGTGTGTCCTGAAGGGCTGCTCTGCGAAGCTGGGGAGGCAGGGCTGCCTCCTCAAAGGTCACCGGGAGCCCTCACAGAATGTTAAACAAAAGAGAAATGACTTACTCGGCGATCTGCCTGGGAAAGCTCATTCCGGCCACACTGTGGCGGCCCAGATGGAGGTGGGCAGCTGGCCAAGAGGCAGTTGGGAGGGACTGAGGCCAGGCGGACCAGTGGGGGCAGAAGAGGACTGTTACCAGAGCATCGAGGACTTGTGTGTCCGGTGAGGTGGGTGGGGAGGAAGGCAGTGGGCCTCAGTCTGGGGCCCTGGGAACCTCCAGGCCCAGCTCAGCACAGAGCCTCGCTGACAGCCATGCCCTGAACCCAACCTGTCTCAAAGGTCCCCAGCTCTGCCCTGCCCCCAGATCCCTTCCTTCCTCTCACTCCCTGCCCCACGCCCACGAGTTGAGTCGGCTGCCCTTCCCCTGGGACAGCAAGGTGCAATACTTGGTCTTAATTCCCCTATTTATTTCTGAGAGCAGAGAGAGACCGAGTGCGAGCAGGGGAGGGGTGGAGAGAGAAGACGACACAGCATCCAAAACAGGTTCCAGGCTCTGAGCTGTCAGCACAGAGCCCGATGTGGGGCTTGAACTCACGGACTGCGAGATCATGACCTGAGCTGAAGCCAGACGCTTAACCGACGGGGCCACCCAGGCCCCCATCTGGTTTCAGACTTTTGGCCTCCAGAACCGGTGTTGCTCTTCAGCTACTCAAGGGGTCATTTGTTACAGCACCTGGAGGAAGCTGATACACCGGAGTGATGGAGGCCATACATCTCCACCAAGGGGCGTGGACTCTTTCTCTGCAGCCCCATTTTGTGCCCTCGATCTGGGCCCTACGAGGCAGCACAGTGCTCTCTACCTTCTCTATGTGTGGTCAGGTAGGGGTGTGGCCAGCCAGTCTTGCCGGGGAAGGTTGGACATGCTTCTCTCACCCCTCCCCACCAAAGGCTCAGTAATCAGCTCAGTGGGAGAACACTTAGCCACATCTGGGAGTTCGAGCTGATGTCTTTTTGGGTTTTCCTTGCACCAGGGCCCCTGACAGTATTCTCTTGGGGGAACTTACCCATGGTAAGTAAATCCAGACACTAGTCCCTTTGGGGACTTGAACCCCCAATTTTATACCCAGCCCAAGGCAACCGTGATTATTCGAAGCCATTTAGGACAGTCCAGTTACCCATTTGTCCGGCTTCTCTTGCAGCTCGAGGAGGCAGAACGTGATGTAGCGCTGGCCAGTGAGACGTGTAGAAGTCTACTGGGGGTTCCTGGGGACCCCTGTTTCCCGGTGCTGCTGGCACCCCCTTCCCTGGTGCATTCTTCCTGTTTAGAAAGCAGAAGTGAAGCCTGGCATGATGGCGACCACCTTGTGACCAGGAGGTGACAGACACGGTCCAGACGATCAGTGCAGAGAGAAGACCACGGTGCCTCACAGCGTCCATTGTGAGGTGAGCAAACCAATGCCCGGAACCGTCCAATCTGGACTTGCAGCTACACGTGCGAAAGAAACGCTGTCTGAGGCACAGCCGGGTGGGATTTCTACTTGCAGCCAGACACGCTCACACAGTCCGTGCAGTGATGCGCAGCGGGTCATTGGAACGGAACAGCCTACCAGACGCAATGAGAACATCAGACTCAATGGGCAAGGGTGGCAGTGTCTTTAGAAAGAGTCCTGGAGAGAGAGGGATGCAAAACTTGAGAGACTATTGAATGCTGAAAATGAACTGAGAGTTGAAGGGGAAGGGGGAGGGGGGAAAAGAGGTGGTGGTGATGGTGGAGGGCACTTATGGGGAAGAGCACTGGGTGTTGTATGGAAAACAACTTGACAATAAAATATTGAAAAAAAAATGGCAAAAAAAAAAAGAAAGAGTCCTGGGCAGCTGGCCAGCAGCGTGGGGGAGGGAAGTTGGGTCTGTACTTCACGCCACACATGAAAATAAATTGCACACGTATTAAAGGCGAGGAAAAGCTAAACCACAAAAATCTAGAAGCAGACAAAACTAAGTATTTCCAAATGGGAAGCAGTAAGTAAAGGTAAATCACAAGTCCAGCGGATCTGGTTGGCCTGCTGGGAGGCACAGGGAGGCAGGTGCCGCCATCACAGTGGTGTTCACGCCACCAAACCGAGCAGTTCTCCTGCACCTGCTGAGTGGCCCACCACGCAACTCAGTTCCGCAGCCATCGGCCCAGGGGTAGCAGTGGACCCCGCGTTACCTCGTGGCTTCAGCCTGTTCCCTTTACGGAGCCCAGAGGGACAGAAAAAGTGCACAAGGGAGGACGCCTGACTGGCTTGGGGTCTGAGACCTGGAGAAGTGGAGCCTTTTCTTTGTTTATAAAGTTTATTTATTTTGGGGGGGGGCGCGAGACAGACACAGAATCCCAACGAGGCTCTGCGGGGTCAGCGTGGAGCCCGATGCGGGGCTCCAACTCACAAACTGCAAGATCATGACCTGAGCTGAAATCCAGAGTCAGACACTCGGGGCGCTTGGATGGCTCACTTGGTGAAGCATCCGACTTGGGCTCAGGTCACGATCTCATGGTTCGTGGGTTCGAGCTCCATGTCGGGCTCTGTGCTGACAGCTTGGAGCCTGGAGCCTGCTTCGGATTCTGTGTCTCCCTCTGTCTCTGCCCCTTCCCCGCTTATACTTTGTCTCTCTCTCTCTCTCTCAAAAAATAAACATTAAAAAGAAAAGGTCAGATACTCAACCAACTGAGCCACCCAGGTGCCCCTGAGTCTTTTATTTATTTATTTGCTTATTTGAGGGAAACAGGGCTCAGGATGGCCCCAGCGCGTGCGCCGAGCTGTGCTCTTACACATCAGATAACGGCCCGGGGAGATTTCCTGAAGAAGGAATTTTTTGAAAAATACCGGCTTGGGGTCAAGAAGACCGTGGCCGAAGACGCCTGGTACTTGAACAAAGCCACCTTAGGCCCCCCGACGTACCACGTCTCCCCCACAGCAGCTCCTTCAAGTTTGTGGATTCCTCTCAGAAAATGCAAACGTAAGGATCTTTAAGCCTTCATCCTTTTTGGCCTGCTGAAGTTTCCTGCTTAAATTCTTCTCAGCAGCCTGTCTAAACACAGGGGCCCATGGGAATGGAGGAGGAGAAAGGCGATCCCTGAGGTAGGGGCATTTCCTACAGATGAAACATTAAAGGATAAAACGGGAATGAAGGGCCCCGTGGGTTTAGGGTCCTCAGAGGCAGGGACAGGAAATGGGGAGCAGAGTCCCAGAAGGAGGGACAAAGGGCTTGGCGGAGTTGGCCGTTGGCGGAAGACTGGCCCGACCCAAGGCCACCCACTTTGCCGTGGTGACCCCCGCGCCCTTCCTCTGGTCTGTGCCTATGAACACAGAAGATGTAAACACAAAGCAGTGTGGCTCAGAGGGTCCCTTTGAATTTCTCTTTCCCCAGCTATATCTTTTTTTTTAATGTTTTTTATTTATTTTTGAGAGACAGAGAGAGACAGTGCGAGCAGGGGAGGGTCAGAGAGAGAGGGAGACACAGAACCGGAAGCAGGCTCCAGGCTCTGAGCTAGCTGTCAGCACAGAGCCCTATGCGGGGCTCGAACCCACAATAGTGAGATCATGACCTGAGCCGAAGCCGGATGCTTAACCAACTGAGCCCCCCAGGCGCCCCCCAGCTATCTCTTTAGATATCATCAGAGTAACTCACAATCTTAACCACAGACTCAGAAAATGTACCTGGAGCTCCCACAGCACACACGACTTGACTGCCCACCAGCTTACTGCCAACAGCCTTTGAGGCCACACCAGTTCCAGTAATTTAACCCCCGTAAGGAGCCTGATGGAAGACTGAGCCCCAGGTCCCCCCCAACCCGAGCAGGCAGATGGACGTCATTCACGAGGACAACCTGAGAACGAAAAGAGAAGATGTATTAGCAAATATCAACACCCACACAGTGTCCTGTGGTGTAAACAATCTTCAAGCAAAAAATTAGATTATCTTTCTGTAGGGCACATATAGGAGAGGCAATGGTTTCTTTTCCAATCGAGAACGGTGGAATTAGCATCCGTGCTTTTATGGAACAGGGAGACCTTTCATGACTAATCTTCATAGTTTGATAGTTTAGGGCTTATTACTCCTCTCCTACAGTTTCTCAGTAGACCTTGCCTTTCTCCCCTTGCGCCCCCCTCAATGCAGTCACTCAGATGAGAGAGGTAAGCTTTCAGAAGGAGTACAATTTTTGTTCCTGGTGGAGGAACACAAGGCAAGTGCATTGGTAGCTGCATTGTTTCAAGACCTAAAAGAGGCAGCAGTAAAGATTCTGCTGAGTAAAAATGTTAAGGCGAGAACCGGTGAGGTGGAGAATTTCCCAGATGAATATTCTATTTTTAATTCAAGGGGAAATTCTTTGTTTTCAATGTCAGGTTGCCCAGCACACCAACAAATGTGACCACAATTGTAGGAAATTTTCTAAATCAAAATTTGTGATTAAAAGAAAAAAAAAAAAACGTTCAAAAGCCATCCTGCGTCAGCATAGTTTCTCTCCTTGTTCTGCCCGTAGCGGCATTCACGACCCCCCGGCGCCACACCCTGCGGATAGAAACAGAACAGTTACCATTCTCTTACCCAAAAGAGGACCAAAGCCTCCCCCTTCTTCTTTTGTCTGGGTTTGACATGATACTATTCTGAGTCTGAGGTGCCAGAGTTTGCGCTGAGAAGTTAATTACCAGGGGCTTGTGAATTTCTTTATTAAGTTGACGCAAGAGAGAATTCTATACAACAGGGAATAATTCAATGAGCCATTGTTGGAGTTATGCTTTGAAATCTCAAAATACACACTAAGCGTCATTGTTGGCAAAGCTGGATTTAACCTTAGACTGTGGTATCGAGCAAGATGGGGTCAGTGGGGGTAACCGTGACCCTCCCGGTGGGGCGTCTCCATTTCTCCTGGGGTGTATCCATTTCTCCAGGCTCCGTGACCATGGTTTCTGTGGTTTCCAAAACCACCACGCAGAGTACATGTTTGTTCTTATCACAAAGTCACAGGACTCAGCAGTTAAGAAACTTCCCGAGGTCTCAGAGATTGGGTAAGACTCCAACCAACGTGTTTCTCTCCAGATCAATGTCCTTTTAAATACCCCTATTATCGTTCTGCTAACATACCAAGTTGTCTGACTGTAAGGTAAAAAGGTCTTAAAAGTATACATACAGAAAAGATAAGAGTATCAGTAAAAGAATGACGATTAGGCTGAAAACGGACTTACCAGTCACAGCAATGTGAGCCAGGAAGCAATACAAAAACATTTCCAGAATGCCAGGATTGTGAAACTAACACACAGTGGATAACAATCAAGAGATCGCCAGCAATAGACCCCAAACCAGAGGATGTACTTTGGGAAGAAGGAAAGCAATCCCAAAAGAAAAGGTCTGAGATGGAAGAAGAAACAGGCAAATAAATGGGCAAACATGCAATGTGGAGAGACTCAGACAGACATCAACTGCAGAAAATCGTAATAATACCATTTATTTTGAGAAATTAAAAACAAGTTAAAGCCAAGGCGATTTCAGGGGGCCACTGTAATTTGCCGGCCCAGTGAGAGAGGGAAGAGGATGGACTGAAGTGTGCAGAAGTCACTGAAGCAAACGGCTCAGTTATTGAATTGCTCCCTCAGCTCCAAATCGCCCTCCTCTATCTGGCACGTCTGCGTTTGCCATGATCGCTGTTAGGTTCTGCCGATAGGGGGCGCTAGAGAGGGAGACTGAAAAGCTAGAGGAGGAGAGGTCTTGCTCCTCCCTGTTTGCTTCTCGTCAGGCGAGTGGTATTCCAGCAAATCCTGTTCACCCTCGGCTCACAGCAGCACGCAATCCAGGTGGGGTGTTTCCAGCACATGCAAACCGACTCCCCCTCCCGTCCCCCGCCCCCTCGGAGACACTGGCACAGCCGGCGGGGCTCATCAGAGCGCTTCCCAGGCATGGGGGAGGGGGCCCCTCCTTAACCTTCTACTTGGCAATTCCAGACTCTTCCCTTTGATCCCTCAGCTGCCCCCTGTGGTTGCCAGCCCCAGGAATACCTCATAGAGTTCTCTTTATACATTTTCTGTTACTTAGTTAACAACTGAATACCTAGTTAAGAAGTCTTTCCATTAAAATCCTCTCTGTTCACACAGCAGGGATGATGTCTGTCTCCTGACTTCTCTGATGCAGCTTTAGAAATTAATACATTTCTAAGGATTTCTAAAGTTGGTGTCATATAGACTATATTGGAAATGTAAAAACAATGCACGTCTTAAGTAAAAACACTTCAGTAAACCATGGGAGAAATGATTTTATAATGTTGGAAGGAAGGAGATTTTCCAACTATCACACAAAGTTAAAAGCCACACAAAAGGGGAAGAGGATGGAAAATTTGACTATCTAAACTAAACTTCTGAATGGGAAAAAAATGATTGTAAGTAAAATTAAAAGACAGTCAAACTGGGGAAAAGACACATAATTCATATTATAATCAATGCCTAATATATAAAGAGCTACTACAGATAAACAAGAGACTAACCACCCCAAAGAAATTGGCAAAAGAAATGATCAAACTATTCATTAAACAAAAGAAATACAGGGGCACCTGGGTAGATCGTTCAGTTGAGCGTCCGACTCTTAATTTGGGCTCAGGTCATGATCTCATGGTTGGTGACTTAGAGACCTTGTAGGGCTCTCTGCTAACAGTGCGGAGTCTGCTTGGATTCTCTCTCTTTCTGCCCTCCCTGGCTCATGCTTGCTCTCTCCCTCTGTCTCACCAAATAAATTTAAAAAAAAAAAAATAAAGAAATACAAGTAACTTTAAAAAAATGAAACTTTTGGGGCGCCTGAGTGGCTCAGTTGGTTAAGTGTAAGACTTCAGCTCAGGTTATGATCTTGCAGTTGTGTGAGTTTGAGCCTCAAGTCAGGCTCTGTGCTGACAGCTCACAGCTTGGATCTTGCTTTGGCTTCTGTGTCTCCCCCTCTCTCTGCCCTTCCCCCTCTCACACTCAGTCACTTTCTCACAAATACACATTAAAAATATTGTTTTAGTGCTCGCTTTGGCAACACATATACTAAAATTCGAACGATACAGAAAAGATTAGCATGGCCCCTGCACAAGGATGACACACAAATTTGTGAAGCGTTCCATTTAAAAAATATATATATATGTATTATTTTAGGGGCGCCTGGGTGGCTCAGTTGGTTAAGCGTCCAGCTTCGGCTCAGGTCATGATCTCACAGTTCGTGGGTTCGAGCCCTGAGTCGGGCTCTGTGCTGACAACTCAGAGCCTGGAGCTTGCTTCAGATTCTGTATCTCCCTCACTCTCTGACCCACCCCTGCTCATGCTGTCTCTCTCTGTCTCTCAAAAATAAGTAAAAAAACATTAAAAAAAATTTTTAACATTGTTTTAAATGAAACTTTTATAAAGGAATAATTTTAGATTTACAGAAAAGCTGCAAAGATAATAGAGAGTTGCCCTGGATGTTTTCTCCACGTTCCCTGGTGCTGACATTTTACGTAACTGCGGTGTATTTGTGGAAACGAGGATAATAACGTTAAGACATTACTATAGGCTAGACTCCAGGCTTGCTACTTTTTCTCCTAATGTCCTTTTTCTGTTCCAGGGTCCAAACCCAGGGCCCCACATTACATTTCCCACCTCCTAGGCCACCTTTCCTTGTTTGTCACCCGACCTTGACCATTCGGAAGAGGAGTGGTCAGGTATTTTGTACAAAGTTCTGAGTTCGCGATTGTCTGGCGTTCTGTGTGTGGGGGTGGGGGGATGGGGGTGTGTGTGTGTTTCATGATTAGGCCGGAGCTACAGTCGGGGGGAAGAACACCACAGGAGCGAGTCCCTCTCACCACTCACATCGGTGGGAGGGGGGATTGAACGGTATCCAGATGACGTCAGGTGCGATGGCAGCCTGGATCATTCGGGTAGGGTGGTGTTGGCCAGGTTCCTCCACCGCTAGACTTCCGTCTTCTCTTTCCAGTCTCTGTTCATAGGAAGCCATTCACTAAGTCCAGCCTACACTCAAGGGACGGGGAATTAAACTTTACCTTCTGGAGCGGAGAGTACCTCAATAAGAGGGCTCCGAATTCCTCTACACAAAAGATTTGTCCATTTCCCCCTATTTATTTATTTATACAATCATTTATTTATGTCCATGTGGACACATGTATATTTAATTTCTACTTCTGTCTATAGCGCAGCACTACATTATTTATTCTGCAGCTCGAGTAGTCTCAGCTTTGGCCATTGGGAGTGTTTCCAGTTGGCTCCTACCACCCTTTGACACAACCCTACCGTGGTGGTGTGTGGGTTGTTTTCATTTGTTAGCACTTTCTTACTTGTTCTTTTTTTTCTTTTAAGTAGGCCTCCCACCCAGTGCGGGGCTCGAACCCACGACCCTCCCTGAGATCAAGACCCAAGCTGAAATCAAGAGTCAGATGCACAACTGACTGAGCCACCCAGGCGCCCCAGCACTTCCTTTCTTTGGACACTCCGAGATGCTCTGGGCTTAGCTTGCGTCTTCCCTGTCCCAGGGAATCAGCCATTTTTCCAGGCAGTCCTGGCTCCTTTTATTGGAGAACGGCATTTAGGAACTAAGATCTGTATGAATGACATTAAGACATATGACAGATGTTCTAACTCATAATCACAGAAATGCAAATTAAAGCTAAAATGACAGCATTATTCATTATTAGAGCAACAGGGAAGCAAAATTTGATAGGATACTCCATTGGCAAAGTTGAGGGGTAAATATAACTTCCCACTATGCCTGCGCATGGAAAATGGCGGCATGGAAGGCATTGGAAGGCACTGGAGGCATTAGTGGCAGGCTTTCAGCAACAGCCATCAACATTCAAATGCCCGTATACTTGACCTAGCAATTCCACATCTAGTGATATGCTTGCCCACTTATGAAATGACACGGAAAAAAAAGTTTTTTATGAAAACATTGTTTATAAATTTGAAAAACCATAGCCAATAAAATCTTCATCAATAAAGAACTGGGTATTTAGATTTGGTACATCCATTCAGTGGAATATGATGCAACTATTAAATGAAGAGGAACTTCCCTGGATTCTGTATATAAAAAGACAAAAATACTTCAAGAAAAGGAAACAAAATAAAACAAATGAAGAGGGCGCCTGGGTGGCTCAGTTCATCAACTATCCAATTCTTGATTTTGCCTGAGACCATCAACTCACCATCGTGAAACTGAACTCCATGTCAGGCTCCACACTCAGTGGATTCTCTCCTTGTGCCTCTCCCCTGCTCATGCGTGCTCAAGAAAAGAAGGAAGAGGGGCACCTGGGTGGCTCAGTCGGTTAAGCGTCTGACTTGGCTTAGGTCATGATATCATGGTTCATGAGTTTGAGCCCTGCATCGGGTCCTGTGATGACAGCTTGGAGCCTGGAGCCTGTTTCAGATTCTGTGTGTCCCTTCCCTGCTCACTCGCTCGCTCTCTCTCTCTCTCTCTCTGTCTCAAAAATAAACATTAAAAAAATTTTTTAAACAGAAGGAAGAAATAAAAGAATAAATAAACAAATAAATAAGCTTTTTATACACTGATGTAAAGGAATAGAATTTGTCGAAGAAGGGGGAAGGAATATCCACATATTTATATGCTCATCTATATACATTTTGCTTTATGCACATAAACTATCTGTGGAAGGACGCTCAGGTAATGACCAGGATTAGTTGCCTATGAGGGGATGCCTGGGGGATGGGGTAGAAGGATTAGTTTTCCGTGTAGACCTTTTGGCTTTTGAAGCTTTAATTTTATTTTATATTTTTTAAAATGTTTTAATTTGTCTTTTAGAGAGATTGAGAAAATGAGCAGGTGAGGTACAGAGAGTGGGCGGGGGGTGGGGGTGGACAAAGGATCCAAAGCAGGCTCTGTGCTGACAGCAGACAGCCCGATGTGGGGTTTGAACTCCCAAATCCTGAGATCATGACCTGAGCCAAAGTCGATGCTTAACTGACTGAGCCACCTAGGCACCCCCTTGAAGCTTTTTAAATGTATCCCCCAACCAAAATTGAAATTGTTGTAACCCTATGGCTGTTTAAAAAAATCATTTTTAAGTCAATTGAGAAATGATCATGGAAATTTAAAAATAAATAGAACTGAATGGTGGTGAAGATATTATCCGTATAAATAGGATACAGTTAAAGCAGTACTGATAGGCAAATTCATAACCATAAATACATATATTAGCAAAGAACTA
Source organism: Suricata suricatta (assembly GCF_006229205.1). NCBI lineage: Eukaryota > Metazoa > Chordata > Mammalia > Carnivora > Herpestidae > Suricata > Suricata suricatta. The sequence goes on from NC_043710.1 coordinate 7,155,465, forward strand.
AGGCAGAACATTTCAAATGAGGCCACCAAAGAGAAAAGTATCTTGGATGTTTGCCGAATCTGTACATTAACCACCGTTTTAAATAATAAACAAACCAATCAACTTTTGATTCTACCCCCAAGTACTTGGAAGAGCCTGAGGAACACAACTCGTAGGAACCACTCCTCTCCTGGTTGGAGCCATGAGAAAGTCAGAGACCATCAGCGCTCCTGCTCATGGCCCTGCCTTCTCCTGACCCCTGCCACGGGCCTTGGAAGGTGCCCCCACCCCACAGTGTGGCCTGTGCATAGGGGCCCCAAAGAGGAAGTAAAGTCCAAATGATAATCCACATTTAGGAATACAGTTAACCACGTGATAAGCATGGCCAGCCTCGAGGAAACTATATTCCAAATCAGGTGAACTCAAGCTGGGATGGAGAGGTTTCTGGAAAACGGTGAGGTAGCTCCAGAAGTCTGTTCTGTTGAGGAACAGGGAGCAGGGAGGAAAGAACAATCCATCCACAAAAGTGGGCATTGCAGGAGCCTGAGATCACAGCGGTGGGGGAGGGGGTCTACCACCCAGCCCAGTTCCCTGCCCAGCCTGGGCACAGCTGGCTCCGCAACAGAAACCTGAAGGGCTGTTCTTGAAATCTGGGCACAAAGGGCTCAATCCCTAATCCCATCCACAGACCAGAGAGAGGGGCTTTCTTCTCCATCTCCCACCCGGAGCGCAGGGAGGGCAGAAGCCAGGAGGCTGGGCCAGTGGAAGCAGCCACCTGTGTGCTACCCCTCAGTGGTGTTGGTGTCCGGCGGATGCCGGGAGCTGGGTGCCGGGGCATGGACACAGGGGAGATGCCCAGGAATATTGGGGAGGTGGATTAGCAGAGCTTTGCAAGGGAGCTGAGACCCCAAACGAGGGTGGGGATGAACTCACCACAACTTTTCCCGGACCCGTGGCCCCAACCACCCGGAGGCACCATCCGTGCTGGGGAGGCCTCGGGCAGCACCAACAGTGAATGCTCAAAGCCCCCCAACCACAGGGAACAGCTTTTTAGCCCATCTCAGGTCACATAGACAGTAATCCCGGTCTCTCAAAAGCACGAGGCAATTGACACCTGCTCAAAGAAGAGAGAATAAAACGCTTTGTGATTCACAGGACAGACGAGAGCGCCATAAAGGGTTACTTTAACACCAGATTTAAAAAGTACACCCATTCTACAAAGTACGCGTTTGGAAGTGTTTTCACTTTAGAATATTACAAACACAATCTCCCAAGGACTTAAAGACTCTGATTTTGAATTACAGAAGGTAAAATGCACGAAGCCTGCCATTTGAAAATTGGAATAAATGTCAGCCGAACGGCACAAAGAGCAGAACCATGATTTTATGGGCAAAACAGATTTCTTAAAGCAGTATCAAACGGCCTGAGTCAAGCAGTTACTTTGAATATCCTAATTTCAAAGAAATTTGCCTCCTCTTTGCCGAAGCACTTTGCATTGTCGGAACACAAGAGAGAAAAGACGCTTCACAACAAACATGTTATTAGGCAAATATTTTTCTTTGGTCTGATGCCCATAAATCTGCCAAGCCAACTTGCCAGCACATTGCTGGAGGAATTCTGGCCTGGAATCAGCAGGGTCCCATGAGTCCAAATCGGAGCAGCACTGGGGCAAGGCCCCGCTGGGTGTCACTCCCAGGGGTGGTAGGTGTGAGCAGGCACATCACCGACAGCCGCGGGGCCCTCAGGGACCTCGGGGTCCTTGATGACTGTTCCACAAGCAGGTGCTACCGGCTGGTCAGCCAGGCTCCCTCTGCTGCCTTTGTGCACAACTCCAGGTCCTCACTCCAGAAACAAGGGACTCCCCCTCCCGAAACATCCTGGCCAAAAGACACTTCCTCCGCGGTGGAAAGAAATTCCCAGAAACCACCCTCCCGCTCAAGCCAAAACCAAACCCCAGAGGACACTGCCTCCTGAGAGAAGGGTCATGACCTTGTGTCTGGCGTAGGGGTGAATTTGAGGGCTGCGAGTCAGCCTCTACAGGAATTCTTATACCCGCTGCCCAGGGATCCAAAGCGGCATCTGTTTGGAGAATAGTTTGGCCACACCCGATAAACGGAGATGGAATGCACTTAGGTCCCCATCGGAGTCTGTCCCCTAGAGGTGGCCACACAGACACTCACATTCATGTGTTAGTGGAGAAACTGGACATCCAGAATGCGCATCACCAGCAGAATGGACACATAGATCATGGTATCCTTGAACCATGGACTGCTAAATCAGGTAAATGGATGAGCTGAAGCTGCGCGCCTCACCATGGACGCGCCTCAAAACACATCCTGCATGAGGAAAGCATGTTGCTGAATGTACCGTACGATGTTTTCCTGTAAAATTCAGAGACACAAAATGATACTACTTCTGAGGTCATTCATATGGAATAAAAATTGTCCCCCTGCCTGGGATGGGGAACACTCACGGGACAGAGAGAGCCACCCTGGGAAAAGAGGAATGGCAGGTGAGGGCACACGGAGGTTTCCGGAGGCCGTGTGTGGATGTTCGTTATGTTAGACTTGTTACTTCTTTTTGCACGCTTGCAATAGCTCATTAAGAAAACAGCAACAGGGGTGCCTGGGTGGCTCAGTTGGCTAAGTGTCCAACTCTTTTTTTTTTAATCCAAGTTAGTTAATACATAGTGTAATAATGATTTCAGGAATAGAATTTAGTGATTCATCCCCTACATACAACACCCAGTGCTCATCCCAACAAGCGCCCTCCTTCATGCCCCTCACCCATTTAGCCCATCCCCCACCCGACACCCCGCCAGCACCCCACAGTTTGTTCTCTGTAGTGAAGAGTCTCTTATGATTTGTCTCTCTGTTTTTATATGAATTTTGACTCTCTTCCCCTATGTTCATCTGTTTTGTATCTTTTTTTTTTTTTTTTTTTGAGACAGAGAGAGACAGAGCATGAGTGGGGAGGGGCAGAGAGAGAGGGAGACACAGAATCGGAAGCAGGCTCCCGGCTCTGAGCTAGCTGTCAGCACAGAGCCTGATGCGGGGCTCAAACCCACCAACATGAGATCATGACCTGAGCTGAAGTCGGAGGCTTAACTGACTGAGCCACCCAGGTGCCCCTGTTTTGTATCTTAAAGTCCTCATATGAGTGAAGTCATATGATATTTGTCTTTCTCTGACTGAGTTAGTTTGCTTAGCATAGTTCCATCCACATTGTTGTAAATGGCAAGATTTCAATGTGTTTTGATCACCAAGTAATATTCCACCGTATATACACACCACATCTTCTTTATCCATTCATCAGTCCATGGACATTTGGGCTCTTTCCATGCTTTGGCTATTTTTTGTCAATAGTGCCACTATAAACATTGGGGTGCACGTGCCCCCCTTCAAATCAGCACTCCTGTATCCTTTAGATAAATACCAGGTAGTGTAATTGCTGGGTCCTAGGGTAGTTCTGTTTTTGATTTTTTGAGGAACCTCTATATCATCTTCCAGAGTGGCTGCACCGGTTTGCATTCCCACCAACAATCCAAAAGTGTTCCTCTCTCTCCGCATCCTCGCCGGCATCTGTTGTGGCCCGAGTTGTTGATGTCAGCCATTCTGACGGGTGTGAGGTGGTGTTGCACTGTGGTTTTATTTGTTTTTCCCTGATGATGAGTGATGTTGAGCATCTTTTCATGTGTCTGTTGGCCATCTGCATGTCTTCTTTGGAGAAGTGTCTGTTCATGTCTTTAGCCCATTTCTTCACTGGATTATTTATTTTTTGGGTGTTGAGTTTGATAAGTTCTTTATAGATTTTGGATACTAACCCTTTATCCGATGTGTCATTTACAAATATCTTCTCTCATTCCATCAGTTGCCTTTCAGATTTGCTGATTGTTTCCTTCACTGTGCAGAAGCTTTTTCTCTTGATGAGGTCCCAATAGTTCATTTTTGCTTTTATTTCCCCTGCCTCCAGAGACATGTCAAGTAAGAAGTTGCTCTGGCCGAGGTCAAAGAGGTTATTGCCTGCTTTCTCCTCTAGTATTTTGATGGCTTCCTGTCTTACATTTAGGTCTTTCATCCATTTTGAGTTTATTTCTGTGTGTGGCATAAGAAAGCAGTCCAGGTTCATTCTTCTGCATGTCCGTCCAGTTCTCCCAACACCATTTGCTGAGGTGTCTTTTTTCCATTGGATATTCTTTCCTGCTTTGTCAAAAGATGAGTTGGCCATACATTTGTGGGACCATTTCTGGGTTTTCTATTCTGTTCCATTGACCTGAGTGTCTCTTCTTGTGCCAGTGCATCCAGCTCTGGATAGCAGCTCAGGACGTGGTTTCATGGTCATGGGATTGAGCCCCGAATGGGGCTCTGTGCTGAGCATGGAGCCTGCTTGGGGTTCTCTGTCGCCCTCTCTCTCTCTCTCTCAAAATAAATAAATAAACAATTTTTTAAATCAGCTAAAAGATGGAAACCATCCAAATGGCCCCAAATGGCCCATTGACAGATGAATGGATAAATACCATGTGGTTGTGTTTAAATGTTCTTGGGATTCGCTCTAATCAGCTATGGTAAGACATGTGGATTCAAAAGTGATTGTCCTGAAGAAGGAAGCAAACACTCACAGATCCCTCGAAGGAGGAGACAGGGCCACGTGGGGAAGCCCAGAGTCGGTCAGGAGGTCGAGAAGCAAGAACATGGCCCAGCGCCTTTACTGGGGTATTTGTGGCAAGGAATGGAACCAGAGGGCAAGTCCCCAGGTGAGGTAGGATTGGAGGGTTTGATTAATTCTGGTGGGCGCTGGGCAATAATGGTAGCCCCAAGTTGCCCAGAACCTGGCCTTGGGGTGATTTAGGGGAGGAGGAATATTGTCTTAGTTTGTGAGTTTGATAAAGGAGACGTTGGGATGTGGGATCTGGGTTGGTGGTTTGTATATCAAAGGTGGACTTGTATGGGAGATGTTTGCTATCGCTATGAACTAGCTAATCCTGGGAGAGGCAGTCTCAGGTCATGATCTCACAATTCATGAGTTCGAGCCCCGTGTCAGGCACTGTGCTAACAATGCAGAGCCTGCTGGGAATTCTCTTCTCTTCATTCGCTGCCTCTACCCCACTCATCCCCCCCCCCACCTCTCTCTCTCTCCTTCTCAAAATAAAAATACAAAAAATAAAGAAAATATGGTCAATACAGTGAATTATACATACAGTGGAACATTCCTCAGCCTTAAGAAGGAAGGAAATTCTGACGTATGAGTAAACCTTGGAGCCACATCCTGTCAAGTGAAACAGGCCAGTCACTAACAACACCGACCATATGATTCCACTCATGTGGAACAGTCAAGTTCACAGAGACAGAAAGTAGAAAGGTGGTTGGTTGCTAGGGGCTGGGAGAGGGGAGGGTGGGGTTTAATGAGGAGGCAGAGTTTCTGTCGGAGGTGATAAGAATGTTCTGGAGATGGATGATGGTGATGGTTGCATAATAATGTGAATGTATTTCATCCAACTGGATGGTTCAAATGGTAAATTTAATGTTAGGTCTATTTGACCCCGATAAACGGAACCACTAAATGTTAAAAGACTTCTTTCACATAATGTACATGATCCTTTTTGGTTCTTCTCAGCTGACTCTACATGTAACTGGGATATTTTCTGAGATTCCTAAATTTTTCCAAACCTATTAGATAAAAGGCATTGATAAAACAGAACAAAACAGCACAGTGATTCGTGGAACTTATTCCTAAGATTGGGGTGATCCATCCCATCCGGGATTCCTGGGAGCAGGGCCCGAGATTTTTTATGCCTTTTTCTTACCGGGGAACTTCTGGACCCCAGGCAACGGTGTCTGCCGCCTCTCAGGTCCAGGGGCGCGCGGGGGAGCACACGGCGTCCGCTTGAGTCCGTTCCGCCCACGCTGACCAGGGCGTGTCAGGGCTGGGCTCTGTTCCGGGACCGGTGAGGTTGGACCCAAGCCCGGCTGCTGCTCTCAGAGAACAAAGGACACCAAGGTGGGCTTGCCGAGTATTCCAGAAGGACTGAATGTGCGAAGAGCAGGTACACAGAGCAAGAGGAGGAGAGACAGGCCTTCCAGGCAGGAGGGCTGGGGAGACCCCCCCGAGGGAGGCATTTGGAAGGACTCCTGAGATTCGAATGCCACCCCCAGCGGTTGGCAGTGGGGACAGGGAGGCATGCTAACTGGGTCACACAGCGTCCGGCAGGAAGGGAGGGGGAGCCGCCAGATCTGCACAAGGGCAGAGAAAATCTCATCCAGGGATACAGCTGGACAAATAGTAGAGTTCCGGGCAGTGGGCCCAATCCCTGGCTAAGCACTTGGCCTTGATGAGGAAGGCCACCGGGAGCCAACGACCAAGCCTGTTCCAGGACAGGAATAATCAGAGCAGTGCTTTCGGGAGCTCATTCCTCTGCCAGGCAAGGAGAGAAGGGGCTGGGGGCCCAGGGGTGGACAAGACCCGCAAACCCCACAAGATCGCACAAATAGATATAAGCTGGCAACTGCGGTCGCCATTCCCAAGGAGAAGTACAAGTTCACAGGGAGGTACACAGGCGGTTTCCGTGTGGCTCGGAGACACCTCCCTGGGGAAGTCATGGGAGGGTTAAGGATTTCGACCTAAATAGACACCAACAAAGTAAGGAGGAGAAGCCAGATGTTCTCAGAGAAGGAGCAGCATATACAAAGGGCCTGTGGCAGGACAGAACGTGGGGCATTCTGGGAGTCCAAGAAAGTGTGTGGCTGGAGTAGAATGGGGAACAGGCTGCAGAGGTAAGTAAAGTCCTTAAATAAAAGATGCACCATCATTTATCTGACTAGTCACCTCCGATGGTCCCATGGCTTCAGACACCAGCCACACTCCCAGCTGCTGGGTGACACCCAGCTGTGAATCTCCAGGCCACGCCCCAGACTCACAACCACCTGTCCACCTTATGTGCCCTGCTGATGGCTGACAGGCCTCTCTCCCCCAGCGACTCCAGCCCTGATGCTCCCCCGTCTTCCTCCTTCTCCACAGTGGCGGCAGCAGCCACCCAGCTGCAGGTGACCTTGGTGTTTTCCTCGGTTCCCGCCCCTCCTCTCCCTTCCTCCCCCCTCCCTTCAGCCGCCTTCAGATCCTCTCTGCTGGCTGTGTGCCTCTCCCAGACACCGCGCTTTCCTTCCCATGCTGGCACCTGCCACTTTTTCCAGCCCCAGGAGCTCCTTTAACTGAACACCCCAGAGACTGCACCTTAATTTGGCCTCCTGTCCCCTGATCCTGCTTCCCTACTTTCCTCCCTCTCGTGGGGCGCTTCCTTAATGAATCCTTTGCATTCGAGTCGCCGTCTTGCCATCCGTGTCTGTGACAAGCCCATCTAACGATTCTCCCCATCTCCCTGCCCCCCCCCCCCCCCCCCCCCCCCCCCCCCCCCCCCCCCCCCCCCCCCGCCAACAGCCTCCTAGCTGGCTCCTCTCTTGCCTGCCCTTCCCCTTCCTCATTCCCCACCCAAACCCTACCACTGCCCGAGGAAAGTCATCTGGGTCGGCCGGGAGCACCTTCCTGGGCTCCTTCGGGACCCAGCTCTGCCAGGGCTGTGGTCACCGCCCATTGCATGGCAAGTAGGAATCGCCCTGCCATTGACATTTACTAGCTGTGTGATCTGAAACAGGTTTCTTAGCCTCTCTGTGCCTAGGGTTGCTCATTTGCAAAATGGGTTTATTAATCCATCCTACAAGAGGCGTGGGAAGAATGTAAAGCACTTAGCGCAGGGCCTACTCAATAAATATCGGCCACTCTTCATTCATCTAACCCGTCGGGCACGGCTGCATGGAGTGCCTGCTAAGCGATCGGCACCGTTTTAGATGCTTGAGAGGAACAGGGAAAGTCCCTCCCTGTGGGGCTGGCGGTCTAGCAGGGGAGGCAAACAATAAGCAACGAATTTAACAAATAAAAGGGACACCCAGTAAGCTAGAAGGCAGTGAACACCACAGAAGGAAGACAGCAGAACGGAGCAAGGGGCCCTAGGGACGGCCAGTAACGCAATTTACTTAGGATGCTCAAGGCTGGCAAAGACTTAGAAGCGAAGGGAGTAAGCCAGGCGGATGTCTGGGAAAATGCATTCCGAGCAGAGGGCAGAGCCAGTGCAAAGGTCCTGAGGTAGGAGACGCGGTGGCTGAAGAGCAAGGAGACAGGTAGGACGCGGGGAAGTTGGGGGAGTGGTAGGAGATAAGACGCTGGAGTCTACACTCCAGTTCAAGAAACATGATTAAATGGAAACAAACGCATAATGAGCTTTTTCCTTTCAGTTTTTTTATATTTTAGGTGTTTTTCCCCCCAGGAGAGCACAGGCAGGGAAGGAGCAGAGAGATGGGGACAGAGGATCCGAAGCGGGCTCTGTGCTGACAGGCTGACAGCAGTGAGCCTGATGTGGGGCTCGAACTCACAAACCATGAGATCGTGACCTGAGCTGAAACCAGGTGCTCAACCGACTGAGCCCCCCAGGTGCCCCTCTAACTGGTGTTTTAAATCATACATTTCAAAACGGGTTAAAGCTCAGAAAAGGAAATCCTTTTACAGTAAAGAAAGCTCTGGGGTTGTGAGGAAGGAAGGAAGGAAGAAACCTCACGTCATCCTCAGACGTCTTCTCTTGGCCCTCTGGAGCTTGGGGCGTGTGACAGTGCGGTGTGGCCTCCTTACCTGACTGGTCCCCGTTCCCCCTTCCCCGTCCACAAGTGGGCCCAGCCACCCCCGGGGGCCATTCTGGAGCCTCACAATCTACAGGATCGGTCATTAAGGGCCTGGTTGGGCCAGTAGAGCCAAGTCCATCCACCAGAGGGCTGGCCGCGGGGTACCATTCGGAGCCAGTGATTCACCCCTCAACTGACGCAAGGCCGGGGCTGGAGGTCACGGCTTGGTGGGGCTGGGGGATTATTTGAATGGGGTCACTGCCTCTGGGTCTAACTTAAACGTTGGGAAGTTCTTTAGACCTTTCTCATCTTCTCTGGGAAGTTCTTAAATGTTTCTTATCTTCTCTGGTTTGTCTTCACAATGGTATGTCACCCAAGGGGAGGCCCGAAGGGAGGTCCCTTCCAAAAATGCTGTATCTTGCTGGAATTTCAAAATACCTTTGATAAGTGACCACCCCACACTTCCCTGGCTCTGGGTTCTGAGTCTCTCTGGCCAAGATTGCCCCCCTCCCAAACTTTCCCTCTCC
>NC_043710.1:7164733-7208601 GCF_006229205.1 Suricata suricatta
CGGATCCACCACGCCAGTCAAGTCTGTGAGCCCGAGTTTAGGCCCCGGTGAGCCTAAGCCCGTAATAAAGCCCTTTGCTTTTGAATGCGTGACTCGGTCTCCCTGGACTGGGTTTGGGGGACGATAAAGAAATCTTGGGTACTACACCTGGTCTGTCGTCTGTCTCCCGCACCCTGTGCCCAGCCAGGCTGTTGGCTCTCGGAGGGCAGGGTCCTGCCGTCGCCCTTACCGTCGCTCAGGTCATGATCTCACGGTTCATAGGTTCGAGTCACACCGGGCTCTGTGCTGACAGCTCGGAGCCTGGAGCCTGCTTCCCATTCTGTGTCTCCCTCTCCCTCTGCCCCTCCCCCCCCCTAAGCAAAAAGAAGAACCCTCAGATGAACCCCACCAAGGGACATTCTACAGAATTGCCAACCTGTACTCTTGCAAAGGGTCAAGGTCATGAGTGTCAAGAAGAGACTGAAAACCAGTCACAGACTGAAGGAGACTGGAGATGTGACAGCCTAGTACATACACCTTGTGACCCTGGATTGGGTCCCACGGCTGTTGATGTGCCGAGAACGCAGGAGTGTGGAGGCCCGATGTTGGTGCCGCCGGTGCCGCAGAAGGACGTTGTTCTGGGCAGGAAACGCACATGGAGGTACTTGAGATAATGAGGCACCAGATTGGCAACGTGTTCGCAAATGGTTCAGAAGGGGGAGGAACATGTGTGCCATTCTTAACGGTTTTCCTAAGTAGGAGACCATTTCAAAACTCAAATTATTGGGGTGCTGGCTGGCTTAGTTGGTAGAGCATGTGACTCTTGATCTCAGGATTGTGAGTTCAGGTTGTGTGTTGGGCGTGGAGCCTACTTTAAAAAAATTTTTTTTTCATTATTTTCAGCATTATAAACTAAGAGGAAATGAGGGGCACCTGGCTGGCTCAGTCGGTAAACCATGGAACTCTTGTGGGGTTGTGAGTTCGAGCCCCACATTGGGTGTAGTGATTGCTTAAAAGATCTTTAACAAATAAAAGAAGGAATGATGAGCAAAGAAATGGGGAAATATATAGGCAAGTCCAAACACTCTGGAAAATAATAAGCGTGTCTAACTTTAGCAATTAAAAAAGATAAGCTAAGCGGTCAGGCCGCAGCAGCATGTGAGTCGCATGAGCTATCATAGGAACGAAAGCATTCCAAGGCCCTCGATTAACAAGGAGAGCGGCATATTTATTAAATGTAGACTTTGCTGGTTTCAGAGTACAGGCGGAAACATCTAGGGTGGCCACAAAAAGGAAAAACAAACAATTCTAAAAAGAAAAAAGTAAAAATGAATCCAAAAGAAGGCAAGTAAAGGGAAGGAAGAGAACAGCAAAATCACCGAAGATTCCAAAGAAGACGTGCGCAGCCCATCCGGAGAGGCAGAGACAGAAAGCAAACGTGCCAGCCCGTGGTCATGTAAGAGGGAAGGTGACCTCTGAGGAGAAAGGCATTGTTGATGCAATGACAAAAATGATCATATACAAAGAAAATTCGCTACGTTTAAGCCTGTGTCTGCAAGGCTGCTCAATACAGACAAACCTGATTAGAAACGGCGGAAGACCCCGTAGCGATCGAGAGATGGAGAGGTCACATACACATGCATGTGTGCATGTGCACGCGTGTAGTAATACACATCCGCACGCACGTATGCATGCATATACAAGTCTGGGGGAAGCTCCAAGATACACAATAAAACAATAGAGCTCTCCATTGGATAGCAATATATTCTAGAACTCTGTATCACTTTTCAGGCCACATCTTCTAATAAACATAATCCCAAACGATTCGGAATAATGAATGCAGAGATGACCAGAGACTTTGTGACTTTGAAATTAAGAGGCACGTTCCTAACTTACACCTTGCCTAAGGGGGAGATTAAAAAAAATCAATGACACTCTGTATCGAAAACAGAAACAAAAAGGACACTTCATCCCCAAATCTATGTGAATCCTCAAAAAAGGACTTGGAGGAGATTTTAATTACTTTAAACACTTTTGCTGATAGAGTAGAAAAGGAGTCAGAGGATCAGTATTTTATATTCATCATAAGAAATTAGGAAAGGTAGGGGCGCCTGGGTGGCTCAGTCGGTTGAGCATCTGACTTTGGCTCAGGTCATGGTCTCACATTCGTGGGTTCAAGTCCCACATCGGGCTCTGTGCTGACAGCTCAGAGCCTGGAGCCGCTTCGGATTCTGTGTCTCCCTCTTTCTCTGCCCCTCCCCTGCTCACACTATTTCTTTCTCTCTCTCAAAAAAAATAAATAAAACATTAAAAATAAAGAGAGAGAGAGAGAGCCTTGAAAGTTAACCAGAGATGGAGCAGTTATTTATTTATATAAAACAAAACAAAGCACGGTCCCCTGGCTGTATCCATTGCGCCCACCATGTTCCGTACTGGTCAGTGCGAGGACGAAGAAGACTTCAGCACTGGTAGGCCAAGTGAGGTGACAGGAAAGACGGAGGGTCCGAGGACAAAGGAGACGCCCCCGTGACCCTAAAGCCCGCAGGAGTACAGGCCCTGCTCTGAATCCACAAAGTGTTGAGGGCTAAGCTGAGGGAAAGCGCCCCCGGACTTGCCCGGCCGCCTCCCCTGAGGTGGGGTCCTGCCAGCCTTCGGTCACAACGTTTTGCCGACACATCGATGCGTGACCTTGCAGCTCCGAGCAGTGCTCCCCGCCCCCAGGGCTCCCCGGCGCAGCTCAGGCCCAGACGGCGTTTCAGAGAAGTCTCCTACCTAAGTGACCGAAGCCAACATGATGGCCTGAACCCAGCCAAGCCCCTCCGCCCTGAGGCCCTGCTCTGGCTGGGAGCCACAAGTATCCATGGCAACCGTGGCTGACCCCAGAGGAGGACACGGACCTCCCCGGACCCGAGGCCACATCTGAGGAACACGGAGCCAACGCGGGGCCAGTTTGTGTGGGGCGCCCCCAAGTGGTTGGTCATGGCAGAGGCGCATGTGTGTCCCAGAGACCAGGACTGAGGGATTCTAGAAAAGTGGCCCAAGCTGGACTTTTTCCAAGGAAATGGATCTGCCAGGCTGCAGGCCTCCTTCCCACCCCCCTCGGCGTCCTGGCGTGAGCCAGGCTACCATCTGTTTGTCCATCCCTGCTTGCGCTGAGCCCCTCCACTCGCGGACCCATGGGGACGAGCAAGACTCACCATGCCCGTTACCACTCGACAAGAGTGTGTGACACACAAGTGTCACCTTCGCTGGGGCAAAACCATTCAACGAGTGACTTAATATAGTATGTTTATCGCAACACCAAAGCAGAGAGTTTCCAGAGTAGCATGAACAACGCACAAGAATTTTTAAGGTAAAACAGGACACTTTCGAGAAATTTTACCCGTGGGTGGGCGTTTCCAGCACCTTCTCTTTATACCTGGGGGCACACGTTACTCTTTGTGTGGACGATGCTTCTGTGGAAACATCTGGTCAGTCAGGCAAGGGTTACGGGATCAGAAAAATCCAGGTTCAAGTCTCAGCCCAGCCCATAATCAGAGACGACACCATGGAGTCACTTGATCTCTCTGAGCCTCTTATCTGTAAAATGGAGACTATTTCCCACGAGGCAAAAGAGCCTTAAACACATTCCTACACCTCTTAGGAATTTCAGATGACAATCGAGTCTCACTACTCTAGGTCACAGGGTCTATAAAGTCACCTTGAATGCTCAACCACTGCCTTCAGGGGACATACAGCGTCAGGGTCCTGCCAGCCTTAGGTCACAACGTTTTGCTGACACATCGATGCGTGACCTTGTTTTATGTGCGTGTCTGTTCAAAAACCCCGATTTCACATATATTGCTGCTTCGTTAGTATTGGCCTCACACCCAACAGCTCATGCGGGAAGCTTATCCAACACAAATGTTTTCTCCAGGAGGCACATCACAGCCTTCTCGGGCTGAGGCAGGCAAGACGGGACCCCAGCACTACCTCTGGGGACCACTTGACGGTAAAATCATCAAGAAAGAGCATAAACATGCACAAAAACCATGGCACCAAATGGACTTTGAAGAGGACCCTCACTTCCGGCATGACCGGAAGGAAAGGCAGCTGAGCGTCCTCTTGTTCCCGCTCAGCTGAAAATAGGCACTTTGGGTAAAGGCGTGTTCGCTGCTCTGCGCATGTCCACAGCTGACCATGAACTTGCTGTCTGCGTTGGTTTGGTCACAAATACATTTTAGCAGGAAGAGCCTCGAGCAGGAAGGAGCAGCCTGGGCTCTCAGAGCCTGCGGGCCCTTTGTAGCTGTTGGATATTGGGGGTGGGGGGTGGGGCTCATCAACCTCGCCAAGGACACACTGGACACCGAGAACTTGATTTTCCTTTTCTCTGAAAGGATGTTTCTACATTTGGATGATCTTCAATCCCAGGTCTTCACTCTTCGATCTTCTCTCTAATGAGAAAAGACGTAAAAGGAACCAAAGTTCACTTCCGGGACCTGTGGTGTCCACGTTCGAGAGAGAGAGAGAGAGAGAGAGACAGGGGACATGGGTCCCCGATCTCTCCCAGCCCGGGCCACAGTCTCCTTTCCCACCTGCTCAAGGGCGATGCTCCAGCAACCCTTCTCCTCCGTCAGGACCAGCAGGGATGACCCTGTGGCCACATCCAGAGCTCAACCCTCCCATCCCAACGACAGGACTCTCCTGTGGCACCTGGCACCGCGGACCATTCCTTCCTGCAATGTCCTCTTGTCCTCTCCGCTTGGCTCCCCCCGACTTGCACTGACGGCCGGTTCTGCTGGCCCTCCCCCGCCACTGGGGACCCAGCACTGAGGCTCTGCTCTTTCCACACCCACACGGGGCCGGCGGGGGGTCCTCAGTCAGTCTCTCGGTGTTCCCGGATTGTCAGCCCTGTCCCCTGCTCTCCACTTGAATGTCTGAGTGACAAGTCAGCTCAACACACCCCCAAATGACTCCTATCTGCTCCCCTCGGGTTTCCTCCTGCATCAACTCACGCCCCAATCCCTTGGACTCATCCTTGGTTCTTACCTTTCTCTCTTCTCTCACATCCCGTGTCTAAGCCACTGGCAGATCCCGTCAGTTTCACCTTCAGAGGAATCCAGCCTCTGCCTCAGGTCCCCCTCTCCTCCAGCTCCCACCCCGGACCAGCCCCCCACTGCCCAGTGCAATCCCCCACTGACCTGTCTCCACCCAGAAGCCCAGTGACCGTTTCAAATAGTATTTCTCAGGATGCCTGGGTGGCTCAGCTGGTTAAGCATCTGCCTCTTGATTTCGGCTCAGGTCATGATCTCATTTTTTTTTAAAGGAGTTCCTAGAAGGTTGAATTCCATTTGGATTTTGTAACAGTGACCTGGGAACAGGCACCTCCAGGTGTGGTATTTAAAGACGCGATCACTCCTTTTCAAGTCCCACCCCACACTTGCACCCACCTGAGAGTGGGTGTGTCCTGGAAGGTTTAGAGGCCTTAGGGGCCTCTCTTGCCTCACCCTAGTCCTGACCCTGCTTAGAAGTTTATCTTTGTCTTTGTTGAGTGAAATGGGATGGAATGACTCTTCAGATGAATCTGGAACTATCCTTACATCTGCGACATGCCTGGGGGGAGGGGGGGCGTGTGCATTCCCACGTATCCAACGTTGAGCACAAAGCTCAGCCTGTTTTGCTAAGAAGTTAACAAAGTTGCAAGAGGTCAATATACGAAAACCCATTGTACAATCTCTATTTTAGCAATCATCAGTCAGAAAATGAAATTTTAAAAAATGCCATCTGTGATGCATAAGGTTTGTTCACCGACACCAGCTTCTCCCTCTAAATGTCTTAGGACAATTTATTTATCAAAAATATGACGTACTTAGGGGGCCGCCTGGGTGGCTCAGTCAGTTAAGCGCCCAACTTCGGCTCAGGTAATGATCTCTCGGTTCGCAAGTTCGAGCCCCGCGTCGGGCTCTGTGCTGACAGCTCAGAGCCTGGAGCCTGTCTTGGGCTCTGTGTCTCCCTCTCTTTCTGCCCCTTCATTCCTCATGCTCTGTCTCTCAAGAATTATTATAAAAAAATTTTTTAGGGGCGACTGGGTGGCTCAGTTGGTTGAACGTTCGGCTTTGGCTCAGGTCATGATTTCACAGTTCATGGGTTCGAGCCCTGCATCAGGCTCTGTGCTGACAGCTAGCTCAGAGCCTGGAGCCTGCTTCAGATTCTGTGTCTCCCTCTCTCTCTGACCTTCCCGTGCTAGCATTGTCTCTCTCTGTCTCACAAAAATAAATTTAAAAAAAACATTAAAAAAATTTTAGTATTATGTACTTAGGGATAAAAGTACCAAAATATGTGTAAGACACACACACTAAAAACTGCACAGTTAGCGCAGAGGGACTGGAAACACACGGAGAGCCTGCCTCGGCTCATGGATCGCGAGACTCGAGATTGTTAAGATGTCGATTTGACTCAAATGGAGCTTAGGGTTAATGCAAATCCAATCAAGAGCCTTACGGGCTTTCTGTGAAAATTTATAAGGTGATTCTGAAATTTACATGGAAATACAAAAGCCCTAGAATAGCAAAAACTATTTTGAAAAAGAAGAACAAATTGGGAAAATGTCCACTACCGGATAATAGGACTTAGTATAAAGCTGTAGTCATCAAGACAGGTGATACCGGTGTCAGAGTAGACAAGCCTCAGAGGACAGGATGGAGAATCCAGAAAACAATTCAGTTGGGAAAGGACACTCTATCGAGTAAAGTGCTAGGATAATCATGTATCTATATGGAAATGACTTCCTCACACGACACACAAAACTGAATTTGAAATGAGTCAGAGATCTCAACATAAAGGCTCATGCGATAAAGCTTCTAGAAAGAAACAGAAAATCTTCACAACCTTTGGGTAGTGAAGGCTTCCTAGGGAACCCAACATGTGAGCCAATAAAAAATTGATAAATCAAACTTCAAGGAAATGTTCCACTTCTGCTGTTCGGAGGACGTTGTTCGGAAAATAAAAAGGCAAGCCACAGGCTGGAAAAAGACATTTCACAACACGTATGTCTGTCCAAAGACTTGTATCCACGATATGTAAGGAACTCTTACAACCCAATATGAGGGCAACACGGCCCGATCCTACGACCCTGGAATCATGACCTGAACTGAAATCAAGAGTTGGACGCTTTACCGACTGAGCCACCCAGGCACCCCTAAAATTCCTTTTATAAATGAGAAATCGTGAAAAAGAGTATAACCCGTGATCAGGAATAGCGTTCCCTGGAAGTTACGGTGAGTGCATTGTCTACATGTTAAAAGGGGACTGGTGTGGTGAGCAAACCTTCTGGAAAAGGTCGGACTGGAGAGTCAGCAAGTCCGGAGACGATGGAGGGGCAGAGCGGCTGGGTGAGGGGAGGACGGGGTAGGCCGAAGGCCTGTGTGCCTCGCTGGCCGCACAGAAGGAGCCACGAGGAAGCTGGTCACGCCTCATCAGATCCTGGAGAGATGAACTTGGCCAAAGGGAGCCCCCTTCCCTGCCAGAGCTTGGGAGTCACACCACATGCTGGGCTGCCTGTCCCTGTGGCCCTCTGGCCTCCTTGCCCAACGGACGGACAGCTCCATGATGCCACCAGCAAATCCCACTTGGGAGAGCAGGGGAAAGATCCAAGGGGGCTTCCCTGGACTAGCCCTGAGTCCTCCGTGTCCTTGGCTCTCAGACCTGCCTTGCCCCTTATTCCCGCAGGATAAAGCCTGACGTCCTTGGCTTGGCCTTTATGGTTCCCTGTCACTCCGTCCCCACACAGGCTGCCTGATCCTCACATGCCTGAATGTCACGGTCACCTCCCCTGCTCAAACCCATGGGACCCGTGAGGCTGGTCCGGTCTCCCAGTGTTCCCTGGGCCCTCCCTCACGTCACAGCCACACCCTGAGTCAGGCCAGGGGGGCAGGGGGGCCAAGAAGGGGTCTCACAACTCATCAATCCCAGAATCGCAAAAGGGCAGGGTGGGGAGGTGTTTCCAAAAGGAGTTCCTAGGACAGCGCCGGAAGTCCCACCTCTCCCCAAGTGCAATGAGAGAGGCTAAGGGGGGTCCGCCTCCCATCTCCGTCCTGAAGGTTCTAGGCCTCTTAGAGAGCATGACTGGGGCCCCGCTGTTGGGGACACAGTGATGGTGTTACTGTGGCACTCCCGCTGCCCACTGACAAGCGGGGACCAGCCTGCCTTTCAGAGTTGCGCCAGGCAGAGGGGGACAAGGCCATGCATGGGGGGGCGGGCATCCTGGAGTCCCACGGGTCACGTGGAGCGCACACATGCCTGGCAGAGGTGGGCTGCTTAAGTCCTAGGACCAGAGAAGGGGGTCAGCGAGCTGGCCCTGGAGGACTCCCCTCCGGAGCAAGGGGGTCCCTGCCCCAGAGAGTCCCCCAGCCGCCCACGTCAGCCCAGCAGACAAAGTGGCAGTAAAATCCCAGCAGACCTCAGAGCACACACAGAACTCTTAGGACAGGACAGTGAGGCGGACCTTCCCTGTCCCACGGCTGCTCCCCGGCCCCCCACCCCACCCCCCAAAGCTGCGGAGAGGTGGGGGCTGACGCTGTCCAGCCCAGTGCAGTGGGAGATGGGAATTTGTGTGGTCCCATGACTTTTCCAATCACTCTTAGGGGAGGAATGTCCTGTGGTCGCTAGAAGCCTAAAGCAAGGTCCCAATTCAGAAATTCAAGGTCCTGTTTTGTTCCCGGCCAGGGCATGTCATGACTGCAGGCTGACAGCAGGCAGCAGCGAGGGGGTCTGCACCCCGAATCCGTGTGCACCCAGAACCTCAGAATGTGACTTTATTTGGAAATATGGTCTTTGTTGCTGAAATCCAATTAAGATGAGTTTAAAAAAAAAAACCCCGGGCCCCGCATACACTGACGGGTGCCCTTATCGGGGGGCAGGGAGGGAGACACCGGGCACAGGGGGAAAGCAGGTGACGGCATGGAGAACAGAGAAGAAGACCACCTGGTGACAGAGGCAGAGACGAGAGAGACACGCGCCTACAAGCCAAGTAAGGCCAAGGTCACCTGCAGCCGTGGGGAACTGGAAGAAGTTTGTGAGCCGCCTCTGGGAGCCTTTGGAGGGAGGGAGGCCCTGCTGTGACCTCAGTCTCAGGCTTCCAGGCTCCGGACCCAGGAGAGGATAAACTGCTATCACTGGGGGCCCCCGGTTGGTGGCACTCTGTCCCAGCAATCCCAGGACCCCTGCACACCTTCCAACTACAGTTAATGGGGCATAAGGGACAGAAAGAGAGGGGTCTCTCCTGCCCGTCCTACTGGCTTCTTCCTCTGCCCGGCCACCTGCAGGCTCTTCTGTCCTCTCGGCCCCCCCGGGGGCCTTGCTGGGCCCACTCAGCAGAGGAGAGCCCGGAGTCAGGTGTCGGCCTGCCCTTGGTCATGTAGCCGCAACCCGAACAGTTACCGAGTTCGGCGTGCCAAGTGCAAAGCCAGGATCTGTAATGTCGGGTCTTCCGGTCCCTCCCGCGCTGTCCTCACCATGCCCGTGTCATCGAGGATTCGGAAGACAATTCCCAGCCCCTACTCCCCTCCTAGAGGCTGGTCCCAAATGTCCCAGGACGCCCTCTGCATTCGGACTCTGCCCACTGATTGGTACAGATCTAAGACGCCAAGGCTTAAACAAGAGACTCTGAATCTAATTAAAATCCCTCCAGCCACAAAGCTGGTGCCACTCCCGGGAAGTGTCTTCCTCAGCGTCCCCACGACTCTCCTCCTCATCTCGGTGGTAAGTATGTCTCTGGCTTCTTTTTGCCCCTTCATTTGTGCTGGGCTCCCGGGTGCTTTAAACTCCAGACCTAGTTTGCTTGAGGTAATCAGCCCACCGGGAGCCTCTTGCAAATGCCCATTTGGACCCAGATTTCCCCAAGCGACGTTTCACGTGTCTCTCTAACGCCAGCAATCGCCAGTTAATGCCCATGGCATGGAAGCATCGCCGGCAGCCGGGCTCATTAGGGGCTCAGGCACAGGTCTCTTGGCTGAGCTGCGGTCCAATTCTCCCCAAGTCAGAAGTGTGTCTTCCAGACAAATTAGTGCCCCGAGCAGATGAAAATGAATCTGAATATCACAGCTAAGCTAGAAGGTCATACTTCTTTTCTATTTCCCTTACAGATATCAGCGACTCAGATTCTGTCTTTTTCTTTCTCATATATTTTATTTTTATTATTAATCTACAAAGAGCTTTCTAAGAGAGCGGCACCATTCTTGTTTTGTAGACAAAGTCCTTGGGCTACTGGCTGGGAAATTTCCCCCAACCCCTGGGCTCCCGTCTTTAATTCAGTGCTCCCCCCACCCCCACCCCATGTTGTTGCCTCCTCCTGAAGCTAATGAATGAAAATTTGTAGCGAAAGAAACTCAAGAGTCCATTTAATGAAATCGTTTTGGGAAACTGGCCAGAATCTATGTATCAGGAGATTCCTTGTATCGAAGGATCCGAGGAGAATTCCTCCGCCTCTAGGAGAGTCTCCCCTGGTGACGTCTGTCCCTTCTCCCAAACCGAATTAACAGAAGCACAGCCTGTGTGCATGACTAGTGGGCTCCCAGAAGGTTCCCCGTGTGGATGTTCAGGCCCCCACCGCCTGCCAGAGTCCTGGCTCTCAGGAGAGACTGGAGAGACCTGGGAGCCCCCGTTCCACTGTTCACTCACTGTCATGGGTTGAATTGTGACCCCCAAAGTCACATCTTTTTAACGTTTATTTTTGAGAGAGAGAGACAGAGTGCTAGCTGGGGAAGGGCAGAGAGAGTTGAAGACACAGAACTCAAAGCAGGCTCCAGGCTCTGAGCTGCCAGCACAGAGCCCTGACTTGGGGCTCAAACTCACAAACTGTGAGATCACGACCTGAGCCTAAGTCTGACCCTTAACCGACCGAGCCATCCATGTGTGCCCCAAAGTCACATGTTGAAGCCCTAACCTTCACACCTCAGAATATGACTATATTTGGACAGCTTTGAAGAGGAGGTTAAGTTAAAATGAGACCGTCAGAGGGGCCCCAATCCGCTCCAATGGGTGTCCTTCTAAGAAGAGGAGAGTTGGACACCAGGAAAGCCACAAGTGTTGCATGAGCTCAGAGGAAAGATCCTGTGAGGTCACAGCAAGAAGGTGGCCATCAGCAAGCCAAAGACAGAGACCTCAGAAGAAATCCAGCTTCCCAACACCTTGATCTTGCACTTCTAGCCTCCAGAGCTGTGAGGAAGCAGACGTCTGTTACTTCAGCTGCCCAGTTCATGGTGTTTGGTTATGAAGGCCCAGCAGACTAATACGCTCATCAAGTCATTTAGGCATCATGGCCTCAGGCTTCTGATCATCCGTAGGGATGCCTCCTGCCCTCTTGACCTCCCAGGCTCAATGTTGAGGATCCCCTGGGGTCATGTACAAGAAAACCTTTTGTAAGACACAGAGCACCAAACACCCAGGAGACTAGAGAGTCTGTCTCCCGCGGGCATCATATCCAAGGCTGGGGCTGGGGAATGGCCGGGGTCAGACACTCACTAGACCTCTTCCTCTGGCTTGAACTGAGCCTCAAAAGCCAGTGCTGGTCTTTCAGGAACTGGTTTTTATAAAAAAAAAAAAAAAACCTAAAAACGTCCTTT
Source organism: Suricata suricatta (assembly GCF_006229205.1). Lineage (NCBI taxonomy): Eukaryota > Metazoa > Chordata > Mammalia > Carnivora > Herpestidae > Suricata > Suricata suricatta. The sequence goes on from NC_043710.1 coordinate 7,176,313, forward strand.
GCCTTGGGCTCAACAATGCCATCTCTAGAAGACAAGCAGACAAGTGAACTAATACCATAGAAAAAGAAGTTGATCCCAGAGTTGTTTATGGTAGCCAAAAAAAAAAAAAAATCTAACAGCGAATTGGTCAAGGAACCATCAAATCATAGATTAATATGCATCTAGTAAAAACCACACAGTAGGGGCGCCTAGGTGGCTCAGTTGGTTAAGCGTCCAGCTTCGGCTCAGGTCACGATCTCACGGTTTGTGGGTTCAAGCCCCGCATCCGGCTCTGTGCTGACAGCTCAGAGCCTGGAGCCTGCTTCAGATTCTGTGCCTCCCTCTCTCTCTGACCCTCCCCTGCTCGCACTGTCTCTCTGTCTCTCAAAAAAAGTTTTAAAAACTGAAAAAAACAAACAAACCATGCAGTAGAAAGAACTTTATCAGCATGGAAAGATGTTCATAATATCGATCTGAATATATACATAAAGAGGACTACAAGATACATAAAAACAGTAACAACGCACGGGGCTTATGGGTTAGGGGGTGCACTTTCCTTGGGCATTTCTATGTTCTCCCGTTTTTCTGCATCAGATAAGCATTACTTTTTTTTAAAGTAATAACTACTATTTTAAAACAATAAATGGCACCTGGAGTCCAGAAAGTAAAAGTCTTTCCATTTAGAGTGACGTTCATATGTAATAACATGGAGGAGGCATGAATCAAGCCCTAAAGATGGAGAATTTCCCCCCTCTGTGCACACTTGTTCCCACAAAGAAAGCCCTGTGCTGATACTGGCGTCAGTCAAGTATGTGGGCACCTACTATGTGCTCGGCACCGTACTGACAAAGTGAATCGTGTGGTCCTGCTGAGGACAAACCCTAGTTGGGATCTCACCCAGGGGTGGGAGGGGACACCCACCCCGCCCCTGCTGGAGGTGTTGGAAAACCTGTGGTGGCAGCTTGCGCCCAGCTGACTGAGAAAGGACAACCTCGAGCTGGGTGACGGGCTGCTAGGGCATGGGGCCCCACTCAGGGAGGCTCTGAGGATGGCGGAGAAGGGGCATTCGCCCCCCTGGGCGGGAGGACACCTTGGAGAATGTCCGATTGGCTGCTGTGCCCGGATGACCTGCTCTCTGCTCTGTCTCTTGGGCAGGAAGCTCATGATTTGGCTCGATGTGTGAGATTTTGGACTGAATGTGTCTCCCCCAAATTCGTATGCTGAAACCCTAATCCCAGTGTGATGGGACTTGGGGGTGGGGTTTGGGGAAGGTCATGAGGGGGAACCTTCATGTGACTTTATAAAAAGAGGCCAGGCCCGTTCATTTGTCAGTTAAGCTGGTTAAGCACCGGCTTCAGCTCAGGTCATGATCTCATGGAACGTGGGTTCGATCCCCCTGTCTGGCTCTTGTGCTGACAGCTAGCTCAGAGCCTGGAGCCTGCTTCGGATTCTGTGTCTCCCTCTCTCTCTGACCCTCCCCTGCTTGTGCTGTCTCTGTCTCTCAAAAATAAATAAAAAACGGAAAAAAATTTAAAAAGAGGCCAGAGAGTCAGCTCTCTCCGTGTGATGTCAGCAGCCTTCCCAGAGAGGGCTGTCACCAGAACCCGCCCACACCGGCGCCCCGCCCACAGATTTTCAGCCTCCAGAACAAACAGAAATAGAATTCTAGAATTCAAAAACCACCCAGTCTATGTACTTTGTCATAGCAGCCCGAACTCAGACATCCACCCACCGGCACCAGCGGGTGTCGAAGATGTCATTCAATTCTGACACCATGGACCTGAAGTCAGCGTCTGATTCCCAAGTTAAAGGGCTCGGTCCCACAAGACTGCGCCACCTCAGACCCCGGTCACAAGTCTGAGCCTCCCGTACTTCTGACCCATTGGCTATAAATGGAAAGTTCCCGCAGCTCCTCCTGCAGGGTTGGTATTTGCCAGAACAGCTCACAGAGGTGAGGAAGACGCTTTGCTTGCTATTACCAGTTTATTACAAAAAAATACAGCTCAGGTGCGCCAACTGGGAGAGACGCACGGGGCAAGGTAGGGGTGCGTGTGGGGGGTGCAGAGCTTGCACGCCGTCTCCAGGTGAGCCACCCTCCCAGCACCAACCCAGAGGGTTCTTGAGCTCCATCTGTTAGGGGGGTTTCATGGAGGCATCATCATATAGGTGTAATCAATTATTACCTCAGTCTCCCACTCAACTTCCCTTCCCAGAGGTGGGGGGTGGGGGTGGGGATTGGAAGTTCCAACCTGCTCTCTTTTTTTTAATTACCTTGGGGGGTGTGGGGCGGAGAGCAAGAATCCCAAGCAGGCTCCACGCTACCAGTGGAGAACCCCACATACTGCTCGAACTCACGAACCATGAGATCGTGACCTGAGCCAAGACTAAGAGTCGATGCCTAACCCATGGGCCACTCAACTTGCCCAAAATTCCAACCTTCTCATCAAAGTTTAGTCATTTTGGTGACCAGCCCCCATTCTGAAGCCATCTAGGGGCCCAGCAAGAGTTACCTCGTTAAAACAAAAGACGTTCCTATTATTCTAGAAAGCCCGAGGGACTTAGGGGCTCTGAGTCAGGAGTGGGACCGGGGATAGAGACCGCACACACGTATGTTTTATGCCACAGACGGGGATCAGAAAGCACAGGAGCGGAACACTGGTCTCACGGATGTCCAGGAAAGAGGTACACGGACACTCTGACCCTTGCAAACGTTCACCGAAGGCAGTCACTGCAACGCAGGCCCTCAGGGATCAGGTAGAAAGTGCTCCAAACTGAGGACCTAAATTTGCAGCCAAGTAAATTGTTTCTCACATGGGTAAATTTAAAAAAATGTTTTTCATGTTTATTCATTTTTGAGAGACAGAGAGAACAGAGCGTGAGAAGAGGAAGGGCCAAGAGAGAGAGACAGAATCCGAAGCAGGCTCCAGGCTGTGTGCTGCCAGGCACAGAGCCCAACGTGGGGCTCGAACCCACTGACCACGAGCTCATGACTTGAGCTGAAGTCAGACATTCAATTGACTGAGCCACCAGGCGCCTATCACATGGGTAAATTTTATAATACACTCGAGTGGTGCAGAGCAGGGAATTTGGGTAAATATGGTTACCGATTCTTCCAAGCAAAACGAAAGAAGCCAGCTGGTTAAGTTTACAATAAAATTTCAGTTCACTGGTAACAGGATATATTGCTTAACGGAAATATTGGCATAATTAGCTATCCATTCAGAAGGAAACAAAGTTGCATGCCTACCTCACACCATAGACACACAAAAATCCTAATTAATTCACTATTTACACATGTATGTTCACATTTATTACAGTGATATGAAACACAGAAGGCTGTATTTACAAGGTTGGGGTGAACAGGGCTTCTCTAGGCATAATACACAAACTCGGAACCCGAAGAGGCGAAGGCTCGGGTATTAGCTTATGTCAACATTTTAAATTCAGGGGCGCCTGGGTGACTCAGTCCATTAAGCATCCGACTTCGGCTCAGGACATGATCTCACGGTTTGTGGGTTCGAGCCCCATGTCGGGCTCTGTGCTGACAGCTAGCTCAGAGCCTGGAGCCTGCTTCAGATTCTGTATCTCCCTCTCTCTCTGCTTGTGCTGTCTCTCTCTGCCTCTCAAATAAAAAATAAATAAAAAACATTTTTAAAAATTTAAAAATTTTAATTTCAGTACTGCCAAAAACATAATTACAGTTAAATGACAGATAGAAGAAAATATATGTAGCATATTTATTCATTCATCCTTTCACAAATATTTAGTGAGTCCCTACTACGTCCCAAACACAATGCTAGATGCTTATATAATTGTATAATATAATTATGTATATCATTATATAATTATATATAAATATATAATGTGATATATTATAATATCACATTATAATATTTTATATTATGCATAATATAATATTGTAGTGTTATACATAATATAATATCTGAGCATATTATTATAATTTTTAAATATACACAAATCTCCATGCTTATTAAAATTGTTAATATATGTATGACTAAACAAAGAGTTTTTATCCAAAATATGTGAAGTGATACAAAATATGTGAAGTGATCAAATAAAACACTGAAAACAAACTACAAATATACACAACAAAATAAAAATAAATAAAAATGAAACAACAAAAATTGAAGGTAAAGGCACATACACACAAAAGATATATTTACTGTATGTTAGGATTAGTTTTGACTGCATATAAAAAGTCAAAAAAGCAACGGCTTCACCACATTAAAAGTACATTTCTCTCTTAGTAAAAAGGTCAGAGGAAGGCCAGTGAGAAATGGCCAGTGGTTCCATTATCAACAGGGACCCGGTGGGGCGCCTGGGTGGCTCAGTAGGTTAAACCTCCGGCTTCGGCTCAGGTCAGATCTCATGTTCGAGAGTTCGAGCCCCACGTCAGGCTCTGTGCTGACAGCTAGCTCAGAGCCTGGAGCCTGCTTCTGGTTCTGTCTCCTTCTCTCTCTGACCCTCCCCCTCTCATGCTCTGTCTCCCTCTGTATCAAAAATAAATAAAACATTAAAGAAAAAAATTTTTAATTAAAAAAACCCAAAAAAACAGGGACCCGGTGCCTTTCCTTCTGTCTGTTCCACTATACCAGTACTTGGTGCCATCCTCAAGGTAACCTCATGTTCTAAAATGGCTGCCAGAGTTCCAGCCATCCAATCAGCAGAGAGGGGAAAGAGGGACAGAACTAAAGGGTGTCTCCCCTGCTGGATCGACTCTCTTCAAGCAGCCCTTCTGTTCTGCCAACATCTCCCAGCCCACACGCTGGTCCAAGAGAGGCTGTTGGTGTTAGCCACGTGCATTTTCACCACACATGTAGTTTGCCTCCACTACTAAGAAAGAATGGGAAATTTAGTACCAGACGACAACCAGAAACTTCTGCCACACTAGACAAATATGAACGGCAAAAGCTGGCCCGACAATATTAAAATAAGAATTTATGACAGAAAGCATTATTAAGCATAAATAACTATACAACATAATGACAAAGTAGACCATCAACCAAGTCATGAATTTGCATGCACCTAGCAATATAATTTCAACATGCACAAAGCAAAAACTGAATCATTTATAATGAGAAATTGAAGAGCAACAGGAATGGAGGAAGACTTTGATACTCATCTATCAGAAACTAATAGATCAGACAGATAAAAAAACTTATAATAATTTATAATGTCTGAACAACATAATTCACAAGCTTAATCTACTTCGTGTATTTGGTTGGACTCAACAAATAGACAATATTCATTATTTTCAAGCAGACACTGAACATACATAAAAGTTGACCACTCACGAGGACACAAAGTCTTTTTTCTTAAAAATTTTTTAATGTTTTATTTATTCTTGAGAGAGTGGGAGAGACAGCGTGAGCAGGGGAGAACAAGATATTGAGAATTGGGTGTCAACAAAAGTACTGCTTTTCAAAATTTGTCGAGCGCAGCCGAAGTGTAGAGCTTCTTAGTTCTAAATTCATACCTTTAACCGGGATATATTTTTTTAAAAACGATGAAGATAGAAAACAATGGCGAAAGCAGTCAACTCAGGAAGCTAGAAACATATGAAAGAGAAAACCAAAGAAAGCAGAAGGAGAAATAAGAATGGTAAAAAGAGAACCTAATGAAATAGGAACTTTTAAATCCTGGAGATAATTAGTGTCGGGGTGACGTTTATTTTCTACCTACTTCTGAGGGTCCCTCCCGAGCGGAAGGGGGAACTGATCAGGCCTCTCTGTTCTCACCCTCCTGGGGGTCAGAAGTGGCTCCCCCAGTTGGACACAAGAGCTAAGCATGTATGAATCTGCCTCTTCTCTTCTCCTCTTCTCTCTCGATCTCTCTCTTTCCCCTCTTTCCCCACTCCAGCCAAGAATGTGTTCACTACTGTTCTTGACCACAATGTTGACCATAAAGGCCGGTCTCTGAGGAAGAAAGCACGGATTGCGGTTTCTCAACCCTGTGGACAAGTAGACATGAGTCTGACTCACTTTGCGGATCGGTCCTGGTAGGGCTTTTGCCCCCATATGTAAGTTTCATGCTCCTGTATCAACCTCATCAATAATAAAGAAGATAAGTTGGTGCCTCCCATCTTTCTCTTCTTTCTCAAGTGATCTATACATTCTATAAGAAAGACAGATATTTATTGGATTTCCTAAATCAATGGCACCGAAAGCTGATTCCTTGAGAAGACTAATAAAATAAATTTCTAGCAAGTCCAATCAACTCAAAGGGTGAAGTCATAAGCATTAGGAACAAAACAGAGAGCATAACAATTGTTATTACAGGGATGGTTTAAAATAATAGGAAAGACAGACCCCACTTATTTTAGGAAGACAGCATAGCTGATCGACCAGTTGGACAAAAATCGCACGAGAAAAGAAATTTATAAACAGATTTCACTTTTTTACCATACATGCAAAAATCCTAAGTAAAATACGAGCAAAACAAATTCATAATGTGTTTTTTACATGTATACATCCTGACTGAGTTGGGATTATCCTAGGCATGTAATGGTCAATTTTTGGAAAACATTTAGGTAGAGTTTACCACATTTACAGAGTAAAGAAGGGGCGCCTGGGTGGCTCAGTAGATTAAGGATCCGATCTTGATTTCCGCTCAGGACACGATTTCACAGTTGGTGGGACGGAGCCCCTCGTCGGGCTCTATGCTGACAGTGCAGCCTGCTTGGAATTCTCTCTCTCCCTCTCTCTCTCTTTCCCTCCCCTGCTCACACTCTGTATCTCTCTCTCAAAAATAAATAAACATTAAAAATGTTTAAGAAAATACAGTATCAGAAGGCATTGCTTACAATAGCAGCAAAACAATTAGAAATTGGGATTAAAAGAGAGAAAGTGATGTATAAGACCTTTATGGAGGAAATCCCTTGTGCAGAACACAAGAGACATAAACAAATAAACATATATAGCAAGTTCATGAATAGGAAGACTCAAAACCATAAAATAACAATTCTCCCCAAATCAGTCTATAAAAATACAATTACAACAAAATTTTGAATGGGCCTTTTCCAGGAACTTGACAATATAACCCTAAGGCACAAAGGGGCCAGTAGCAGGACAAGGATCCCCAAAATAACTGTGAAGGAGAACACCAAATGGAGGGAAGGGGAGGGATGGGTCCCTATCAGGTAGCGAGATTTCAAAACTATGATAATGAAAACACTGTGATAGTCAGTGATAGACAAGGACACCCAGAAGGTGAACCCAGAAATTTGATATAAAATCAATCACGAAATGGATGGACTGTTTAATGAATTGTACTAGGCCAACTGGCTGGCCATGAAATAAATGTAGGTTCCAGCTTCACACGGCGGTGGACACGGGGGCCCTGCCCCTGCCCCTCCACACTCCTGATGCAGACATACAAAGGTGTCCGCCTGCATACACCTCAGACCCTTGGGCTTCTACTCACCCCTGCAAGGACAGTAGGCAGGAAGGGCCAGCCGAGCAAACGCCCCATGACCCTGAAGCAAGATAACTGTGAAGTGTATTCTACACTGTCTCCCCAAGGTCCCCAGTGGGACCGAGACTCAGGTGCCCTCAGTGGCTCCTGTTCATCAGCATGCACCTCCTTGGCTCCCTTCCCTTCCCGTCTCACTGCTGCCGCCCAAATCATTGTCTCCATTCGGCTCCTGGAGGAACCAAACCTAAGAAAACACCGCCCCCCCCAAATAAACAAGGTCCACCAGAGACTCAAATATGAAAAGGTGGAAAGCAAAGTTTTAAAACATTTATAGGAAGAAAATACGGGAAAACCTGTTTACAATCTCCGCCTAGGGGAAAGCATTTCTTAAACCAGATATGAAAAGCACATCCTAAAGGAAACGATTCATAAATGGGACAGCAACGGAATGTGGCGTTTGTGTCCAACAAAAGACTCCACAGGTGAAAACCGGGCTGTAGATTAGGAAGAGGTATTTGAATCGCACTAAAGGATCGGGACCAGAATAGGAAGGAACATCCTCGAAAGAATGAAAATAAGACAAAATGGGAAAATGAACTGATAGAAATCAGAAATGCACAAAAGAAAACACACAAATGATCAAGAAACATAAAAATATGTTTTACCTTGATAATGCTTGAGGAAATACAAGTTAGAGCAGTGAGATCATCATATTGAACCGACCGGATTGGCAACATTGCAGAAGAACAGGAACAGCATCGGGACAGGGGCGTGCTCCGACCCTTTTGCAGCAAATAGGAACCAGAATAATCTTTTGGGAGAACAATTTGGTGACCTCTAAAAACATGTGAAATGCCTATGACCTAGCCACCCCACTTTTAGAAAAGTATCCTGCAGAAATAATAGCATGAGTATATCAAAAATACGTTAGGGGCACCTGGGTGGCTCAGTCAGTTAAGCGTCCAACTTCAGCTCAGGTCACGATCTCACAGTTCGTGGGTTCGAGCCCCGCGTCGGGCTCTGCGCTGACAGCTCAGAGCCTGGAGCCTGCTTCAGATTCTGTGTCTCTCTCTCTCTCTGACCCTCCCCTGCTCGCACTCTCTCTCTCTCTCTGTCTCTCAAAAATAAATTTAAAAAATTTTTAAAATACGTTAAAGGGTATTGTTTAGTAAATAGAAAAAGCACAAAGGAAACCTAAATGTCTCTCAATAAGGAGTTTTAAAATAAAAGAAACTACAACCCAGTCATTAAAAGCAAGGAGTGAATGGGGTGCCTGGATGGCTCTGTCAGTTGAGCACCTAACCCTTGATTTTGGCACAGGTCATGATCTCACGGGTTTGTGGGTTTGAGTCCCGCATTAGTTTCCTCACACTAACAGTGAGGAGCCTGCTTGGGATTCTCTCTCTCTCTGCCCCTCCCGAGTACACATTCTCTCTCAAAATAAATAAATAAACTTAAAAAAGAAGAAGCGAGGTGTGAAGAGTGCTCTCTCTCCATACAATGGAATATTATTCAGCCTTAAAAAACAAAAAGGACATTCTGACACATTGATGAGTTGGAAGACATTAGGCCACATGAAGTAAGTCAGCCACGAAAGGACAAACAGGGTCTGAGTCCTCTTACAGGAGGACCTAGGGTCGCCAGGTTCACAGAGACAGAGGACGGTGACTCCCGGGGTCTGAGGGGGAAGCAGGAATGGGGAGTTAGTGCTTACTGGGGACAGAGTTTCAGGACGGGATAAAGAGAATGCTCTGGAGACGGATGGTGATGATGGTTGCATAACGATGTGAATGTGTTTAATGCCACTGAACTGTGCACTTAAAATAGTTAAGATGGTACATCGTATGTTCTATAAATTTTCCCACCTTTTTTTTAAGGCAAGGGAGATAACACGTATTGACCTAGAAAGAGTTGTTCTTGGCTCAGTAATTACTGGGGCTGAGTTCCAGTGGAAGAAACACACAATGAGTGAACAGGCACAGGCCTGAGGTCATTTCAAGTTGTAAGGATCACAGAGGAAACACAGAAAACGGAACGGGAGGGTGAGGGAGAAAGGGCGGCCGGTGAGCCGGAGGGCCCGGGCCCGTTTGAGAAGGCAGCGTCTGACTCGGCCCTGCGCTGGGCTGACACTTCCTGAACTGTCCCCCGGCTTCTCACCACCCAACACTCTCCATCCCGTTGCCCCTTTCTCCATAGGCTCAGAAAATCCGCTGGATTGCAGGGGGAGGAGGGGTGGGGAAACCCTCTCCGGAAGTCACGCTTGGCCATTAGTGAAGGAAAGCTCCGTAAAGAAACCTGGGGTTTCAGGAGAGGGGAATCAGTTAGCTGGGGCTCGTGCTCACGAGACAGGAAGTAAGCAGGATGCTAATGGAGCTGCGGACAGAGAGGCTGTCACAGAAGCTGCACAGACGATTTCAGGAAGGAAATCAATACCCCGCGTGGCCCGCGCTGAGAACAGGCCGAGGCAACGTGGCCTCTGTCTGCTCCTTTCTCCCGGTCCCTTAGACAAAAATCTCCAACGGGCCATGACCCTTAGATAATATCATGATCTCCCTGCTCGTAGATCCGCAGCCGGTCTTGCTTCAGTCATTGCTATGCCCAAGACCAGGTAATAATCTAACTCTTCATTCCACGTAAGGCTGAGGCTCGGCCTGTTCCGGAACCAGGCTGGAACGCTGGCGGAAACCCCAAGCGGCACTCGGAGATCTTGGTGGAGCAGAGTTTTATTTCACACCGGCGGGCTCAGAGAAGCGCCTTCTCCAGAGGTCGGAGGCCTGAGCACAAGCATGGGGGACCATTTATCATCTGTTACTTCCGCATTAGTAGTAATTTGGCACGCACGGCAAGCAAGGCAGGAAGAACCCAGGAGGAGTCTGTAAGCTAGGAACTAGAGCTTATGTGAGTCCCGTCGGCCATCTTTATGGTGCAGAACTTTACTTATTTCCCCAGTGGGCCCTGCTGCAATCAGGAAGCTTGGGATGGCTGGGGTATGTGTGTCTGTGTGCTGCTGGCTGTCTGTCTGTGTGTGTCTGCGTGTCTGCATGTGGTGGGGGGAGAGGAGCTTCTTAGTTTTCACATGTAGTTTTTTAGAAACTGAGGTGAAATTCACATCACATAAAATTAATTGCTCTAACGTGTACATTTCAGTGGGATTTGGTACATTCACAGTGTTGTCCGACCACCACCTCATCTGGTTCTCATCACCTCAAGAAAACCCTATGCCCATTAAGACTGAGGCAGGGAGGGGTGCCTGGGTGGCTCAGTCGGTTAAGCATCCGACTTCGGCTCAGGTCATGATCTTGAGATTTGTGGGTTCGAGCCCTGCGTCAGGCTCTGCTGACAGCTCAGAGCCTGGAGCCTGCTTCAGATTCTGTGTCTCCCTCTCCCTCGGCCCCTCCCCCCAGTCTCTGTCTCTCTCTCTCGCAAAATAAAATAAAGACATAAAAAAAAAGACTGAGGCAGGGATTAGACGCCACGGAATCTCTCAGGGAGCACGCTCTAGCCAGAGCTCGAAGGAAGTGAGGGAGGCAAAGGGCAGAGCAGGGCTGTGGGCTCAGAGACGTGCAGCCTTGCTCTGATCCAGGAGGAAAAGGCTCTGGAGAATTCTTGCCCTGCAGAGTCATCCCTGACCTGAGGCAGGCATTTGGGACCCCCTTTATCAGCCAGCCATTGGCTGGGGACCGCCAGCGAGACGGGGAGGGGTATAACTTCCCGGGAAAGCTCCGTTAGCCGAGGTCAGCTGTGCAGGGAGGAAGGGGCGCTCTCCGTGACTGGCCGCTGCCGAGGTCTGCGCACCACTGGCCGGGAAGGGGACCTGGACTGGCACCACCGGCCTCCACCACAGGCCCCCCCCTCGCATCACTCAGAGGCTCTTCCTTCTAGCATCAGGTGGCCTCCACCCGGGCACAGCCTCTCCCCTGCAGTTGTCACAACTCCTGGGGAAACTCCAAGAGGTGGATGAGGGGGGAAATTAGAGGCCTTGCTCTTGCCCTTGATCCCGAGGCCTTAATGGGCACTCACTGTCACCCTCCCCCCTTCGCCATCTGCTGGGCTGGGTGTCTCACGTGGTGGGCGACCCAGACTTCCATCCCGGAGGGGTCTGAGGCCCTGGTTCCCATACCCTTACCAGCCATGGTTACAGACATGTGCCGTTTACAGCTAAAACCCGGCAGAGGCATGCCGAGAATCACCTCAGCGCACCACCCGAGCGCCATACATACCCCGTCCCCACCACCCGTCCCCATTTCGCCGCAGCGTCCCTGCTCCTTATAATGACGAGACCTCTCCCCACTGCCTACAGGGAAGCTCCTCTCTGCGCCAGGCTCCTGGCAGGGGGCCCAGATGCAGGCAGCTAGAGCGTCAGGTTTAGTGGGACCCTTAACTGCAGAAACACACGCATGCATGCCTGCACCCATGCACACACATGCACACACCCACACATGTGCACGAGTGCTCACATCACCCACATCTGGAACCAGGGCCTCTAAACGCACAAAGCCTGAAGGATGTGCCGACCTGAGGCACACATTCCGCAAGCGGGTCACCGGGGTCAGCGTGAGCGGAGCCACTCCCACTCCCCCCACTCCCCACCCCCCACCCCCTTGGCGAGTGGGCTAGCCTGAGCACAGCGCCACAGGGAGGCTTAGGGCACAGAGCCATCTCACCTTGGGAGGTCATTGGTCATTGGAAGCTCTACCCAGCTTCCGGCTCTCAATGGCGGTCTGAGTAGGAGCAGCAGATCCGTGGTCACGTGCCCGCGGCCACACCCCCCCCCCTTTCCCGGCACAGTGAACCCCTTGGCGGTTGAGTGGTGTTATTCAGTCTCCCAGGTCGGTGAGTCGGTCCCTCTGGGAGCCTGTGGACAGCGGTCCTCATCCAGGCCTTGGCCTTGAAAGTAAAGAACGCAAGAGGCACCTGGGTGGTTCAGTCAGTTGAGCGTCCGACTTCAGCTCAGGTCATGATCTCACGGTTGGTGGGTTCCAACCCCACGCCAGGCTCCATGCTGACAGCTCAGAGCCTGGAGCTTGCTTCGGCTTCTGTGTCTCCCTCTCTTTTTGCCCCTCCCCCACTCACACACACTCTCTCTCTGTCTCTCAAAAATAAATAAATGTAAGAAAAAAAAAAAAGGAAGGAAGGAAGGAACACAAGTCCATGGACTGGGTAAATCACTGCCCTTCCCAGGACGAAAGAGGATCTAATGAAGTCAACTTGCCACCAAGTGGCCGGCTGGTCACCTAGAGGGGAGCTCAGAGTCGGCCTCACCTGCTAACAGGTCAGACACTCAGAGGTGGCAGCCTTGGTGATCGGGACACTCTCCTGGGCCCAGGCCTGGCCTCCAGCTCCACCTCTGTGACAGCTCCCCTACACGGGCCCATCGCCCAAGCGCCATGGTGCCAAGGACAATGGCTGGCATGGGCATCTTGTCCTCTTGGTTGGCTGGTGTCTCCACTGCACTAATGTGAGAGACAAAGAGCCTCACGCTTTGTGCCCACAGCCCACACCCCAGACCCCCTTGTTCCCAGTCTTCCCATATCTTGCTCCTTGTAGACCTAACCAAGCAGTCCAGCCCAGGCCCGTGTGCCTCCTGGCCCCAGGCCGCTGCTCTCCGCATGCATTCACTCAGCATTGATGGCCGGCACTCACTCCGCCCGAAGCCCCGCCCACTGTTCGTAGCCCCACCCCCACAGCTCATACCAACCTATCAAGCTGAGCCCTGCACAAACCGACCTCAGCCTTCTCCCTCCTGGAAGCTGGTCACGGGGAGGCCCTCACAAGGTGTGAGCTGAAAGGGGCATCCATGACAACAATAGTCCGTGACATGGGAATCTGGGCCACCTGTCCTTAACAGCTTTGGGACCCGTGGGAGCCAGTCCCCGATGTGCCACTTCTATCTTCTGATAGTGGCCCAGTCATTTGTCAAATCGTGATGAAAAGTGTGGTCCCCTGGTCAGATGCTCGGTTTCTACCAGCAGCCAGAGGCCCACACAGAACCCTCCTCTGCTGCAGATGGCATGACCTTGTTCCAGAACCTTCTGTTCTGCACTGTGGCTTTCCTGTGGGCACTTCCCCTTCAATGACCTTCTCTGCTACAGATACCTCTAGTGCCATAGGGTCTGAAAGGTTGGATGTCCCAGGCATCACTGCAGCTCCAAATCAGCAGCCTTCTGTGTCACCGAGCCAATCGGCCAAAGCAATATTCCCTAGTGCTAACGATGCTGTCCCCCAAACCCAGAGGGCCATGGGAAGTTGTGCCTCTTCCCTAACGGTGAAAGGTACATGGTGCACTGAGCAACACTTCGCTTTGGAGGAGATGATCCGATACGCCAGGACCTCCCTGCTATCTCCAGAGCGCACGTATTCTACCAACGCTTCTAGCGCACCTACTACGTCTGGCTTGTCAGGTCTGATTAATATGCTGTTGCTGATTGAGTGGACTGACGTGCCGGACTGCAGGCTGTCCAGAAGGGGCAGGACCCTTTGCATTCTGCTGTGATAGACAGCAGGAAAATTAACAGAGCCCTGGGGTGAGGCCGTGAATGCATATGTTGGCCAGATCGATAGCCACATCTCGTATATACAAGATGATATTGACCGGCTCGGGCAGAGACGCCACGCCTGCACTGACGGTGCACTGGGGGCTACTCCCGGGTGGGTCTCCGCTTATCCACGGTCATCTGCCATGACCCGTCTGGCTTTTGCAGGGATGGGACTGGTGAACTCAACAGGGATGTGATAAAGACCCTCCTGCATCCTCTCCATCTCTAAAGATGGCACCAATCGCTATTAGTCTTCCAGAAATTCAGTGTTGATTTTGATTTACTTTCTCAGCGTGGTTGGATCAGGGGGACCAGGGAGCCTATATAATCCACTTGGCCTCTCCTAACACCATAGCTCAAGCGCTGTAGCTAAAGGAACTGACATGAAGGTTCTTCCAACTGAGAAGTATTTCATTCCATCTACGCATTCGGGGATGGAGCAAATGACCACCAAGGGGGGGTGGGTCTCTGGATATAGCATGCTCGTGGTGAGAGGGACCTCAGCCGGGGCTCCACTTATCACCTGGCCCCCTTGCATTCTCCTCTACGCCGCTTCCTCATGGCCCCCAGGTCCCTGGGAATCAGTGTCAGTCCGGACCCTATATCCGGCAGTCCTCGAATGACCCGGGCAGCCCTGGAAATGTGCCACTCAGCTCTCCCTTCAAGAGAGAAGCTGCCGCAATGCAGTAGGCCCCCAGCCTCCAGAAGGGGAGCCACGGTGTTGGTGCCAAGGCCATACACTCCCCCGGCCGATTCCAGCCAATGGCTACACACAGCGGGACCCACAGCACCTGACATTTTCTTCGCAATGTGGGATTCTTCTTGTTTGTTTTTATTTTTATTATTTTTATGTATAGATGATAGGTAGATAGATATTTTAGTGTGTGAGCAGGGGAAGGGCAGAGAGAGAGAGAGAGAGAGAGAGAGAGAGACTCAAGCAGGCTCCATGCTCAGCACAGAGCCTGATGCAGGGCCTGAGCCCATGATCCCGGGATCATGACCTCAGCCAATATCAAGAGTCAGAGGCTCAAATGACTGAGCCACCCAGGGGCCCCCAATGTGGGACTCTCCTAAAGGGCCACCTTTGGGGTCTGACGCTCAGAGCCGCACTACTGGTGGGCTTTTCCTCCGAAATCCTCCTTCCTTCCTTATCTCCTCTCACAGGCACCTGATGGCGCATCCATGCCACTCCTGCTCCGGCCCTGGCCCCTCACAGGTGACGCTTCCACAAATCTCTCCCACTTCCAGCCCCACCTGTCCTCTCCCAGAGGACCAGAATGGCACGCACCCTTCCAAGTATGGTTACAAGAATGAATGCCTGAAGTTTTCTATTGTGTGCTGGACTATGTCGCCCTTAACAGATGAGGTTCTAGCCACCCACCCCCCACCCCATCCCCAGTACCCGTGAATGTGACCTTATATGGAAATAGGGTCTTTGTAGATGATCAAACTAAGTCAAGGTCACTAGGGTGAGCACTAGCCCAATATGACTGTGTCCTTATTGAAAGGGGAAACCTGGACACAGACACACACAAACACATACATACAGGGAGACGACCGGGTGACGATGCATGCGGAAATCGGGTGACGCATCTACACGCCGAGGATGACCGCAGATGGCCGGAGACCAGCAGCAGCTGGGGGACAGGCCCGGACCAGATTCTCCTGCACCTCCTTCAAAAGAAACCAACCCTGTCCACCCCTTGATTTCTGACTTCTGGCCTCCAGAACTGTGAGACAACAAATTTCTGTGGTTTAAGCACCCAGTTTGTGGCATTTTGTTACAGCAGCCCGAGCAAACTCATACAGTGCCTTTGGGAAAAGACCGGGAAAAACTACTCTCTCTATACTCGCCATGATGTTTCAGGGTCCAGGACCTCCTTCTCCTTCAGCTGATGGATTCTGAGCTTGAGACCTTGTTCAAGTTTACGTAAAGGATCACTACTTTCCATCAAGGTATCTGACCTCTACCACCTGCTAATTCATTCTTGATCACTTTTTTTTTTAAGAATTTATTTTTTTAGGGGCCCCTGGGTGACTCAGTCGGTTGAGCTTCCAAGTTCAGCCCAGGTCATGATCTCATGGTTCATGAGTTTGGGCCCCACATCAGGTCCTGTGCTGACAGCTCAGAGCCTGGGGTCTCCTTGGGATTCTGTGTCTCCGTCTCCCGCTGCCCCTCCCCAGCTCACACTCATTCGCATGCTCTCTCTGTCAAAAATAAATAAAAACTTAAAATTTTTTTATTTTGGGGGCACCTGGGTGGCTCAGTCGGTTAAGCCTCCGGCTTCGGCTCAGGTCAGATCTCACGTTCGTGGGTTCGAGCCCCGCGTCGGGCTCTGTGCTAACAGCCAGCTCAGAGCCTGGAGCCTGCTTCTGGTTCTGTGTCTCCTTCTCTCTCTGCCCCTCCCCCTCTCATGCTCTGTCTCCTCTCTGTATAAAAAATAAATAAAACATTAAAAAAAATTTTTTAATTTTATTTTTGTAAAGAAATCTTGACATCTAACGTCGGGCTCGAGCTTACAATCCCAAGGTCAAGAGTCACATGCTCTACCAACTGAGCCAGCCAGGTGCCCCACTTCTGATTATATACATTAAACAACACCTTCACCGGCTGCTCATATGTCTTGCCCCTGGAAATGTCATGTACTATTAGCTGTCCTCATAGGCCCTTACAGATCAGGGCCCCTGGCTGCCATCCCCATCCTGCTGTTCTTTCTGGTAACTGTATCCACCTTGCTTGTGACAGTTAAGTGGTGGTTTCTGGTCTCTACTAGTATGGGATCCTATCATCCCCTTGGCTACTAGGAAGCTCAATGTGTCTCCATTGTCAGGCCCAGGCGACAGAGGACAGCCACCCCTGGGCTTCTCAGTGACGGCGGTGTCTCCTCCCCAGTCCATTCCTTATCACCTTCATTAAGACGTGGCCCTGCCCAAGGAACTTAGCCCGCCAGTGGGTTTCCAGTCTACCACAGAAGGCGCACTCTAGCCGCCCGCACCTCCGAGCCTTTGCAAACCCTCCTCCGTGGTCTGCCACAGCCCTTCCAGCACCTACTTCGTTGAATGGGCACAGTCACTACTTCCAGTGTTCTGAGAACCCTCTCTCAAGAGCCTTTCCAAGTGTCAGATCTAAGAGCATCTTGCCAGACTACTAAATTCTTCAATATCCTGCCATATTCAGCATCCTTTGATCTGGAACTTTCAGAGACCACTGCTGGGAATTTTCTCCCAGGCTCTGCCCATCCCTATAGGGACTCTTTTAATTTCTCTTTTCCCTTAGCAGGCAAAACACCCCCCTAGCCAGGTCCCATAGAGATGTTATGCACTTTGGGGTCTGGTGGCCAAGAGGTGGGAGCAGAGCCCAAAGAGGGTAAACCTTGTCTTTTTAAAATTTTTTTTAATGTTTATTTATTATTGAGAGCCAGAGAGAGACAAGATGTGAGCATGGGAGGGGCAGAGAGAGGGAGAGACACAGAATCCAAAGCAGATTCCAGGCTGTGAGCTGTCAGCCCAGAGCCTGATATGGGGCTCAAACTCACAGACCCTGAGATCATGACCTGAGCTGAAGTTGGACACTCAACCAACTCAACCAACTGGGCCACCCAGGCGCCCTGGGTAAGCCTTGTCTTAAAGGGCACTCCCCCTTATGTGAGGTTTCTGTACGGTCTTTAAGCAAAAAGGGGTCTTCTATCTTTCAGCAGGGGACGTGGGCCATTTCTGCAGGCCACAGACTACAGGAGGGTCTGGGGTTCAAGGTTCTCAAATGCATCTCCCTGATAGTTCCATCTCAGGACCCAGGATCGCCCCCCCCCCCCGGGGTGGGGCCCTGGCTTTGGAGGAGAGACATTACCAGGCTGACAATTAAACCTTCTCTGAAATTCTGTTACCTTTAAATCCTGAGCCTGTCTCCAGCTTTGCTCGAAATTGGTGCTCAGTGTCCTGCACTTGTCATTTCCTTTCTTCAGATCATCAGTGGTCCCCAACAACAGCTCCCTGTCCCACAGTCCTTAGGATTATTATTTCCCCTAGTGTCTCTCACCCACCAGGGAGATTGCACAAGCCAGAACATCCCCGTCCACCCGAGTCCTGTCCCAGGTGACCACGGTGAAGGCTGAGCAGCTGGGACCATCAGGGCCGGACGCCGCACCAGTGGTGGGGCCTGGAGGAGGGGGCGCGCTCACCACAGCTGCCTAGGAAGGCATCCAGCTGCAAATTCCCATCCTTGGAATCTGCTTCCGAGGACCCCTTTCGGTTCTACCTGCTTTTGGTTGTCCAGAAGCGGAGTCTGAGATGAGGCTTCGGGAGCAGGGATTTCCCAGCGGGGAGCTCCTCAGGGAACGAAGACTCAGGAGAAGGAAGAGTCAGGACAGCGTCTCAGTCTAAGCCCAGCCTTGACCTGATGTGCAAATTGTACCACGGACTTGTCCCTCCTTGGGGTGAGGAGGCAACCTCTTAAACCCTGCACCAGTTCGCCATGAACCTTCCAAGCCTAGTGGCTCTGTCAGCCAAGAACACTTCTCCAGAGAAGGCACTCGGGCCTGGGAGAGGGGACCAGCAGGGCCACCACCAGAGCGCCTGGAACTGCAGTTTTCCCTTCCGGTACCTCAGGCGGAGTCACTGGCCAATCACCACATCGTTGTCTCTGGTGAGAGCCAGTCACCTGTCCAGCGTGTCCCCCAGGCTCCAAATTCCCACTCCTCTTATGGCCTCTCTGACCTCTTTGAGGTCAAAGGATGGGGAACGTGCATGTCCCTGTTTGCTTCAGGCCTCCAGCAGGGCCAGCCAGGAAATCCGACATTAACACCCTGTTGTGTTAGTGTGTCCGCTGCCTCTGAATCCAGCTTTCCACGCCCCACCCCTAATCCTCTGCCCCAGGGCTGACCCACCTTCACCCCCCACCAAAATCGGCAGAAACAGAAGCCAGGATTCCATTCCTCCCCCCAACACCCCTCAAAGCCAAGCCAGGAGGAACACGGCAGGAGAGCCCGCCACCTAGTGGACGCCAAGGGCAGGGGACGCTGGAAGTGGTTGAAAGGGGCATAGACTCCTGGACGGCACTCCAGGGGAGGGGTGGGGCCAAGAGGCTGGGTGGCAAAGGACACAACGTGTGTGGGGGGGAGACGGGAAAGTGGGGGGAGCAAGGTGCTTCTACAGAGGTGCCATGAGCCTTCCCCCAGCCTGCCTCTGCCCACGATAAGGGAGCCTGTTGGCCCAATCAGGACACAATGTCCAGTCTCTGTCTCTCCCCTAACTCTGGGGAGAAATTCCTGAACATCCCAAAAAGAGTCACTTAAAATTCATATGGGTCTGGTGATCACTTTATCCCAAGAGAAAAGGTAAGAAAAAATACAGAAAGGGGAGAGGGTGTCCCCTCTCCATGGTGGCTGGGGGGGGGCGTGGACCCCTCACTCCCTCAGCGTGGTCTCTCGTGCAGCAAAAAGGATAAGTGACTGGACTGGCAGCCAGAAGTGGACACGGAAGGTCCACACTCTGAACTACCCCTCTCCAGCCACCGCCGGGAGGGCAGAAAGGAGGCAGCCTCCCCACGGCTTACATGCATCTGTCTGTGTATAGATATAGGCCCTTGGAAGTACGTTAAAGGGTGTGGGGGGTGGAAAACTGTCCCCAACTGTTGGTAGAGACTCTCAGGGGGAGGGGAGTAGTGTTGAGGGGGCAGAAGACAGAGCTTTCACTTCTGAATTTATGTGCTTCCCCAAAATGTGGTGGGAATCAGGGGTGGATTTTACTTCCAGTTTTGACCTCTTTTCGTATTTTTCAAGCTAAATAGCATGTGTATCATAAAGACGGAAAGAGTAGTGGCTGCCAGGGGCTGGGGGGAGGGGTGGGTGGGGACTCGGTGTTGAACGGGGACAGAGTTTCCATTTTACAAGCTGAAAAGAGTCACAGTGATGCATAGTGATGCAGCAGTGGGGATGGATTCAATACACTGAGCTGGACACTGAAAAACAGTTAAAATGGTCAATTTTGTCATGTGTCTTTTACCACCACACACGAGTGCGCGCGCGCACACACACACACACACACACACACACACACACACACACACACACACACAAAGGAAA
Organism: Suricata suricatta; assembly: GCF_006229205.1. Lineage (NCBI taxonomy): Eukaryota > Metazoa > Chordata > Mammalia > Carnivora > Herpestidae > Suricata > Suricata suricatta. Next base: position 7,196,342 of record NC_043710.1, read on the forward strand.
TTGGTAATGTTGGGACGCGAGGTGTCGCCCAGAACCCTGCACCACCGGTGCGGTACCAAATCAGAGCTGAACCTGACCAAGTCTTCGATCAGAGGGGAGGGGGTCTGCAAGCCAGGACCCCAAATCAGGTTTCACTGAAACACATCCGGGCTCCGTTTGTTCATGCATTTCCTATGACTGCTTCCACACTACTTTTGACAATGGCAGAATTTACTCTCTGGCTGTTGACAGAAAAACCTCGCCAACACCTGCCCTGGATCCAACTACCAAATTACAAGAAATACGGGGAACAGAGGAACGGCCACATGGCCACCAAGTCCACGTGGCTAGCGAAGTCTAGACTTCAGGAAACTGTAGGACAATGTTATTTACAACAACAACAACAAAGGAAGGAGCCCAAAGATTTTTACAGGGCTGGGCAGATAGTAGAAGCGTGAAGGGAGGGGGCGCCTGGGTGGCTCAGGTGGTGAAGTGACTGACTTCAAATCAGGTCATGATCTCACAGTTCGTGAGTTTGAGCCCCAGATGGGGTTCTCCGCTGTCAACGCAGAGCCCGCTTCAGATCCTCTGTCTCCCTCTCTCTCTGTCCCTCCCCCACGCTTTCTCTCTCTCTCTCTCAAAAATAAGAAAACATTTTTTAAAAAGTGTGGATGGTAAGAAAGGAAAATCTCAAAATAAAAACTTGGAAGAAAAAAATATTTTTTAAATAAGCTCATTTTCCATGGTAGCAAGTGAAAAGATATATCTAAAACTGAAAACCGAGAATTAGGGTATAAACAGTTTCATTTAGACATGGAAATTTTTAAAAAGAGGAAACATCTATTAAAAGCTGAATGTGGTTGCGTCTGGAGAGGGGTTTCAAGAATCAAGGAAATGAAGTAGAGTACTAATTTCTTAAACCTACTGGTAGTGTTTGGCTTTTTAAACTCGCTATATATTTAAGCATAAAATATTAAAATATAAATATTTGAGTGAAATAACTTCAAATTTTAAAAATTTAATATGCAGGTGAATATTTTTATAATCTCGGATTATGGAAGTCCTTTATAACATTACCGGAAAATCAGAAACAACTAACGAGGTGGTGATGGTGGAGGGCACTTATGGGGAAGAGCACTGGGTGTTGTATGGAAAACAACTTGACAATAAAATATTTAAAAAATAAAAAATAAAATAAAATAAAGAAACAACTAACGAAATGGTTGATCTATCTGGCAGCATAAGAATGCAAAACTTCTTTACAGGAAAAACTATTGTATGTATAAGATTGCAAGACAGGAGCCTGGGTGGCTCAGTCAGTTAAACATCTGACTCTTGATTTCAGCTTGGGTTATGATCTCACGGCCGTTTGATCTGAGCGCTGCATCATGCTCTGCACTGGGTAAGGAGCCTGCTTAAGGTTCTCCCTCTTCTGGGGCCCCTGGGTGGCTCAGTCGGTTGAGCATCCGACTTCGGCTCAGGTCATGGTATCACAGGCTCAGGTCATGATCTCACAGTCCCTGGGTTCGAGTCCCACGTCAGGCTCTGTGCTGACAGCTCAGAGCCTGGAGCCTGCTTCAGGTTCTGTGTCTCCCTCTCTCTCTGCCTCTCTCCTGCTCACTCTCTGTCTCTGTTTCTCAAAATAAAGACATAAAAATTTAAAAAAAAAAACTGTCTCTAAAAAGACTGGGGTGTGAGGGGGGCTCTCTCTTGAAGATAAATAGATAAATATTAAAAAAAAAAAAAAAAAAAGCTGTCTCCCCTCACCAATATGGCAGCGACGTGGAGTCAATTCCCAACTTCCTGCTTGCTATCAAAACCCTGACACTATGTATTGGTTGCAAACAAGGCAGGGACAGCATGCAGTCCAGCTGTGGCCAAGGACCTGTCAGTCATCAGCCGCTAGCTGTGTAAGTAACATGCCCCAAATCTCCATAACTAACACAACCAAAATGTATCTCTGGCTCATTCGAGACTGACTGGGCACTCCTCCCAATTCTCCAGGCAAGGACTCAGAAACCCACCGGTCTGTGTTGTCCTGTCTCAGGATATGAACCCCACCCCCCATCACTGCACGCAGTGTGCCTTCTGCTCACATTCCATTGGCCAGAACAGATCACATGGTCATATGCAGGGGAAGCTGGGAACTGTAGTTTAGCCGAGTGCCCAGAAGAAAATGAGCCAAGAGTAGCCAACACCAAGCACTGTCCTCACCACGCTCTCCCTCTGGTCGCCGCTGGTGCATTGGCTCTCATCTTCCTCTCTTAGCAAAGCCCCCTTGTCTTGTTCTCTATGTCCTGAGGGTCCTCTTGCATTCACCTCCTTACCGGCATCTGAAGAGGGTACCTCAGGGTCAAGACCTCCTGGGGGTCTGTAGGGCTTTTGCACCTGGCTCCCCCCCCTTCCCCCCCCAACCCTGACCTCCCTTAAGACCTGAGTGTGCACTGTGCCCTCCTGCGACATGTTGCAGCGGGCGGGTCCCAGTTTGGCCCTATTTCTACCCACAGGATCTGCTGCTGCCACTGCACAGATCAGGGAGCTGCTGCCTCAGGCCTGCGCCGAAAAGCGCCAACCCGGTGGGATCCGGGGGCTTCGTCTGCTCTCAGCACGAAAGGACGAGGCCTCGGTGACTTGATGAGAATGGTCGGTGGGGTAGGAAGGCTTTCGAGAACTCGAAACACAGACGTCCTACGAGCTTCCAGAATGAACATTTAATAGAGGAAGTGAAAACAGGAAAGGTCCTCTGAGATCAAAAGCAGTGTTCCAGAAGACCGATGGAGGGCTCCCCCCAGCCCGCGCCCGGAATGCCAAGATGCAGGGAGAGGAGAGCACGAATAGAAAGGTAATGAGCCACGAAATCGGATTCAGAACCCCTGACTGGGGGTCACCGGATTTCTAGAAAGAGGAAAATGAACACACGGAGACGTCAGCATTGAAGGAGGGTAGAAGAGAGACAAGAACCTTGGGACCCGAAAGGGGCGTGGGCAGAAAACGGAGAGGCCGGCCTCTCATTTGCTCCCTGCAGGTGGGGAGCGGAGGGAGCCCCCTCACAGACAGATGAGGGGGGGCAGCCGGGAGAAGGAAGGCTCCTTCAGAGTAACCAGGAAAACAGACCAGAGCTCTGACGATTTGAAAATCAAATCGGACTAAAGTCTTACAAGAGGAGAAGACAGAGAGTTCCAGAAATATCGGTGAGCCCGTAGCCTGGTTAGTTACATGACGGCAGATGACAAGGCGCCTGGAAAGAGGGTAGGATCTTCTGGAAGGGACACTTAAAAGCCAGGAAATGGACTGTAAGAGAAACGTTAATAATAAACAGCCTCATGGGGCACCTGGGGGCCTCAGTTGGTTGAGCCTCGGACTTCAGCTCAGGTCATGATCTCATGGCTCGTGGGTTCGAGCCCCACATCGGGCTCTGTGCTGCCCATGCAGGGCCCACTTTGGATCCTCTGTCCCCATCTCTCTCTGCCCCTCTCATGCTCACACTCACGTTTCTCTCTCTCTCTCTCTCTCTCTCTCTCTCTCTCTCTCTCTCTCTCAAAAATAAATAAACATTTTAGGGGTGCCTGGGTGGCTCAGTCGGTTAGGCCTCTGACTTCAACTCAGGTCATGATCTTGCAGTTTGTGGGTTTAAACCCCACGTCAGGGTCTGTGCTGAGAGCTCAGAGCCTGGAGCTGCTTCGGATTCTGTGTCTCCCTCTGTCTCTCTCTGCCCCTCCCCTGCTCACGCTCTCTCTCTCTCTGTCTCTCAAAAATAAATAAACATTTAAGAAAACAACAAAATAAATGAAAATAAACTTAAAAAATTAATAAACATTAAAATAATGATAATAATAATAAATAGCCTACAACTGGAACTAAAATTTCTAAATGACATCAACAAACCCCAGGGGTTGAGTTGGGGGCAGGAGCAAGGCAGCCAGAGGGGAAGTGAAGTGTTCCAGAGTTCTCTTTCTGGGGCGGTGGGGCCAGGGGGCCAAGTAAGACATCAGGGGGTTGGGTATTTGTAACATTTAACTTGGATACAGTAAGAGGGAATTAGAGACTTTTTTTTTTATTTTAACATTTATTCTCTGAGATGGAGACAGAGCACGAATGGGGGAGGGGCAGAGAGAGAGGGAGACACAGAATCCGAAGCAGGCTGCAGGCTGCAGGCTCCAGGCTGCAGGCTCCTAGCTGTCAGCACAGAGCCTGGCATGGGGCTTGAACTCATGAACCACATGATCATGACCTAAGCCGAAGTCGGACGCTTAACACACTGAGCCACCCAGGCGCCCCTGGAATTAGAGATTTAAATAAGATTATTTAGGGCTAAAAGTTAACCACGAGTAGAATCCAGGAGCCTGGTGGACCGTCTGAAGCAGGAGCGAACAGGATGGAGAGAGGCGGGAAATAAAAACGAAGTTGTTCAACCCAGTGAAAGTGAAGAAAGGAGAAAACACAAGGGAAATAGTTGGAAAAACCATAGCATTCCACCCCCCTCTGCAGAGCGCCTTGCTGTTTTCTGGAGGGAAGTACATTGCCCAGACCCAGACCCATCTGCCTGTGAACTTGCTTCACGCAGCAGCCACACCTGAGGGACATCTGAGGGCAAAAGGGAGGCGAGGCCCAGCTTCTGCTTTCAGGCAAAGGAGGGGAGGCTTCCGGGGGGGGGATGCTGCATCCCCTGGGTCAGAAGCAGCATAGAGCACACTGTGCTAGGGCGAATCATGGCCAGGTCATGCCATCTTGGAGCCCAGAGTCCTGGCAGCTGTGTCCTGACCCCTGTGTCCCGCAGAGATGGTGTGGCCCCGGGCCAGCCTCGAGGGGGTGGCCAGCTGGGTCCCCAGCTTCCAGGTCATGCTGGGAACAGCGGCTCCCTTTCTGGCCACTGGGGTGGCACCTCTAAGGCAGGCACTCCTGATGGCTCAGCCCCAAACCCACTCCCTCCAATGATTCTAACAGTTTTGTAAGCACCTGATTGTTGTATAAACCCCTCTCTGCTTAAGCCAAATGATTTCTGTTACTTGCAACTGAACTGTGACTGATACAGTAAGCATGAAATGAGATGGAAAGTACAAAAGAGAAATACGTCACATTCAAGTTGTCACAATGAATGTGAATGGGCTAAATCTCCCTATTAACTTTGAAGTTCAAACTGGGGAAGAAAGAAGGCAAGAGAGAGAAAGAAGAGGAAGAAGGAGGAGGGAGGGAGAGAAGGGGGAGGAGGGAAGAGGAATGGGGAGGGGGAGAGAAGGCAGTGGGAGGAGGAGGAAGAGGAGGGAGGGAGAAGAGGTGGGAAGGAGAAAGAGGAGGAGGAGAGATGGGGAGAAAGGAGGAGGGAGGCAAGAAGACAAAAGAGAGAAAACTCCATTAAACACAGCCACTTTGGGGCACCTGAGTGGCTCAGTCGGTTAAGCATTAAGCACTGGCTCAGGTCATGATCTCACTGTTTGTGAGTTTGCAGTCCGCGCAGAGCCTGCTTCCGATCCTCTGTCGTCCCTCTCTCTGCACCTCCCCCACTTGCATTCTGTCTCAAAAATAAGTAAACATATGGGCATCTGGGTGGCTCAGTCGGTTAAGCATACAACTTCGGCTCAGGTCATCATCTTACGGTTTGTGAGTTCAAGCCCCGAGTTGGGCTCTGTGCTGACAACTCAGAGCCTGGAGTCTGCTTCCGATTCTGTGTCTTCCTCTCTCTCTGCCCCTCTCCCGCTCACGCTCTGTCTTTCTCTCTTTTTCAAAAATAAACATTAAAATATTTTTAAAAATAGATAAATCAACATTAAACAGGGGCGCCTGGGTGGCTCAGTTGGTTAAGCGTCCGACTTCGGCTCAGGTCAAGATCTCACAGTCCATGGGGTCGGGCTCTGTGCTGACAGCTAGCTCAGAGCCTGGAGCCTGCTTTGGATTCTGTGTTTCCTTCTCTCTCTGCCCCTCCCTGCTCATGCTCTGTCTCTCTCTGTCTCAAAAAAAAAAAAAAAAAAAAACCACATTAAACACACACACACAGCCACTTTGGAAAACCGTCTGGCCCTCTCGCTCTATAAAGTGACCCCTATGGCTGCCTACCCTGTGGTCCAGCGATTCCTCTCCTAAGTAAATACCCAAGAGAAAGGAATGCATATTTCCCCCAAAGGACATGAAAAAAAATGCATATCACAGGGTTACTCACAACGGTCCCCAAAGTAGCAATAACCCAGATGCCCCTCCACAGCAGGTGTGTTCATGCAGTGGGCTTCTCCCAGACACAGGAGTGGAGGCTGCGTTGCCCCACCCAATAATATGGATGAATCTCGTAAACGTAACATTAGGAGGAAAAAAGTCAGACAGAAAAGAGCACATACTGTAGAATTCGACGTATGCGAAGTTCAAGAACAGAAAATAGAACACACATAAGCAACAGAAGTCAGAATAATGGCTACCTCTTGGAAGGAAACGAGAGAGCCCCCGGGGGGGTGGGGGGGGGAGAAATGTCCTGTCTCGATCCCAACCCGGGAGCTGCTTCCATGGGGCTAGATCTGCGCAGAATGTGCACGAGGCGGGGCTGATGGCAGAACGAAGCTATTGCTTCAGAACTTGTTCTCGATGTCATCATCTGATTGTGCATCATCTCCAGACTCTTGGCCGACATTTTCCCATTTTCTTGAGAGCATCCTAAACGACACGCTTGTTGGTTGGGGTGGGATATTCCCAGGTAGGACCCTCAGGCTCCCAGGCCTCTGTGGGCTCATTGTTTGTCAAGGGGCAGAATTCTCCAGGGGTGCCTGGGAGGCTCAGTTGGTTGAGCGTCTGGCTGACTTCAGCTCAGGAGATGATCTCATGGTTCGTGGGTTCGAGCCCTGAGTTGGGCTCTGTGCTGACTGCTCAGAGCCTGGAGTCTGTCTTCAAATTCTGTGTCTCCCTCTCTCTCTGACCCTCCCTGGCTCACGCTGTCTCTCTCTCTCTCTCTCTCTCTCTCTCTCTCTCTCTCTCTCTCTCTCTCTCTCTCTCTCAAATAAATTAAAAAACATTTAAAAAAATTATCCAGTAGGTGAATACTGTTGGCTAGTTGTTGCTCCTCCCCCACTCCTCTTTCCTCCTGAGGGGACTTCTGTCCTGGCTGGGTCACCTTCCCTGCCCTGGCCTAGAGATGAGCTTTGTTTTCACCAGATTGGTTCCCAGAGTTCCTTGATGCAAAGTCAGGAGGGAGCATGGGAAGGAGGGCCGAGAAGGGAGTGGGTTTGGGGGATTTCTGAATGAGCTGGAGGGGAGAGTCAAGGGAGAGGAGAGCGAGTCGGGGGTGCCTGGGACCCAACAGACCACGAGAAAATAGGAGGGGAGATTCCACACGGTGTAACTGGGGTCCTTTGTCGTTTCTCAGAACTGTTAGTGGAGGATATTGTGACAGCTTCTGCAACGCGAGTCTGGCCCCGCACAGAGGCTGGACCGGACCCTGCGTCGGTGTCACCTCCACTGACATCCCCGCTTCCCGAGGCGCTCCGGAACTGGGGCAGAGGTGGAGGGGGGCGGCATCTGGGCAGCATTTTGGCTAATCCTCCTGGGATGTGCCCAGAAAAGCCACGATGGACCAGGTATTCAGAGAACAGTGATTGCACAGCCACGGAAACCAAAGGTAGTTTTTTTTCCTTCTTCTTCTTTCGTTCTGGGAAATCGCCCAACCCTATTCATGCACATCAGGACCTTTTGTACTAAAAAATGTGGAGCAAAGCAGGATGTAGTAGCCTGGAGAGAGAAAAAAAAAAAACGGAGGAAACAGCCTAGTTTAGGAACATTCTAGAAGGAATGGAGAACCCAGGTTTGGCACTGCATCTCCAGGTGCGACCCAGTCAGTATGCTGGGCAATGCCTGGAAGTTCATCCCAACAGCCTTCATGGCCCAGGTTCCGAGCCCTCAGGAGCTGCTTCTGGGTTTAAAAAAAAAATCTTTGCTGCCTCTCTTCTCCGTCCCCCTTTGCCACCATCTGCTAGAATCCCTCCCTCAGGAGGCTCCCGTGGCCTCGAGGACATTTCTGTCTCTCTCGTGGGGGTCTCGAACTCCAGCGTCCACAAAAAAGCCAGGCAGGGGATGTCGATGAGTGGCCTGGGCCAGGGATGAGGCTCTGGAGAGCGGGCAGGGGTGTGGTGAACAGGACGGAGGGCGCCCTGTGGGGTGGGGACACGGGACAGCTCAGCCCCAGCGACTCTCGGCGGCGGCAAGCGAGGAGGCTCACCCTGTCTGGAAAAGAGCGTTTCCCTTGCAGGTGCATTGAGGATCCACCAGAGACTGCGCACACCGACGTGACCTTCAACAGATGGTGGGTGTGTGGAGCCGCCCTCTCTGGGAGGCTTCTTGACTCTTCGTCCACGTTGCTCTCGTCCTCCTCTTTTTTTTAATGTTTTTTTAAAATTTAGTTTTGAAAGAGAGAAAGAGCACAAGTCAGGGAGGGGCAGAGAGAGAGGGAGACCCAGAACTCGAAGCAGGCTCCAGGCTGTCCCCGACACAGGGTTCAAACTCACAAACTGCGAGATCATGACCTGAGCTGAAGTCGGAAGCCCAACCAACGGAGCCACCCAGGTGCCCCCCCCGCCTTTTTTGGATGTTTTTTATTTATTTTTGAGGATCTCACCCTCCTCTTGATGGCTGAATAGTCACCATGCCCCTCGTGTGGTCCTGGTCACATAGTTCCTGAGTGACTGGATATTGGCTACTGCCACCAAAGTGTCGTGGAGCAAATGATCCCCAAACAGGTGGCTTAAAATGACAATGATTTACTCATGTGACCTCTCAGATTGCTTGGGGCTTGGTTGACCTGGCGAGGCCGTGGCCGCCCTAGCAGCTCAGCCCCCGCGTCTCCTCCCCGCTGGGGCTAGTGGACCAGCTGGGACATGTGTCTCGTGACAGAGGCACAAGAGGGTGAGGAGAACGTATCAGGCCACTTGGGACCTGACCAACTGTCACTTCTGCTCGTACGCCATTGGCTGAAGCAAAGCACACGGACGATCTCAAAGTCAAGGAGCAGGAAAGTGTCCCCCGCTCACGGCCAGGACACAGCGAGGGTGGGGACACGCGGGAGGTAGAATGGGGGCGGACATTTCAGTCTCCCGTGTGGAATGAGCAGTCTGTTTTGGGTCAGTGCTTTTGACGTGGCTGCCTCCCTGGAGCAGGACGTTTCCTGAGTGGCCCCGGGACCCCGCTGGGAGCCATCGCTGAGGGAGGGGGGCAAGGAGCGCAAGTGAGATGCATTGTCTCGGTCTTGCTTTTCTGTGCAGGGAAGAGGGCAGGGGGAGGAGGGCGCTCCTGGGCGCCCGGTGCATGCAGCAGGGGCTTACTCGGTGGTCAGTGAAAGTGTCTGTCCTCTGTCCAGGGGTGAGGAATTCGATTTTCCTTGGGTGGGAGCAGGAAAAACACCAGAACGGATGGGGGGGGCCGGGGGCTTTGACATCCCTTCTGGGGGACTCGTGGATTCCCCTCCCGAGTGCAGAAGCCCTGCCCAAAAGAATGGGCAACAAAGAGAGTCTGTATTGGACTGAAATGTATTTCTTTTTTCTATATGATTTTTTCATGCTTATTTATTTATTTTGAGAGAGAGAAAGAGGGTGCAATCAGGGGAGGGGCGGAGAGAGAGAAGCAGAGAGAGAAAGACAATCTTAAGCAGACTCCACACCGCCAGTGCAGAGCCCGACATGGGGCTCGAACCTGCGAACTATGAGATCATGACCTGAGCCCAAATCAAGAGTCAGACACCTAACAGACTGAGCCACCCAGGCGCCCCTTGAAGTGTATTTCTTTAGAATTTTTTTTCCCTCAAGCCACTATGTGTCTTTTCAGCATTTCTTCTCACTTTGTCCTTGACGTATCTTCTTTATAATCCTATGTCTGGATTAAAACATTGAGGTAAAACAAACATCAAGTGTCGTGAGCAAAATGCCACTGTAGGGTGGCCACCAGTAGCAGCAGTCACCGGGGTGCTGGTACACTAGCTTGGGGGGTTACGAGGGAGGACCCTAATCTATAGCACCGGCCAGCTTCTGTAAGTACCCGGCGGACTCCAAGCGAGCCACCTGACAACACGGTCAGAAGGAAATGAACACGGTAGATTCTCATAGGCCAGTTCTAACCAGCTCCAGCGCACTGCTGGGGCACAGAAGCACCCTTCTCCTGAGCAAGTAAAATCTCTGTGGAAGGCAGGATAGGACTTTGTGGATTGGTGGAGATCTATCAGGGTTCCTCCCCTCCCCTTCCCCCTTCCCCAGCTGGGAGCAAGGTCAACTCCACCCAAACCACGGGAGCTGGGAGACAGCCATGGAGGACACCTCCCATCCTGCCAATATTCTCTCCCCGACATTCCTGCCTTTGCATGTGGGGCCATGCGGCTTCCGGTAGCAGGCCCCGCCCAGAGGGGGGATGGGCAGTGGTAGATTCGTGGTTTGGGGTACAATGAAGCCTTGAGACCTGCAGATAGGAGGACCTCAGGGAGAACTAGAAGCAGCAAAGGCCAACGTCCCTTCCAAGGTCCCAGGGATCGGTTTATGGGACTTCATCCTGCCTTCAGGCCAAGGAGCCAGACTCCCTGGGGGACAGTGCCAGCAGCCAGGGACAGGGCCAGCAGCCATGGCCTGATGAGGGCCACAGTCAGGATCCCTCTCTACCAGCCTGCAAGCTCCGGGCCTCGTACTCCGTCTCTGGAACCCACTGAGGGTGGCAGAAGGTGCCAGGCCAGCAGCCCTGACCCTCTGTGTCGTGCTTCATGACCACGGGGTCAGGTGGCTCATTTTTCTTACAAGCTACACCCGGGGCTTCGGGAGGCCAGACAGACAGCTTTGTAAAGAGGTTGACATGGTCCCCAGGGTTGAAGGTTGGGGAACCTGCTCCAGGTTGAGACGGAGGATCTGAAAGGTCTCCCTCTGCCACTGGCTTCCCGGGCTGGAGCCACGGGGGTGGGCACGGAGCGATGCTTCCAGAATCATCTGTGCAGAAACCTACTCGTCCCTGCTGCCAGTAGCTAGCTGCTGAGTTCATTGGCGATGTGTTGTTTAGGTGAAAAAGAGCAAGTTATAAAACTATATTTATCATTTGACATTTTTCTTGGGGAAGTGGAAATAGGGGTGTGTGTATGTATGTTTGTGTGTGTGTGTGTGTGTGTGTGTGAGAGAGAGAGAGAGAATGTGTGTGTGTGTGTGCGCGCGCGCACGTTAGAGGGTGCCTCTCTGTGCTAGTGCAAATGGACCCAGGAAACAAGAATGAAGCAGAACGGCCTCCAGGGGACATTTGGCAATGTCTGGAGACACCAGTGGTTGTCATCCTTGGGAAGGTTCTATCGACATCTAGCGGGAAGAGCTCAGAGAGGCTGTTAGCCGCCCTGCAATGCACAGGACAGACCCCACAACAGAGAATTATCACCCTAAATGTACATAGTGTGGAGGTCAAAAGACCGAGGTCTGGAGCAGCGTCCAGAGTGGGGTCCTGTGAGAAGTGACACCCGTGTCACCCGGGAACTCTTTAGAAATGGCTGTCCCTGCCCCTGCCCCCCAGCCTCCCATCTGCTGAATCAAACCCCCTGGGGGTGGGCCCAGGAGATCTCTGCTTTTCACAAGACTCCCATATGACGCGAAGTCTCGGTCCAGTGTGAGAATCACCGACCTAAGAATACACAGATGATCCTCGAAGGACGCGGGTTTGAACAGTGCGGGTCCACTCACGCGGACTTGTCCTCGATAAATACAGCACAATACTGAAGACGACCTTCTCTTCCTTCTGATTTTCCTGACAGCACTTTCTCCTCTCCAGCTTTCTTGTAAAAATACACTGTGCAGTACTTACGTAAAATACCTGTTAATTGTGGCATCAGGAAGAATGCCTGTCAACAGTAGACCAGTAGTAGCTCAGTTTAGGGGAGTTGGAAGTTACATGCGGATTTAAAAAATTTTTTTAATGTTTAGTGTATTTGAGAGAGACAGTGTGTGAGCAAGGGATGGGCGGAGGAGAGATAGAGACAGAATCCGAAGCAGGCTCCAGGCTCCGAGCTGTCAGCACAGAGCCTGACGCGGGGCTCGAACTCACAAACCATCAGATCATGAAGTCAGACGCCCAACTGAGTGAGTCACCCAAGTGCCCCAAATATGCGGATTTTTGACTGCATAAGGGGGATACCCCAAGCTCTGGATTGTCCAAAGGTCCACTGTACATACTTTTTGACTGGATTTGGGGGACAGTGATTTTTATGTTTTTATTTTTCCCTGCATTTTCCAACATCCCTATATTTAAGCAAGTATTACCTTTGTGATAAAACTATCATTTAAGGTCTTAATCAGCAATACTAA
>NC_043710.1:7208701-7220641 GCF_006229205.1 Suricata suricatta
GGGGACAGGGACAGCCCATGAGCTCTCCACGCTGCTCATCTCCTCCCCTGGGGACCCATTTCAGTGCTTGCTCAAGCATCTGAGCTGGCTTAGAAGGTGACAGCATCTGGCTCTTAGCAGGACAAAGAAATAATGATCCTCAGAGGATCCGATGATTACCTTGTGGTTTCCTTGGAAACCAAGTCCCCAGCTCACCTTCCTCAGGCTTCTTCTCTCTCCTGCCTCGATCTGGGCCTCGAATCCAAGAAGGGCCAGGTCACCACTGCTGAAGGCGGCTGCCAGCGAACAGGAGAGGACCCCCACGGCTTCCCGTCTTTCGTGCAAGGCCCCTTCTTCAGGATCGCCAGGGACGCCCAGCTGCGAGGAAAAGAACACCTGCAGATAAACGGGAAGCATGATAGGATTAGGGTAGCTCCACTGCGTACCTTCTAAGTCAGCGGTCCAAGCAGCGATCTATCGCCATGGCTGGAAACATTTAGAGGGAAAGTCGATGGCTGTTCCGTCCACCGGAAGCCACGCCAGAGCACAGTGGCCATCAACAATGTCCTATAATGTCCCCTGGCCAGTAGGCCAACCCCCCGAGGGCCTGTCAGACCGCTGGGGCTGTGTGGAGGCCGGGGCTGGAACCATCGGTCCTTGCCTCCTCCATCGGCCTTGTGTCCCTGCCTCAATGGAGATGACCAGAAGAGCAGTACTGGGAGGGCGTCTCTCCGGCCATGTGGCCTCTCCACACGCTGGCATGGACTTCCTCTCAGCATGGCACCGGCCTCCCCTAGACTGAGTGTTCTGCAAACCAAGGTGGAGGCTACGGGCTTCCTGTGACAGCCTCAGAACTCAGAGTCCCTGTCACCTCATTCTAGGGGGGAAAGTGGGTCTTAGAGCCAGCCAGGTTCAAGGGCCCTTGATGGCCTGAGGACACAAATACCAGGACGCATGGTTGCTTGGAAGGACATCTATGGAGAGGACCTACCAAATGAGGAACCTTACAGGAAGGGGGCAGTCCGTCACCACCAGAACCCACAGATCCTTTTTAGTGCCGCTGAAATATGGGCAAGCTGATCTGCTGTGGTGGCAGGTGCAGCGCCACCCACGGAGTGTTCTTGTTTTAAAAAAAATGGAGCCTCACTCTAAAGGAGCCTCTAACGCTAACCTCCCTTTCTGGGGAACACACGGGGAAGAGGTAAGCAATACTATGAGGAAGCAAATGGGGGGGTCCAGAATGTGGGGAAATGACTCAGTTTCTACGATAAGTCAATGGCATTGAGTTAAAAAAAAGAGAAGGAATGGGTGGCGCCTGGGTGGCTCAGTCGGTTAAGTGACCGACTTCAGCTCAGGTCATGGTCTCATGGTTCATGGGTTCAGGTCCCACGTCAGGCTCTGTGCTGATAGCTTGGGGCCCGGAGCCTGGCTTAGATTCTGTGTCTCCCTCTCTCTCTCTCTCTCTCTCTCTCTCTCTCTCTCTCTCTGCCCCTCCTCTACTTGTGCTCTGTCTCTCTCTGTCTCTCAAAAATAAATAAATGTAAAAAAAAAAATTTAAAGGTCAGCCCTGGTTTAGGAGTGCTTTAGGAGCCAGCCTAAAGACAAAACCCCACACTAGACCTTTCTGGATCCGGGTTCCAGCAAACCAACCACAGTATAAAAAGACAGTGTGGGGACACCAGGGTGGCTCAGCCAGTTTGAGCAGCCAGCTCTTGATTTCGGCTCAGGTCACAATCTCACGGTTCGTGAGTTCGAGTCCCATGTTGGACTCTGTGCTGACAGCGCAGAGCCTGTTTGGAATTCTCTCTCTCTCCCTCTGTCTTTCAAAATAAATAATAAATAAAATAAACTTAAATAAATAAGAAGACAGGGAAATGTGCTTATGGACTAGACGTTAGGTGATCCTAAGGGGTTATTATTTGTTTTGTTAGGTGTGACCATGGCTCCATGCTTATGTAAGAAAAGGTGGTGTGGGTGTGAGTGTGTGTGTGTGTGTCTGTGTGTGTGTCCAGAGAAACACATAGAAGCGAAGTCACATTACGATGGAGATTTTATTTTATTTTAAATACTTGAACAGAAAGAAAGAAAGAAAAACAGAGAGGGGAGTAGATGAAGCAAATGTGACAAAATCTCGCTAATGATCCAATCTAGGTGGGTGATGGGCATTTGGGGGCTCATGATACTCTCCTTTCCTCTTGTGCGTATGTTGGGAAGAGTTCATAATAAAAAGAACTATTCTTGAGGGGAGCCACCGAGAAGGAGCCCGCGTCCCCCGCTGCTCCAGACAGCGCAGCCTCCCTCCAGAATCATCCGGCACAGCAGAGCGCAGCTGCCTGGCCTTCGTCAAGAACAAATGCAGCCGTTCAAAGTCACCTTCCACGGAGCCAGAGGCTGCGTTTCTGCATGGCTGCCTCCCACCCCTCCTGGTTCCCTCCCCACCTCGGGATCGCCTGTTCCCAGCATTCTGGCCCCTTTGGTGGGGGGGTGACACCGGCAGCCCACTGACTGCATCAGAGAAGGTTTGAAGCAGACAAAGAGAGGGAAGGTCAACCACATGGCGTGTACAAGCCCACAAGTGCGCGCATCTCCCGCAGCACGTAAGGGAGGGAGAGAGAGAGGGAGGGAGACTTAATGAGGACTCACCGGCCATAGCCAGTCCTTCATCACTGGATGATGTGATGCTTCTCTGTAAAAAGAGGGACTAAATCAGGGGTGCCTCCTCCTAGCCCCCCACAAGAGACGGGTGTCTCTTCCCTAGGTTTGGCACCTGCCTGTGTTTGAAATTCCCTGCTAATTTCAAGGTCATGGTCCTCATGTCATTTGGGGGCTCCAGGGCCTGAATACATGGCCCCATGGGACTTAGATCGGCTGACTCAGCCCTCCTGGGAGGGAACAGAGTGTGGAGAGAAGATTGCTGGCCTGAAGGTCAGAAGCCCGGGGCTCAGCCCCAGACAGGCACCACTGGGAGAGTCTCTGCTTCTCTGGGCCTCATCTGTAATCCGGAGAGGGGGCCTGATGCCGGACACCGACCTCTGAGATTCTGCGCACTGCAAAAGGGTGAGGGGTAAAATACCGAGCACCTGTCACCTGTGCACAGGGCCAATGCGGATGGCTTGTTTGACGTGCAGTAACGCATAGCAACCGCAAGGGGGTCTGATACCCCGCAGGCGGGCCTGCATCCAGTACCCCGCCTTCCCAAGGACAATCAGGCCCCCAGGACCTCCCTGGGAGATGTCCTCGGAGCCCCGGGTCATGCCCAAGCGCAGGAGACATGGAGCTTCGCAAAGAAGGCAGGTGGTTGGAGGTGTGACAGCATAGAGGGGATGGGTGGTGTGGGTGTGTCAGAGGAAAGCCACGTGCCCAGTCGGGTCGCCCTCGGCCCTGGGAAAACTCTCCATGTAACCAAAGAGTTCAACCCCCATGAATATACCAAAGTTATTCAAGTTTTATTCTTTCCCATAGTCAATGAGGTTGTGGGGTCTTTAGGATACTTGTCTACTTTCTAGCCGGATGATGACATCAGAGTGGGCTGGTGGGACCCTGGCACAGGCTCTCAAGCTGACACGGAGTTCAACTGACAGCGTCAAGCCACCCAGAGAATGAGATTCTGTGGGTCCCACCTGCAGACCAACCAACTGCCCTGCCCTGGCCGCCCCGTCTGCCACGGACTGTCCCATGAATATTGGACATTTCGCTGTTCCTCTCCTCGGGAAGAAGGAAAGGCACATCCACCAGCTGGCCAAAAACTGCTGGTCACCAAAATGGCGGTAAACACCTTGTGTCACATAAGCATGTAGGCAGCATAACTGGGACAAACTCAAAAGAGTCAGGACATTTTTTACTGTACACACATTTCTATGTTTTAAAAAATATTCATTCTTTCCATGGGGCGCCTGGGTGGCTTAATCAGTTAAGCTTCTGACTTCAGCTCAGGTCATGATCTCATGGTTTGTGGGTTCAAGCCCTGCGTCGGGCTCTGTGCTGAACTCTTGCTCAGAGTGTGGAGCCTGCTTCGGATTCT
The DNA here is from genome assembly GCF_006229205.1 of Suricata suricatta. Lineage (NCBI taxonomy): Eukaryota > Metazoa > Chordata > Mammalia > Carnivora > Herpestidae > Suricata > Suricata suricatta. The sequence goes on from NC_043710.1 coordinate 7,212,702, forward strand.
GTGTCACCTTCTCTCTCTCTGCCTCTCCCGTGCTCACCCTGTCTCTCTCTGTCTCTCAAAAATGAATAAATGTAAAAGAAATTTAAATATATATATATATATAGTCTTTCCTAACTGAAGTTCTTTCAATGTGACAGAATTGGAAAGAATTATTCCTTTTGAGTTTGGGTGGGTTGTTTTTGATTTTCGTTTTGGACTTCTCTGTATTTTCAGCTCTTTTTACAACACAATCCTGTAGAGCTGTGTCCATAGAAACCTCAGCACTATTGCCATTATTTGGGGCCAGATGACTCTGAGGCCGGGTGCGTCCTGTGCATTGGAGGACTCCTAACAGCCCCCCTGCTCTCTCTCCACCGCTACCAGGAGCATCCCTCCAGTTATGACAATCAAAGAGGCCTCTAGACACTGCCAAGTGTTCCCTGGTGGGCAAAATCACCCCTAGTTGAGAATTACTGCTCTAAATTGTACCGGCTAAGACTGAGAGTGAGCGGGCAAAGGGTGGAAGGGAGACCAGGGAAGAATAAGAGTAGTTACCAAGTACCGTCTAATCTGCAGTGAGGAAGCCCACAGTCACCCCCATTCGAGTGAAGCTGAGTGACTTGTCCCAAGTCACGTGGCTATCAAGGGTCATGAGAAGGAAAGAGTTTCAAGTAGGAGCCATCAGCCGTCAAAGACCCTAAAACATTCATAAAAAATGAATATATGTGGGGGCACCTGATTGGCTCAGCTGTGGAACACATGACTCTTGATCTCAGGGTTGTGAGTTCAAGCCCCACGTTGGGTGTAGAGCTTACTTAGCAAAACATAAAATAAATTAAATTAAATAAGGAGATTTTTTTTAACGCATATAAGTGGTACACCGACAAATTAGATAACTCGAGTGAAAGGGAAAAATTCCTACGAAGACACAAACCACCACAGCTGTCTCTAGAAGAAGTTAAATATCTAAATACACCTATAACAAGTAAAGACATTGAATTAGTATCAAGAAACTATTCTCAGAGAAAAGTCCAGGCCCAGATGGCTTCATGGGTGAATTTCACCAATCATTTAAAGAATTAACATTCTTCACAAATTCCCCCGAAACATAGAAGAAAGGAGAATACTTATAAATTCATTCTATGAGGCCCGTATTACTCTGACATCAAACATTCAAAAACATGACAAGAAAACTACGTACCAATGTCTCCTGGAAATACAAATGCAAAAATCCTTAACAGAATGCTAGCAAACTGAATCCAGCAACATATAAAAGGGATTATACATCACGACCATGTGAGATTGAGCCCAAGATGCAAAGCTGTTTTAATATCTGAAAATCAATTAATGCAATATACCTTATCAATAAAATAAAAGTAAAATGATCATTTACATGTTATTATTACATGAAGAAACCGCCATTAACAAAATTGAACATCCCCTCGTGGTGAAAACATTCAACAAACAAGGAATAAAAATTCTCTCGATTTAACAAAGGGTGTCTGGGGCACCTGGGTGGCTCAGTCGGTTGAGCCTCCGACTTCGGCTCAGGTCAGATCTCACGTTTGTGGGTTCGAGTCCCAAGTCAGGCTCTGTGCTGACAGCTAGCTCAGAGCCTGGAGCCTGCTTCTGGTTCTGTGTCTCCTTCTCTCTCTGTCCCTCCCCCTCTCAGGCTCTGTCTCTCTCTGTATCAAAAATAAATTAAAAAACATTAAAAAAAAAACAAAGGGTGTCTGTGAAAATCCCACAGCGAACATCATGCTTGATGGAGAAAGAATAGATGTTTCAGGAAGAGGATGTTTGCTCCTGCCACTCCTGTTGAACATTGCACTGGAGTTCTAGCCAACGTGATTAGGCAAGAAAATGAAATAAAAGGCACCTAGACTAGAAAGAAAACTATTTCTCTTTGAGGAATGACATGATTGAATCCTATGAAATCCACTAATAACTACTAGCACTAATAAATGAACTCAGCAAGGGTGTAGGATACAGGATCATATATAAAAATCAATAGTATTTCTATAAATTTGCAATGAATAACCCCAAAAAAGGAATTTAAAAACAATTCCCTTTACAATAGCACCTATAAGAATAAAATACTTCATCATAAATTTAGCAATGGAAGTGCAAAACGTGTACTTGGAAAACTACAAAATATTATTGAAAGAGATTACAGGAAGAGCCAAATAAATGGAAAGACATCCATGGTTCTGAGTCAGAAGACCCAACGTTGTGAAGATGGCTGTACTTCCCAAATTGGTCCATAGTTTCAATACCATCTCTATCAAAATCCCAACTGCCATATTTGCAAAAAAAATTGATAAGATGATTCTAAAATTCCTATGGAAGATCAAGAGAATAGCCAAAATGATCTTTAAAGAGAAGCACCTTTAAAAAATCTGGATCTGCACCTCCTAATTTCAAAACTTACTACAAAGGAACAGTATTCAAGACAGTGTGATGCGTGCATAAAGATAGACATACAGAGCAATGGAATAGAATTGACAGTCCAGAAATAAATTCCCACATTATGGTCGAGTGATTCTCAACAAGGGTGTCAATACCATTTAGGGGGGAAGAATAGCCTTTTCAACAAAACGTGCCTGGCAACTGAATGTCCACATGCAAAAGAATCACGTTGGACCCCTACCTCACACCATATACAAAATTTTACTCAAAGAGGACCAAAGACCTAAACATAAGAGCTAGTTATTAAACTCGTACAAGAAAGCACAAGCTTAAATCTGCATGGTCTTGGATTAGGCAATGATTTCTTATATCCAACACAAAATGCAAGCAATTAAAGAAAAAAAACCAGATACACGAGACATCATTAAATTTAAAACGTTTGTGCTTCAAAGGGCTCCATCAAGCAAGTTAAAAGACAATCCGCATAATGGGAGGCAGTGTTTGCAGATTGTATATCTGATAAAGGGCTGGTATCCAGAATGTATAAACTTAAACTTATAATAAAAAGACAAGTAACCCAATTGAAAGATGGGCAAAGGGTCTCAATGCACAGTTTTCCAAAGATATACAACTGGCCAATAAGCACATGAGAAAGATACTCAACATCGTTAGCCATTAGGGACATGCTAATAAAAGCCCATGGGATGCCACTTCACATCCCCTGGGATGGAGATATTCAAAAAGATGGACAGCTACACGCGGTGACGAAGATGCGGAGGGATTAGGAACTTTGTGCCCCGCTGGCAGAAACGTAAAATGGGTCAGCTACTTCAAGAAATCATCTGGCAGTTCTTCAAAAGGTTAAACATACAGTTACCAAAATCCAACAACTCCACAGCTCGATACAAAGAGAAATGGAAGCGTCTATCTACCCTAATTAGCTTCTCTTTCAGACGACAATGACAATACCCTTTGGCTGGGTCCCCGCGCTGTGAGAGGCAGCCTCACGCTACCCAAGCCCCTCCGAGGCAGAGACTGAACAGCACTGACCGAGCTGCAGGTCGGGGGTGGGGAGGGGGGGCATTGGCAATTCCAAGAGCGCAGCGGGTCCTTTCTCCTCGGCTTCCAGAATAGGACACCGTCCATGGAGTCCAGTCCACTCACAGACTCTCCCCGAGACTGATCACTTTCCCCTGTCACTGCTCAGGCTGGTCATCTCCCGGTAGGTGTCTCCCCCCACCCCCGGTGCTCTTGGAACACCTGACCCCCTTTCTTCCTGTGTTCCTACAGTAACCCTGGTGAGCGCTTTTATAGATCTGCAGATCTTTCTCCAGAAGCCCTGAGGCCGGAGGCCTCGCAGAAACAAGACTTCTTCAAACTTGAGAAAGGTGATGCAACACCCCCAGGCTCAGGATCAAACGTTAACATCTCCACCGCGAGGCATCCGAATATTCACACCAAGTGAAATAAACACAAACTATACATAGCTTTTCATCAGCTCAGGACAACGTTTTGCAGAATTGAGTCTCTGAGCGGGTCTATCTGCTCTGAGGTCTCTTGCCTTCTACTCTATGTGCTCTTGAAACTTGGCCAGCATTGATTTTCCTCTTCCATCTCTCCACACAAAAGCCTGTTCTTGCTGCAGTCTGAGGGCCCCCAACCTACGCACCCAGCCCTAGTTTGGTGCTTCGGGTCCATCCTAAACTTCTGGCAAACCACACCCCAGACAAACTCTTTCCAGGCTGAGTCGCGGACCAGAGGGGCACCAGTGTGATATGCTGGAAAAGGAAATTCCCTCCCACCCCTGATCTCAGGAAAGAGGCTCAGACCTGCTGACCCAAGCCAGGTCTCACCTCTTCTGGGAAAACCAAAGGTCTCAGATTCAGCAGCGCAGATCCTGTTCTGAGTCTGAGACCTGTCATCAATATCCCTCATCCAGGGGCACCTGGGTGGCTCAGTCGGTTGAGTGTCCGACTTCGGCTCAGGTCATGATCTCATGGATGGTGGTTCAAGCCTCAAACACAGCACTTTCCTCACTGATCCTTCAGCCTGAATCCTGGAATGAAGAGGGTGCGGAGCCGAGTGTCACAGGGAACATGTACCATTATGTACTTCGTTATGACAACCGCTAAGTTTTGGTGGTTGTTATGCAGCACAGCCCAACGAAAGCTGACTGATACAGTCATACTGCGTCAATACCTTGTGTGATGCTGATTTCTGAGACCTCTGAATCCTGGGGCTCCTCCTCAGGATCCATCTTAGTTCATCACGACTCCTCCCGGTGCTCAACACGTCAGAGTCTGAGCAGCCCAGAGCCCGGTGGCCCCGTCAGTGTCACCAATCACTCCACGTCGGCCGGGCAACCTCAGAGTCTGGAGCACAGAGACCTCCCACATAGCTACAGAAGAATGTCTCTGGGGACCAAAATGACGTCATGGGTCCACATTCTGAGGCTTGAGAACTTGACCCCTAGGACAGCCTCCCAGCCTCCTCAGGACCTAATTACATTGCTTATCCTACGGCCCAACAATCTTGGTGAAACGGCTGCCAAGCCCACAGCAGAGTCAAAGGTGCAAACTAGAAGTAAACTGTCACGCTAGGAATCCGGGAAATCAGGGAAATGAGGCGGAGTCAGGGAAAGGAACGGCTGGATGCCCGCCCCAGCTCACAACATTCTGCAGGATCCGTATTAAGGTACCCATTTTACAGGAGAGGGAACTGAGGCTGGTAAATTGCCAAGCGCAAGCTTATCGGTAAGGATTCGAGCAGGCGTACAGTGGGTCTTCCATGAACGGTAGCTCCTGGTGCCAATTTTGAGCTAAAGAGGGGCACAGAAGGACCCTAAGGGTTCCCGCACCCCGTGCCCTTCAGGGAGGTGCAGTGGGACTCGCGTCCCCCTCAGGAGAAGGGACGCGTGGAGCAGCGCTGCCGGGGTGCGGCAGGCTCGGTCAGGAGACGCTGGCTACGGCCGGAACCGGAGTTGTAGAAGCCTTGGGGAATTCCCTCCTAGGGGTGACTTAATTTTTTTAATCGTTGTTGTGGGAAAATATATGTAACATAACATTTACCATTTTAGCTATTTTGAAGTGCACGGTTCCAGGCCGTTAAGTGGTCCACACGTCACCACCTCCCATCTCCAGGCCTTTTCCATCTTCCCAAATTGAAACACCACACTCGTTAAAGGTTTTTTTTACTGTTTTTATTATTTATTTTTGAGAGAAGGAGACACAGAACATGAGCAGGGGAGGAGCAGAAAGAGAGGGAGATACAGAGTCCGAAGGAGGCTCCAGGCTCTGAGCTGTCAGCACAAAGCCCATTGCGGGGCTCGAACTCATGAACCGTGAGATCTTGACCAGAGCCAAAGCCAGACGCTTAACTGACTGAGCCACCGAAGCGCCCCTCTTTTTCTTTTTTATAATAAGCATCCTAATGTAAGAAGTCATATCTAATTGTGGTTTTGTCTATGTTATTTATTTGTTTGTTTATTTATTATTTATTTTTGAGAGAGAGACAGCGTGAGTAGGGGAGGGGCAGAGAGACACAGAATCCCAGGCAGGCTTTAGGCTCTGAGCTGTCAGCACAGAGCCTGATTCAGGGCTCAAACCCACGAACCGTGAGAAAATGACCCGAGCTGAAGTCACAGGCTTAACTGACTAAGCCACCCAGACACCCCCTTTAATTGTGGTTTTGATTTGCATTTTCCTAATGATCAGTGATACTGAGCATCTTTCCATGTACTTATGAGCTGTTTGTATATCTTCTTCAGAGAAATGTCTGGTGGAGTCCTTTGCCCATTTTTTTTAATTGAGCTGTTTGGTTTTTTTTGTTGCTGTGTTGTAGGGATTGTTTATATATTCTGGATATTAACCCCTTATCAAATGTATGGTTTGCAAATGTCTTCTCCTATCCAATGAGTTCCCTTTTCACTCTGTGGAGAGTGTCCTTTGACCACCAAAGTGTTTAATTTTGATGTAGATCCAATCTGTTTTTTTCTCTTTTTGTCTGTGCTTTTAGTGTCGCATCCAAGAAATCATTGCCAAATCCATGATGTGAAAGTGTTCCCCCTAGGTTTCATCCTAAGGATTACGTAGTTTCAGCTCGTCCATTTAGGTCTTGGACCCATTTGGAGTTACTCTGGAGTACCGTGTGAGGCACGGGTCAAACTTCGTTTGCCTGGGGAGCTCCAGTTTTCCCAACACCACTTGGTGAACAAGTTATTTTTTTTAATTTTCTTAGTTTATTTATTTTTGAGACAGAGAGAGATAGAGCATGAGTTGGGGAGGGGCAGAGAGAGAGGGAGACACAGAATCTAAAACAGGCTCCAAACACTGAGCTGTCAGCAAGGAACCTGACCGGACTTGAACCCACGAACTGTGAGATCATGACCAGAGCCGAAGCCGGACGCTTAACTGACTGAGCCACCCAGGCGCCCCGCACCAAGTTATTTTTTAATGGACACACACAAAATCTGTGTTCCCAGTTCTTACGGAAGTGGGAGCCAAAATGAATCACATAAATCAAACACAAACCAGATACATGACCAGTAAAAGTCCAATGGCACTAAATTCACATCAAAATGATGTTATTTTGTTCAAACTAAACCACCGGCTCCTCAGCGGTTTCAAAGCCAATTCCAAGGTTGTCTCCCTGCTGCTTTTCATCGGAACTGCTGCCTGGCTACATCTGCCCCATATTAGCCTCTGTTCTGTTCCCATCAGCTAAGACACGTAATACACCACTATGGTCACACTAACACACACACACACACACACACACACACACACACACACACGCTGAGTGTGAAGCCACATGGCAACGTGCATTCACACGCCATCATCCAGGTGGGCCAGGATGGAATGCTTAGGTCATTACCCAAGTTTAAGAATTCCTGTAAAGAACTCATGGACCTTGAAAATACACCCGAGGATTCTAGGGAGTCGCGGACTCCGAGTCAGAAACCCTGAGTTTTGCAACAACGTGGATGGAGCCAGAGAGTATAATGCAAAGTGAAATAAGTCAGAGAAAGACAAATACCTTATGACTTCATGCATATGTGGAATTTAAGAAACAAAACAAACTAGCAAAGGGAAGAAAAGAGAAAGACAAGTCAAGAAAGAGACTCGTGGGGCACCTGGGTGACTTGGTTGGTTGAGTGTCTGACTCTTGATTTCAGCTCAAGTCATGATCTCAGGGTTTGTGAAATCGAGCCCCGATAGAGGCTGCTGGGGATTCTCTCTCCAGCTGCCCTGCCCCCACTTGCCCCTATGCTCATGAGCTTGCTCTCTCTCAAAATAAATAAATGAACATTAAAAAAAAAAAAAACAAGTAAAGGCACCCGGGAGGCTCAGTCGATTAAGCATCTGACTTCAGCTCAGGTCACGATCTCATGGTGCGTAAGTTCGAGCCTCCCATTAGGCTCTGTGCTGACAGCAGAAGCTGACAGCTTCAGATCCTCTGTCCCCATCTCTCTGCCCCTCCCCCACTCATGTTCTTTCTCTCTCTCTCTCAAAAATAAATAAACTTAAAAAGAAAGGAAGGAAGGAAGGAAGGAA